>NW_006408528.1:19710314-19737617 GCF_000296735.1 Chrysochloris asiatica | reverse complement strand
AATGAACTTCTTATATTTAAAATTTTAAATTATATGAACTAGAAAACTATTCCTAAATAAAAGTTTTGTCATTTACTATTAGGTCAGTATACAATGTCTTGTGTCAAAATGGCTTCATGAAAACAACTACATCAGAATGGCATAATAAATGTCCAGAATTCAGTGTAATTCCTATGAAGTTCTAGTTAGCTGTTTGGAAATATGATAGAAGATATATTTCTGATGACAAATGGGTAAAATTACAATTGTTAGCTGAACAAAAACAGCAGAGTTGTCTGAGAGGATTCAATTGTACCTTTGCCTGTGTGGAAAGCAATGGTCTGCGGAATGGAAGTGATGAAGAAGTGTTGCACAGTGTTGAGAGCTGGAATGAAGAGGGCAGAAGGGGCCTCAGGAAAGTAAGTATATTACCTGTACTAACTGCAGGAAGGGGAGCCCAGGAAAGGGAAGGTGAGTAGGGAGAAACAGTATGTATGTAAAGATTTGCCCTCACAATATCAATGGCTTGATGCAAAATGTGACTGGTATTGAGCTGCTATACAAGAGTCACCAAGGCAAACTGACAAAATCACAGGCTCTAGAGCCACACTGCCTGGGTTGGAATACCACCTCCAAGCTAGGAAACTGGAGCAAATCATTTCACTCTTACCTGCCTTAGTTTACTCATCTGTAAAATGGAGATAATAACAGTACTTGCTTTAGAAGTAAAGTTGCTAAATTTGTAAAGATTAAATTTGCTAATGTTTGTAAATTGCATAGAACACTACCAAGTAACAGTTAAGCTCTGTGTCAGTTGTTTATTATTGGTAAGCTTTATGTTGTTGTTGTTGTTGTTATGTGCCATCGAGTCGGTTCCGACCCATAGCGACCCTGTATAGGGTTTCCGAGGGTGTAAATCTTTACGGGAGTAGAAAGCCTCATCTTTCTCCCGCGGAGCACCTGGTAGTTTCGAACCGCTGACCTTAAGGTTTGCAGCCCGATTTGTAAGCTTTATGTAGCTGCTATTTATTATTGTTGTTGTTGTTACTATTATTGATTGTGCTTGTATGTATGTCCTGGTCTAATATCAAAAAATACAATCTACTTTAGTGGCTTGAATCTGTGACCATTTTAATCTGATTCCAACTGCTTCTCAAGCTTATTTTTTGCCATTTTTCTATTGGGCCTGGCTAATTCAAGTTGTTGGATTTTGCTAGGGCTTTTATTTATTTATTTTTAAAATTCTTTTCCCATTTCTTTGGAATGCTCTTTCCCACCACCTCCACCTTTTTGCTGCCAGGAAAGACTTAAATACTCTTTAGGAGCAGCGCAGAAGTCACCTCTTATTTAAAGACTTGCCTAAGCCTCTCTTTTCTCTTCCCACTTACCACAGAATTTAGCAATTTACAGTTGATCTGTTAGTGTGTTTCACTCTCTAAACTGATAGGCATCATGACTTTTTCTTTTCTGCTAAATGCATGAGCCAAAAAATCTTCTAAATCTTGTGCAACACTATAAAAAGGATATAAAAAGGAGAAAACAGCAAGAAAATAGAGAGATGTGACTTAAATCTCTGATGTGAACAGCACCATCTCCCTATTCAGAAAGGGACTGGGTTCAAAGACACACCAATACCGATATGACACTTTTCATTAAGTTGACATATTTAGCTATTTGAGGCATTAATTCATTTCATAGCATTCATAACACTTGCTGTCAAATAAATAGTTTCTCATTTTAAATTCTCAATAGAATATTTTTTTTTGGGGGGGGTCATGCTATAGGAGAGCTGAATCTTACATATTTGTATCAATAAAACTTCCCATCAAAGTACTAGCAGGTACTCACTCACACTCCCTCACTGCCATCAACTCAATTTTGACTCATAGCGAGTCAAAACTGTAGGGTTTCTAAGGCTGTGAATCTTTACAAAAGCAGAAAGTTTCATTTTCTTCCATGGGGTGTATGGTGGGTTTGAACTGCTGACATTGTATGTAGTTAGCAGTACAGTGCCACCTGATACTAGATATATTTATTGAACTAAATAGGAATGACTATATGCCTAAAGGAATATTTATGAAAAGAAGAGCCCTACGGAAGACTAGAACATCTTCAGCTCACTAGAAGATTTTGGTACCTTTTTAAGGAGAGAAGCAGCCTTGGTGGCACTGTGCGTTAGGTGTTAAGCTGTAAATTGCAATGACAGCAGTTCAAGCCTACCAGCTGGTCTAGGGGAGAAAGGTGAGAATATCTGCTCCTATAAAGATTTACAGTCTTGGAAACTGGCTGCAGGGTCACCATGAGTCAGAATCGATTCAGTGACAGTGGGCTTTTGGTTTATCAAGGAGAAAGGGAGTCCTTGGTTAAAATTGTGGTTGTTGTTAAGTGCTGTCGAGTTGGTTCCGACCCATAGCGACTCTGTATAGGGTTCCCAAGGAGACGCTGGTGAACTTGAACCACCAACTTTGCAGTTCAAACGGCTTTGCAGTTTGGCACATTAACCCACAGCGCCACAAAGTGCTTGGCTGCTAATCAGAAATGTTAGAGGTTTGAGTCTATCTAGAGTTGCCTCAGAAAACAAGTCTGGTGATTTACTTACACATTAAGAACCTGTGGACTCTCATGCTAAGCTGACACACACAGGTCATCATGAGTTAGAACTGACTTAATGGTGACTTTTTTTTTTTTTTTTTTTTAAATTCTTAGATGAGAGGCACAAAAAGGTGAGAGGTAAGAGGTTTCAAAAGACGAGTGTTATCTGGCATTTCCTCTGTCCTCAGAGATGTATAGACGGTGTTGGTAAGCCGACATTTATCTATTTAATTTGGATGTTGTGAGACTTGGCATACAGGTAGATATTAATTGGGTACTGAATGACCTGAGACTGGAGCTCAGCTACTTACAATGTCCTGAGTCTCAAGGAAAACAAGCTCATCTTCTTCCCAGATTCATATCCTTTTCAAGTGTAGGATGAAAAAGAAGAAATAAAAAGATATGGCTATGCCAATATGGGAGTTACAAAATATGTATATGCAAACAATCATTTTAGAAAATGTAAATAATAAATCATTGCCCCAGACAACGAGAAGCAAATAGAAAAAGACACCAAATAAATTGAAATAGCCCTTGACATTTTTGCAAAGAGCCTAGCAAAGTACCTTCTCTAATCTGGCAATAAACATGAAGATGCTTTTAGACTAAAGTAGAATTGATGAAAGTTAGCAAAATGATGTACCACTTAGAAAAGATAATAAATTGGTACTAATAAATTCTAAATGAACTTTAAAAATGAAACACAGAAAGCTCATCAGCAAAATGTTTTTTACACTGATGTAGTTCAGTTTTATTCATGTGGATATAAAGTTTTTGTCAGTTTTGTTATTATATACTCAAAAAAGAATGCTTGAGTAGCTGTTTCCAATACCACATTAATAATTAAAAAGATTCCTACTCCTGTAAAATTTGTCTCTGGGAAAAAAAAAAATTAATACTAGAAACTTAATTTTTAAAACATTTTTATTATTAAAATTTTTTTTAAGCTTGCTTTTTTCAAGATCGGTTAAAAAATAAATAGTAAGGACTTTTAAGAAGCTTAAAATAATGCATGCACAGTTTCTCTAATCAGGAGAATTGTGGAAACGGTAAAATTAGATTATTTCAGTAATTAGTACCTATATTGGAGTCCTGGTGTGGTGCCGTAGGACACACACTGGACCACAAGATAGATTTGAGCAGCAAGGTTGGTGGTTCTAACTCACCAGCCATTCTTTGCAAACCCTGTGCAGGACCACTATAAGTCAGAAGTGATCCGACGGCACTTAACAACAGCAACAACAGTACCTACATGCCAAATTTAAGAGTATAGTGATGAAACGGATTTGGACTATTTTTCCAGTACCTGTATTCCAGATACAAACCAAACTCATTGCTGTTGACTCTGATTTATATTGACCTTTGTAGACTTTCTGTCACCTATTTTAGACATGTTTTCAGGAGAGGTCAGTTCTAGAAGAAGGATATCATGCTTCATAAAGTAGAGGGTCAGGACAAAAGAGGAAGACCCTCAACAAGATGGACTGATACAGTGGCTACAAGAATGGGCTAAAATATAGTAACGATTATGAAGAAGGCATGTTGTTGTTGTCGTTAAGTGCTGTCTCGTCGGTCAGTTCTGACTTGTCGTAGTTGACTTGATAGCAGCTAGCAACAATAATAGCAAGTTTAGCTAAGGCCATGAGAGCAATGTGGGCTCTAGTTTATGTTATGAAAGTTTTCAATAGCCTGCTGTCTTAAGAGAAAGTTTCTATCAGCAGTATCTGCTAAGGCTAAAAGCATAAAGTTTCCAAATAGTTGATGATATAGTATATATATGTACAATATATCATGTACCTATACCTATTTTGCTAGAGAGTGAATTACTTTTACTTAAGATAATTGTGCTTTGAAAAAAATCAGAAAATGTGTATTATTTCCAGTTTGAGAAATTAAGGAGGTTTAAAGTTTATATCCAAATAAGAAAATAAAATTCATTACATTATGATCAGAGAATATACTTTCTATGATTTTAGTCCTTGTAAATGTAATGACTTCCACTCATTTGTGTTGTAACATGGTGGCTTTGATACTAGAAGTTATGCTATGTTTTTACTGTTAACTGTCATCAAATCAGTTCCAACCCATAGTGACCCTGTATAGGGTTTCCAAGCAGCAGGTGGTGAACTTGAACCCCCAGCCTTAAAGCTCAAGTGGCTTTGCAGTCTGATGCATTAACCCACAACTCCATATGCTCCATATGCTGTAGGTATGTTAAATACCGGAACCCATGGTGAGCAGGTTTCAATGGAGTTTCCAAACTAAGACAGACTAGGGAGCTGAAGAAGAATATCTTCTCTGAAGGGTTATCCATTGAGAAATTTATGAATAGCAGTGAAAAATTATGTGATATAGTGCTAGAATATGAGCTTCTCACGTTGGAAAGCTCTCAGACTATGACTAGAGAAGATCTGTCTCCTGAAATAGACTGAACCTCAGTAGTGTGAATGGGACCTTTATTTGCTGATGGGAAAGAAGTCATATAAGAAAAACAGCAGCAAGTATCTATTAATAATTGGAATGTGTAATGTATGAAGTACGAATCTAGAAACATTGGAAATTATCAAAATTGAAATGGAATGCATAAAAATTGATAACTAGACAATAATGAGCTAAAATGGCCTGGAGTTGATCATTTGAATCAGAAAATAATATGGTTTCCTAGGCCAGGAACAACAGAGTGACATGGAATGGCCTGGCATTCATAGTCATAATGAGCATTTCCAGATAGATCTTGAAGTGCAATGCTATCTATGATAGGTTAATATACATATAACCACAATGAAGACCAAGGAGCTCTGGTAGCATAGTGGTTATGAATCAGGCTGCGAACCACAAGGTCAGCAGGTTGAAACTACCAGCTGTTCCACGGAAGAAAGATGAGGCTTTCTGCTCCCATAAAGATTTACAGCCTTGGAAACCCTAATTAGGGTTGCTATGAGTTGGAACTGACTCCATGGCACATAACAACAACAACAAACAATGAAGATCAGTTAATACCATTATTATTAAAATTACACACCAACCACTAAAGCCAGGGATGATGAAATTGAAGAATTCAACCAACTTCTTTCATCTATAATTAATCAAATATGTAATCAACATGGACAGGTAATTCTTAATGATTATAAAGTGAATTGGAAACAATGAAAAAGGGTCAGTAGTTGAAAAAAGTGGCTTAGTGATAGAAATGATGCTGAAGATCACATAATAGAATTTTACAAGATCAAGGACTTATTCATTCCAAAACCCTTTTTTTTTAACAACATAAAAGGTGGTCATACATGTGTACCTCTGCAGATGGAATACATGGTAATCAAGTTGATCTGTGGGAAAAGATGATGGAAAAGATCTGTATCGTTAGCCAAAACTAGGCCAGCAACCTATGGTGAAACAGACAATCAATTGTTCCTTTGTAAGCTTAGGCTTCAGTTGAAGAAAATTCAAGAAAAAACAATTCCACAAGAGCCACAATATGATCTTGAATATATCACACCTGAATTTATAATCTATCATAAGAACAGATTTGATGCATTAGAAACTAATTACTGAAAACCAGAGAACTGTGTGATGATAGCAAGAACATCATAGATGAGAAAAGCAAAAGGTGTTAAAAAGACAGACATGAAAAAAAAGAACAAAATGGATGTCAGAAGAGACTCTGAAACTTGTTCTTGAACAACTAGAAGAAATGAGGAAGTAAACAAACAAACAAACAAACAAACAAACAAAAAACCACAGAAATTTTCAAAGGGCAGCTCAATAAGACGAAGTTAATATTACAATGAAATGTGTAAAGACCTGGGATTAAAGAACCAAAAGAGATGAGCCATGCTCAGTATTTCTCAAGTTGAAAGAACTGAAGAAAAAAATCAAGGCTTGACTTGAGATACTGAAGGATTCTATGGGTAAAATATTGAATGATGCAGGAAGCATTAAAAGAAAATGGAAGGAATACACAGTGTTCCTTATCAATATTCAACTATTTCAAGAGGTAGCATTTGACTGAGAAATGATGGTATTGAAGGAAGAAATCTAACTGAACTGAAGACATTTGTGAAAAACAAGGCTCCAGGAACCGACAGAATACAAATCGAAATCTTTCAATAAACCAATGCAGAGTTGGAGGTGCTCACTTATCTGTGCCAAGAAATTTGGAAGACAGCTACCTTGCAAACTGATTGGAAAAGATCCATATTTGTGCCCCTTCAAAAGAGAGCTGACACAAAAGAATCATCAGAAATCATCTAGCAATATTGTTAATATAATATGCAAGTGAAATTCTAGTGATTGTGTTAGGAATTTCCATTAACATATTAACTTAAAATAATCAAGTTCCTAAAAATAACTGCAAGTACTAAATATGAAGGAATTGTGGAAGCTAACATGATGGTAGAGTTAGAGATTGTTGCTGTTGTTAAGTGACAAGTCAAGTTGGTTCCAAGGGTTTTCCAGGAGCAGCTGGTAGATTTCAACAGCTCACCTTGTGGTTAGCACTTCAGTGCTTTTCCTACAGTGCCACACCATGCTTAATATGGAAAAGGTTTTGTTTTTGAAGAAGAGAATAGGTTTTGTTTTGAAGAGTCCAGGTCTAATGTTAGTAATTACAGGCACAACTAGCAGAAAAAATTAGCAAAGACATGCAGGTGGATAAAACGATGTAGGGGAAAGACTTGCAAATACAGCAAAGGCCCAGAAGCATGCCATAGACAATTCTGGTTCAAATGGAAAGGTCAGAATAGGAAGTATTGAGCCAGGAGTTGAAAAAATACAACATTACATGATGGAATGTTTTGGATGCAAGTTGTTGGAAATTTCAATTGGTGCACTTGATTAGAAAGAGTCCTTGTGAATTCCTGAATAGTGGGGAGATGAATGGCAGTATTCTTTGAGGAATATTGTTTTCTCAGCCCTAGATTAGATGGATCAAAGCAAGAGGGTAAGGAGGCCTGGGACAGTGTGACTAGTAAGGAGGCTATTGAAGTACTGCCCTCAGTTTACAAACAAAATAACTGCTCTTTGTCACCCATAAAATATACTTTCCTGTTGTAGGATAAGCACACAACTACTAACTGCAAGGTGAGCAGTTCAAACCCACCAGCTCCTCTTCAGAAACCCTACACAGGATCTCTGTGAGTCAGAATGACTCTATGGCACTTAACAAAAACAAAACAAAAGTTCCTTTAAATGTTGCTATTGTCAGGCATTTTAAAGTCTGTCATTTAAACATCTGCATATGAACAGACATAGTTTAGCAAGTTATGTTGCCCTTGCTAAGTGCCCTAGAGGGGGTTCTGACCCTTAGTGTTTCTGTAAACTGTAGTGTTTTTTAATGCTCCTTCTCATTGGTTTGAACAGCATCTTGGCACATAACTGATTGTGTGTCCTGGTGTGGCAATTTAGGATAAGCACCAGACCACAAGGTTGGTTTGAACTGCAAGATCAATGATTCAGAATCACCATCTCCTCCTCAGAAACCCTCTATAGGGTCACTGTGAGCCAGACCTGACTCCATAACACTTAACAACTACAAATAATATTTTGGATTAGACCTGAGCGTTTGTAAAACATTCTGTAAATCATCAGATTTACGAACTACAAAAATAATTTCCACAAGCAACTGTGTGCAGTTAAGATTCTAAGGAAATATTTGCATATTCATCCATATGTGTTTATATGTAAACATTGCTTTATTTAGATATAAACTAATATCTGATTGGTTGGTTGGTTGGTTGGTTGGTTGGTTGGTTAAGTGCTCATAGCGACTCTATATAGGGTTTCCAAGGCTGTAAATTTTTACGGGAGCAGAAAGACTCATCTTTCTCCTGTGAAACAGCTGGTAGTTTCTAACTTCTTACCTTGAGGTTAGCAGCCCAACTCTAGGAGCCCAACTCGAAACCAGTATCTACCAGAGTTCCAAAAGGAGCTGCGAACCTTAAGGTCAGCAGTTAGATACTACACCAGCGGCTCCGGGGGAGAAAGATGAGGCTTTCTGCTCCCATAAAGATTTACAGCTCAGAAACCCCTGTACAGGGTCGCTATGGGTTGGAACCATGTTAAGTGTCAATGGCACTTAACAACAACAACAACAACATCTAGTATATACTAATATTGTTGCTGTTGTTAAGTCGCATCAAATTGGTTCTGACCCATAGAAGCCTTGTATGTGGCTGGTGAGCTTGAACCTGCATCCTTGCGGTTCAAATGACTTTACAGTCCAGCATATTAACCCATAGTGCCACACCAGGACTCCATACTACCAGGACTCCATATTAATATTAGATCATAGGTATTTGAATAGTTTGAATAAGAAAAATGTACTTACAATCAAAAGATATTTTCAGAAATTTATTATACTCATTTAAAATGGTCAATCCCAGCAGCCACTCCTTGGTAGCCCTATACAGGGTTGTTATAAGTCGGAACCAACTCAACTACACTTAATACCATCACCAACAAAGGTAACTTGGATTTTAATTCCAAGTACATTATTTATTCCTGACAGATATAAAAGTTGGGCAAAGTTAATCATAGAAATGCATACTAAATACTTGTCCAGATTGCAGACTGTCTTGGTTAAAGTGTGAATCTTTAAGGTGTGAATCTTTACCTCTTTATACTTTCTTTTTCTTTATCACATATTTATTAACCAGCTAGAGTGTTCCAGACATTGTTCTAAGTGCTTTGTTATTGTTGGTTGCTATGCCTGTCTTCCAAGGACACCCAGTCTACTGAAGGACAAGTACTGTACATTAATAACAATAGTCCACACAACTAACAGTTACCTTTTAAAACATTGATCTTGTACACTTTATTAAATTAGATCCCTTAACATTCCCATGATGTAAGTGAATGCAAGGTATCATGAAATTAAAGAGAAAGCAGGGGTCCGAAGACTGCAGAGAGGAGAGAACACTGTTGGGATGGAGAGGACTTTGCTAACAAAGCTGCTGAGAAAAGGTCTTTGAGTCCAATTGTCGATAGGCATGGTGGTTGTGACCTGAACAATGCAGACATCAGTTCATATCTACCTGCATGATGCACAAGAGTTTAATGTTAATCCTCAGTGGGAATGGGGGACCACTACAGATTTTTCTTTGTATGAGTTTCTAATGAACCTCTCTTAGTTGTATCTGTTAAGATTTCTACTGTGATTTCTGAAATGTTTGATACCCATAACCTCTAGTACTTTGTTCACTGTGCAAACAAAAAAAGCTTCTCATATGTTAAAATCTGTACACATTCTTTGCACTTGGAATATGACTTCAAATGAAATATCTCATTTTATTCTCACCAGAATCTGAAGTGGGAAGAATAAGTTTCATATTTCATTTACAGAAGGTAGAACAGAAGTACAGGGTGTTCTGGTGACCAACAAAATATCTCTTGGGTACTTCTTAGTTCCATAGTGCTAGAAATAGGAGAACAAGATGGAGATGCAACAGAGTGAAGTGGGGATAGGGAACATAAGACGAGTGTGTGAGGGAGGAGAAATGATGCTGAGAGTGATTTACAGTTCCTTCAATATCTCCCATCCTGTCAACCTTACTCAAGTATTCACAATGTCAATTTCATAAAAAAAACTACCCATCTAGCATGGCTAAGAATGGAGATTTTGCGGAATCCAATATTCTGTTTAATATAACATTTAGAATGAATTATCTGCTTTCAAATATATGGGTAAAAAAATGTATGTAATATAAAGTTATTCCACTCAGATATTCACTGACATCACTAGGGGGACCTGAGGGGCTCAGACCACACTGATTGGCATCAAAATGACTTTGTGCAAAGCTTTTGTGCAGTGCTTTAGTAGAAATTGATTATTTTTTTAATAAAACTACTCCTGTAGTTAGTTATAACAGAACATTTTTTGTAAGCTTATCTTTCATGTATCTGTATATCTACAAAGCTAAAACTCTATGCTAATTTATTTTTTTAATCTTCTAATGTACCCCAGTCAGAGCTACCATTATTACCCAAATATAATAATGCTTTGAATTACATGATTTTTGTTTGCATGTGCTACAAGCACATGCTTGTTTTTGTTGTTGCCAGTGTTTTTATAGTCAATGATTTTGCCAAAATCCTAGTGTTTTAGCCACAACATTATGTCAATTAATATGTGTGAATCTTTATCAAAATTTTTTTAAAGAATGAAATAGTAATAAAGAAGGAGAAAAACAAAAAGGCTACTTGCTCAATTACTAATACTTTTGAAATACTGTTGTAATTCAGTGTAAACTGGTTTTATACAACCATTTTATTAGTAGTAACATAATCAAAGAAATAATCTATTTAAGTAATATCTATCTATTTATCATGTATTACACTATGACTAAGATTGATAAGAAGCACTACTTAGGGATCTTTAAGATCTGGTATGGGAGGACGCCCATGGATGGGGAGGGGTGGCACCAACCCCAGTGACATTGCTGCACAGTTTAAACTTACTTGGATTATTCAAAATCAACTTCAGAATTACTCAGTTCATCTGGATTTTCAGGAATCAGGAAAAACGCCTCTTATTGAAAGCACCGTGTCCGGCATTGAGAATGGAAGGAGGAAAGGTCATAGACCTTTCTCGTAATAAGTTCACTATTTAGCCAATGATATAATCATCGTATGGTATTTGATTATTCATGATAAGAGGTATGATAGCAGTAAAAATAATGACAGATAACAAAAGAGAACAGAAGGACAAACTAAACCCAGTGTACATGAAAAACTGCAACTAACACAATTATTGCTGTTAAGTGTTGTCGAGTCGGTTCTGACTCATCGTGACCTGGTATAGGGTTTCTTTCTGAGGAGCAGCTGGTGAGTTTAAACTGCCGACCTTGTGCTTCAAACTGACCTTGTGTTTCAGTGTTATGCTACAGTGCCACACCAGGACTCCAGCTATCACAATGGTGGTGGTGATGGTGGTGTGCCGTGGAGTCAGTTCCGACTCATACATAGGATTTCTGAGGCTGTAAAAAAAATCTTTACGGGAGCAGAAAGCTTCATCTTTCTGCTGTGGAACAGCTGGTAGTTTCAAACTGCTGACCTTGAGGTAACAGCCCGACTGTAACCACTACGTTACCAGAGCTCCTAGCTATCACAATAGATATGTAGAAATTGACAAGCAATATAATGTCTGGTTTACAATTTGCTCTATAGGTCATAAAATCATCTTGTCACAGATTTCTTATTATATTGTAATGTTTTTGGAAATATATAATTGCCATATAATTTTATGTTAAATTGAATAGGACAAAGTAGTAATTTCACAGATAATTTTACTATTGAAAACTGGTCTAAACTACCCTATTACAATCAGTTGTTGTTGTTAAGTACCTTAGAGTTGGTTCTGACCCATAGTGACCCTGTACAGGGTTTCTGAGGAACGCCTGGTGAGCTTGAACCACTGACCTTGCGGTTCAAACCAACTTTGCAGTCCAGTGCATCAACCCACAGCGCCACAGCAGGATTCCCTTAAACTCAGTAGGTGATAACTGTAAAACCAGATTTACTATTCTTATTTCTTTTATGTCATACTTTTGCACTGCCTTTTTTTTTTTTAAATTCTTTCCTCTTTAATGTTGTTAATTATCCTAGTCACCACTCCAAACTATGTTTCATTTTCCCCCAGCCTTGTCTCATTTTGAGAATCCACCGTTTCATATTTACATAACTGCACTTGTCACCCTGCATCTTCTCACTGTAGTCCAAGTAATCTTTTAAAATGGCAAATGTAATCACACAACTCCCCTTGGCCACACAATCACCTTACAAGTCAAAACCTACAATAAGCTGCAAGGACCTTCATGCCTATGCTGTTTCATCTCATACTGCCACTCCCTTGCCTACTGTGAGTCAACCAAACTTCCTACTTCAGTCTGGGATGCAGCATGCTGCTTCTTGTCTCAGGAATTTGGAGGTTTCTGCTTTCTCTACCTTGTTGTTGTTGTTGTTAGGTGCCATTGAGTCAGTTCCCACTCATAGCAACCTTATGTGCAGCAGAAGGAAACACTGCCCGATCCTGGTCCGACCTCACTCTTGTTGCCACGTTCTCGAGTACTATTATACCTTAACCCTACCCACTGCAACTCTTGGCTTTAATGATTAGACAAAGGTCTCTCCTCAGGGAACTCTCATCATTCAGAAAAGACTAGTTGTTTTGTTGGAACCATACTTTTATTCTTTATAACTTAACTTTCCATTTTTTAATTATTTTGACATTTTTAATTCATTTACATATTAGGTATTTATGTAACATTTACTATGTGCTTGACACCAGGGTTACATTGGAGAATAAGACAAGCAAACTCAACAGAAGTAATATTTTAATGGTAGGGGAGAGGGAAATAAATCAAGTACTGTAATAACACAATTTCACCTAGACATAGTTGCTATAAATAAGACAAAACAAGGTGCTTTGGTAGAAAGTGACATGAGGTCGATTAGGGTAGGCAGGTTATTTAGATTGGATGTCAAGGAAAGCTTCAATGCAGAAGTGACATTTGAGTTATGGTTTGATTGTTAAGATGTAGTCAATCATGTGAAAATTGGGCTACAAAACTTACTGCACATGTCTGGAAGCAGGAACAGATTTGGTGGTAGGAAGAAGGGAAGCCCAATGTGGCAGATTCCTTTAAAATTAACTCTCATGTTCCTGTCTCCTCACCAGACTCTAAAATGTCTGAAAAGTGTGGTTGTTATTTGTTGTTGTTAACTGCCGTGGAGTCGGTTCTGACTCATAGCGACCCTGCACAGGGTTTCCGAGGCTGTAAATCTTTATGGGAGCAGAAAGCCTCATCTTTCTCCCACGGAACCGCTGGTAGCTTCGAATTGCTGACCTTGCAGTTCACAGCCCGATTTGTAACCACTACGCTACCAGAGCTCCTTGAAAAGTGTGGTTATGTCTCTTTTATTTCTAGGGTTCATTATATTGAATCATGTATTTAAACTTGGCTCACCTTGAATGTCTCTTCCCCTGCCCACACAGATATGTACCTACACTCCCCTTGTAGGTCTGATTGCTCTCTCCTTTGTAATTCCATATCATAGCATCTATCTCTGTATGTGTATGTAAGTTTGCCTAGATTCCACCACTCATCCTTCATGGTGGCTTGCTATGATGCTGAAAGCTGTGTCACCAGGATTTCAAATATAAGCAGAATCACTTGTGGTGGGAAGGCTGCAGCAGAGCTTTCATATCAAGACAAGAAATAAAGACCTGGTGATCTATTTCCAAAATTTAGATCATCTGAGGATTAAAGTGGACAATTGTCTGACATAGCATTGGAAGATGAGCCCCCTAGTTTGGAATAGTGGCCTCAAAAATATACTTGTGCACACCAACAATCATGAAGATGATACAGGCTTGGCCACGTTTGTTCCATTGTATATCAGGTTGCTGTGAGTCAGAGCTGACACAATGTTAACTAACAGCAACAACAACACGTTGTTGTTGTCAGCTACTATTGAGTCAATCCTGATTCCTAGAGACCCGTGTACAACAGGAGTAGACTGTTGACTTCTGATACTAAAAAGGTTGGTTTCTGATACTGGACACTATCATTGATTGCAGCCAAGCATGGTGATTTAGTTTACTAGGTTACTTTGAGTGTTACAGAAAGCATTGTGATATGGGCACGAGGAAATTTCCATACCTCACCTAGTGATGATATACACATGGCACACCTTCTTTTGTTTATTGATGAATAGAGAAGAAATCTGAGAAGAGAGACCTGGATAAAAACTCTGAGACGCATTGGCATAAGTAGGAGGAAATTTACTAACTTGTATACATACAAGTAACTCTCTAACTATTTGCTCAATAAAATAATTGTAATAACAGTTTAAAATAGCGCATTTTTATTGAGTCCTTTTATGTGCCTACCAAGTAGTATCTCCGAATTATCCTATGAGATTACTATGTTGTTGTTGCTGTTAAGTGTCATCATGCTGGTTCCGACTTTTAGCCACCAACTCCTAGCTTCATCTTTTTTTTTTTTTTTTTCCCATGGAGCAGATGCTGGGCTCAAACTGCTGACCTTGTTGTTGACAGTTCAGTGTTTATTGTGTAGAGCCACCACTCTCCCTGAGTTACTACATATCCATTATACAGTCAATAAAAGTGAAATATAGAGAAGTAACTTGTGCCAAGACACACAGCAAGAGTTAGTCTTCCTGAAATCTAGGTTATCTGATACCATAGCCTTTACTTTTAACTACTAGCTGTACTGATGAGTAAAATTTGTTTATGTAATAATTGAAAATATATGGCATTCATAAATCTGTTTGTACTTAATTTTCATACGTTTTATGCTTTTTTTTAAGCAACATTCCAAGATGTTTGGGAATGTCAATGTGTTCTACATTTAAATTTGAAGATAGTCATTAGCTTTGATAAATGACAGCCCTCCACTGATAGCTAGAAGCCCTACTGACAACCAAAAGTTTGGCAGTTTGAACCCTTCAGTCACACTTCATGGGAGAAAGGTGGAAGTCTGCCTCTGTAAAGATGATAACATTGGGAACCCTAAGGAGAAGTTCTCTGTCCCGTTGTTGTTGTTGAAATATGCCGTTGAGTTGTTCCAATCCATAGCCACCCTATATAGGATTTTACAAGGAATACCTGGAGGGTTTGACCTGCCGACCTTGTGGTTCACAGTCCAGTGCTAATCCTACAGCACCACACCGGGAGTCCATCATTATGAGTTGAAATGGATTCAACGGCAATGGCCTTTTTACTGGTAGCCTGACCACACAACTTTCCTTCCTTCCCTGCCCTATCCAGATGTTATCATGAGAATAACTTTTTCTATTTATCCTTACTGCTTGTTAGTCTATAAATGAACATGCTCATGCATAGCTATTACTGAATGACAAGACACTTACGCTGAAGCATATTTTGAATATGCAATCTATTATTTGCTCATTGCTACAGGTTTTGTTACCCTTTAGGTTTCCAAGTGGCAGCATGAATGGACTCAAGTATAGCAGCAGTAGTGAGGTTGGTCCAGGATCTGGCAGTGTTTCATTCTGCTCTGCATAGGGTCACTATGGGTCAGAACCAACTCGATGGCATCTAACAACAACAACGACAAGAACAAGGTTTTCAAGTGGAATCCCTGGGTTGTGCAAACTGTTAACAAACTTGACTGCTAGAAAGAAATGACTGATGATCTTCTAGAAAATTGTCCATTGAAACTCTTATGGAGCACACTTTACTCAGACATACACTGGGTTGCCATAAGCTAGAACTGAGTCCATGGTAATTAATTGATTGATAGTTTTCATATAGAAAATATTCTTTTTACCTCCTTTGTGATCACTCTTAGAAGATTGCAGGGACCAGAATATTAGGACTGGAGAAGTCAATTTTTAAAATTCAGGTACCCTCACAAGCATACGTGTGTGAGCGCATGCGCGCACACACACAGACACACACACACACACACACAAGACAATTCCACCCCCTGAGAGTTCAATGCCTTTGGCAATTTATTTAACTCACACCTTGTCTAACCACTGCCAGCTTCAATTGGCTAGCTGCTTTTATTGATGTCTTCGGGACCCAAGACTTTTTTATTCATGTATCCCATTGATCTCAGATGCCGTACAGCATATCTAAAGACAGGAAAACATACTGGATCAAATTTAGAACTATCTTTGAACCCAGTGGTTGAAATTGCCAAGCCAAATCTTGATTTCAGCAAACAAAGCCATTTTGAAATGCTGGTTTGAAAAAGATTCAAAGCTTTCTTAGATGTCAGTTCCTTGTGGGGGTGGAAAAGAAGGATATCTCATTTTAATGGTTTAAGTTTAGGTATATCACAAGTACAACACATTTTATTATTTTTTTATGGAATGAGAAAAGTGCTTTCCTATGTCCACAAAGCTAGTCTGAATTTATTCTTTTAATTCAACTCCATGATCTGCTAGTGAAGTGAGATACTTGTAAAATTTCACAGACTTTCATTTTAGCAGACATCTTAAAGTAGTAAAGCAGTTGCTAATCAGGAAAATAAAATGAAAGTCAATAAAGGTGCTCATATTTTGAGCTGATTTAGGAACAGTTTTAGAAGCTGATCATCATAGTTCCTTGAGAAATAGCACTGACATCAAGCAAAAGTGTAAAACTTGACATATATTTTTGCTACATTTTCACCTTTCTTTCAGTCCCTTTAATTCCCACCAAATAAACATATCCTGGGACCCATGGTCAGTCTTTCGGCTCTAGGCAACTCTATCACTTTGAAAAGAGAACAGTGTTTACTCTGAGAAAAATTAAAAAGTGATTTATCAACTCCCCTTTGATCTGTAGTAGGAGAAAGATGAGGCTTTCTGCTCCTGTAAAGATTTACAGCCTCAGTCAGGATGCGTGGGAACCAACTCCTGGGCACACCACCACTTTGATCTTTACTGAACTCTTTACCATGCTCCATCCTGGTGATGCCCTCTGCCCTTTTGTTGTTGTTGTTGTTAAGTTCTGTCAGTTCCGATACTGTAGAGGGTTTCCTAGGAGCAGCTGGTTAGTTTGAACCGCTGACCTTGTGGTTCAAACTGACTTTGCAATCCAGCACATTAACCCTGGGACTCTCTCTCTGCTTTTAGGTATTAGAAATCTTCTTTCACTCTCTTTTTCCCCCTTAACCCCTCTCTGGCCTCATAAAGCAAGGCAAGCAAGTACAGACAATTATGAAGGAGATCTGTTCCTAACCGTGTCTTTAAGAAGGCGTAGGTCAATTGTACCAGGTGCATATGGTTGTTTAGCCTTACTTTACCACTTCCAGCCAATTGATCCCTACTTGTAGTGAAGAGTCCTGGTGTGGCACTGCAGGATAATGAACTGAACTGCAAGGTCAGTGGTTCACACCCAGCAGCTACTCTTCAGAAACCCTAGAAAAGGTTGCTATGAGTTGGAACTAACTCAATGGCACTTAACAACAATATAGTGAAAAAGCTGAAAGTCTTTTCAATGACTTAAAACCTTCATGTGCAGCATGTGAAGGTGATTGTGATGAAGAAAATGTTGCAAGTAGTTGGAGTCCTTATGTGGCTCTGTAGGACAAACACTGGAGTGCTAACTGCAAGATTGGTGGTTGAAACCCACCAGCCATTCCTTGGAAACCCTATACAGGGTCGTTATGAGTCAGAACTGATTCAATAGCACTTAACAACAACAACTGGGGTAAATTAGAAGCACTTGTGGAGTACTGGGTTATGTATTTGGCTGCTAACTTCAAGATCAGCAGTTCAAGTCCACCAGGCATACTGCAGGACGAAAATGGCTTTCTGCTCCCAAGATGATTCACAGCCTTATAAACCAACCTGAAGACAAACAGTCAGCCAGCCAGCCAGGCAACCAGGGGTAAACTAAATGCAGGAACCCTGCTGGCACTGTGGGTTAGGCTGCCAACCACAAGTTCAATCCCACCTGCTGCTCCCTGAGAAAAAGATAAGGCTGTCTATTCCTTGAAAGGTCTGCAGTCTAGGAACCCTAAAGAAGCAGTTCTACTCTGTCCTATGGGATATGTATGAGTTAAAATCTATTAAATGACAATGGGTTTAGTTTGGTTTTAGGGGTAAGTTAAAATCTTTCTGTGTGAGGGTTAATTTATATAACATTAAAGGACAAGTTAAGAGTTGTTCAAAAGTCAGATATCAGTAACCAATAACAGAGATGGTCTGCTTCTTTGTCTATTACCTAATAATAAACCCAAACAAATAACTTCTAGCCAAATGAGCGCTGTGCAAAACTTTTGTCCTTCAAAGTCTGTTTCTTTATTTATGACTATGTAAATATTTAAACCCCCAAAATAAATCGGTTACTATTGACTCAATTGTGATTCATGGGACCACTGTGTGTTTCAGAGTATGACTCTGTTCCATTGGCGCTCATTGGCTTTGATCACCAGACCTTTCCTCAAAGGTGCCTCAAGGTAGATTCAAACTGCCAAACTTTTGGTTAAGAGTCAAGTGTTTAACCATTTATACCACCTAGGTTTCCTATGTGCAGTTAAAGCTTGCCCCTTCCTGAATTTTTGAAACAGAAAATGAGTGGGCAGGTGTTTTGAAGATAAATAGTTCCCTGGAATTGCATAATCTCCTAGGAATTGCATATTTAATCAGACAGTAGGTCTGCAGAGTAGTGGAGTGTTTTCAGGAAGATAAAATGTCCCCATGTTCTCCTAAGAGGATCAAACAAGATATACAGCCAGCTAAAGCTATTCCTGCTACCTAGACTTCCTCTGCTTTTGGGAATATTTGACTCAGAGTTCAGCTACAGATCATGGAAACCAATCTAGTAATTTAAGAAAAGGAATGGTTATATAGAGATGGATATAAAACAGCATATTTGGGAGTGTTGAGGGACAGCCTCTAGGCAGCCCCATAATTCCACCATAAAACAGGCCCTCCGGGGCTGCTACTATCTCTAGAACCATCAGACAGATTGTTGTTAAATGCTATTGAGTTGGATCCAACTCATAGCCAGCCACCCTGTATAGAGTAACTGAGGTACTGCTAGTGGGTTTGAACTGCTGAACTGTGGTTAGCAATACAGTGCTTATCCTACAGCGGCACACCAGAACCCCACTTATAGTGTGCTGTTGTTGTTAAGTGTTATCTGGTCAGTTTTGACTCATTTGTTGTTGTTAGTTGCCATCGAGTCGGTTCCGACTCATAGCGAACTCATGCACAGCAGAATGAAACACTGCCCGATCCTGGGCCAACCTCACTACTGTTGCCACACTTGAGTCCATCAATGCTGCCACTTGGCCAATCCATCTTGATGGGGGTCTTCTTATTTTTCTCTGACCCTCCACCTTACTAAACATGATATCCTTCTCTAGCGACTGGTCCCTCCTGACAATATTTCCGAGTGTGAGAGACGATAGTAACCCAATATAATATAGGTTTTCTGGGGAGAGACTGGTGGGTTTGAACCACTGACCTTGAGATGCAAAACTACCTTCCTGTCCAGTGTCCTACAGCACCACACCAGGATTCCAATGATAGCATACAGAGGTTAAACAACACGTAAACCTGATAACTTAAATAGTAGTAAACCCAGCAACGAAAATCTTTTTTTTTTCTCTTTTGTTCATTATACGATGCTGCCAATTTGTTATAAAATCGATTTTAAAACCAAATTTTAGACTTTTTTAGGAAGCACAAACTTATCTGAACACTCATCTCCCATTATGATCTCCTTACACAGAGTCTTTCCGAGTGGAAACAATACAGCGCAGTGGACAGGCCTGTCAAGTGCTGCTAACTGAGGAACAACTGATTTCTAAGTTACTTTGTGTTGATTCTGACTCACTTTGACCCCATGTGTTCAGAGAACTGTGCCATAGGACTTTCAAGGCTGTGACCTTTCTGAAACAAATCACCAGGCCTATCTTCCCAGAGACCTATAGTGGGTTCCAACTGCTCATCTTCGGGTTAGTTATCAAAGCACTTAACTGCACTACCAGGGGTTCCGTAGGAATCTTTATAATCTATTTATGAATCGTTTCCTCATTTATGCTCTCTGGTAATATTTAATTTTGTGCTGTCTATGACGTGTGGCGAAAGTGCTTCTCACCAGGCATAAAAATAGAATATTAAATTGGCACTCTGGTGTACTCTATGAATTATGGATTTGGGATAATTGAGAGTCAATTTTCATACATTAAGTATAATAGGATGAAAATTAATTTTGTGCAAGTAATATTTAAAGACTAAAATTATAGAAAGTTGGCAGTAGAATTTGGATTGTTTATTAGAAAAACCAAGATCAAATCAATGAAGATCATGTGTTTTTATTCGTTTAGATGTCAAAAATACAAATACCAGGTAGAAAAAGTTTTTTATTTTTGAGGTTAATAACTGAAACACTAATTTTTAAAAGACATGCTGACTATTTTGATATTTAATGTTTAACTCAGAGTTAATTTAGTACTTACAAACAACTCTTTTTACTGCTGTTATTGTTAAGTGCTGTAGATTTGGTTCTGACCCATAGCAACCCTGTACAGGGTTTCTGAGGAGCAGCCAGTGAGCTTGAACCACTGACCTTGTAGTTCAAACCAACTTTGCAGTCCAGCACATTAAACCATAACACCACAGAATGTGAAGATTATTGCTAAAAAACAGTAATTTCAGTTTATTGCTATTGCACCAACTAGAGCACAGTAATTTGAACCGTATTAAACTCCTCACATATTATTTTGTCTAACACTTTACATTCATGACCACAGTTAAAAAAAAAAAAACAACAAAAAAAAAAACCCAACAACTCTACAATCTGAGTATTTTACCCATTGACCATATACATATCTTCTTCAGGTACCAAGATAGACCAAGGTTAGTTTACTACAATAACCCCAAATTACAGTAACAAGCACTGGCTGTGATGGTCACTGTTAGGTGCCAGTTTGGTGATGATTCTCAGTAGGCTGGCAGTTACAAATGATGTCATTTGACAGTTATGCAATGATGTAGGTATCCTCCATTTTGTTATCTGAGGTAATCATCTCCATTTTCACGTAATACTGATTTTCTCCTAATGACCTGATCTTTGGCACCTAACCATGCGGATAGTGATAAGTGGGTACAATTGACTTTTATGAGCTTCACAAATGGCAGTTTCCTATGGTTTACTCTTACTTTAAGTGCCTGACTAGCAATCTTTTTTTATATGTCTTATTTATATCTATTTGAATATTTAATATTTAAATAATTGCTTGTTCATGTATATTATCTTTGAACTAAACTCTGCTGTTGTTATAATATTAACACTCTACCAATGTGACCAATTTATTTCATATGGCAATTATCATGTCCTTCTTAAACACAAAAGAAATCCTTGTGAAATTGTCTTTACAGTTGTACAGAGACTGAGATGTTAGAGAACATGTTATAAAGAATTAAAGTTAGAAGATCTTTCAACAAATGTGAATTAGGGAATTTAAGATACTGTTATATGGCTTAGTTATTGAGACTCCCCACTCCCCCAAATGTAGCCATAACATATAAAAACAATTCAAGAACCACTTTGATTTGGAATTTAATAAATACTATATAGAGTTGGTTTCTTCAGTGAGGTGAAGTTGCCTGGGGGGGGGGAGGGGGGCGGGAAATCAAAACATTGAAACATTGTCTTTCATGTCTTTCATTCTCTCACAAGTTAAGTCAAGCACATTACTTTGAATCCTCTAGTAACCTAATAAAACATTAGGAAATCGTAACTGAGGCCTATGAAAAGCATATGAGAAGGCTATGATAATTAATCTGCTTGAAGTCACATATACTGGAGGACAATAAGGGGGCATATGTTATACCAGAAGATGCAGCTTACTTTATTAAAAGAAAATGAGATCAAACTCCTGAAAACAATAGAAAAAATTTGCTTTATAAAAATTTCAATTAAGCAACAGTAATCAGCAGGAGAAAGATGAGGCTTTCTCATCCCCCAAAGATTTACTGTTGTTGTTAAGTGCCTTTGAATAAGTTCTGACTCATAGCGACCCTGTATAGGGTTTCTGAGGAGTGGCTGGTAAGCTTGAACCCCCCACCTTGCAGTTCAAACAGACCTTGCAGTCTAGCACACTAACCCACAACATCACACCAGAATCCAGAAAAGATTTACAGCCTTGGAAATCCTAAACAGGGTGCTATGAGTCAGAACTGACTTGACAACACTTAACAACAATAATTAGTAGGCAAAATAATAATGAATAATAATGAATAAGCAATACGATGCTACTTTTAATATTTTTTATAATTATGTATTTCAAAATTGCTGTCTGGAAACTCTTCTGCCTGATTGAGAACTATGAAAAATGGAAAACTGAAGTGAAGTAAGTAGTGTGAAAGAAATTTTACGGTTTGAAAATGATTATAATAGATTTTCATGGTGAACAATTTTCTGTTGTCAAACATAATTTAGATCTTTTTTTTTTTCTTTTTAGCTACGAAGGCAAAAATAGCATTTCTTGAGTGTCTCATTTAGGCACTTAACTAAAATTTTGTATGTCACTTCATTTATTGAGACACTGTGAAATAGGCTAACACATTTAATTGAGATTCACAAAGCTTAAATAACCAGAGTTCAATATTACTCAGTTAACGAATAGTGGATATGGGAAAATCGAATGGGTGCTTTAAAATACATGATCTTCCAACATGCTACCTGATAATTAGTTTTAGAAGGATTTGATTTGCATTTTGGTTAGTAAAAATAATTTCTTCTCCTTATTTCCCTCTCATCCTTCTATTCTTCTTACCCAGATACCAAGATAGACCAAGGTTAGTTTACCATACTAACCCCAAAGCCTCACTCTAATCCAGTCTTTCTGTACCATCCAGATCTCTGCTTTCTCTTGAATAGGAGGGGGCTTGAGTGACTCTCTTCTATCACATCAGATCTTAACAGCCCTTACTTAGCCCTTTGTAAACTGTTTGCATCTAACTTAGTTTTAATTACTCCTTCTCAATGGACTGCAGTCTCCTCCAATGAGTCTAGGCTTCTCAAATTCAGTAAACCAGGGAGGTTTATTCCAGCATGTATGCCCCATATTCACATTGATCAGTAGGATAATGCACTGGATTGAAAGTTTGGTTTAACTGTAAGGTCAGCAGTTCAAACACACCAGTAGCTCCTTGCAAGCCTTGTCAAGGGTTACTATGAGTTGGAACCAACTGGACAGCACTTAACAACAGCAACAATAATGCTGTTTCCCCAGTAGCCAAATTCAAGATACTTTTTGAGAACCCAACTAAACATCACCTTATCTATCAATGAGTTCTCAGACCACCAGGTCTGTTCTTTTCTACACTCTCTTTTTGCACTTAGGAGAACTATCTTTTAACTTGCTGTAAATCTATATTTTATAATCATCTCTTATGCAAAAAGCTGTAAGTTCCTTGAAAGTAAGAACCATCTTCTTTTTCTTAATTACAAACAATTCCTAGCACATAAGCCAATTTGCGGAATCCAAGGAGCTCTGGTAGTGTAGTGGTTACGAATCGGGCTGCGAACCTTAAGGTCAGCAGTTCGAAACTACCAGCCGCTCCGCGGGAGAAAGATGAGACTTTCTACTCCCGTAAAGATTTGCACCCTCGGAAACCCTGTACAGGGTCGCTATGGGTTGGACCCGACTCGACGGCACTTAACAACAAGTGTGGCACTGCAGGATAATGCACTGGACTGCAAGGTTCATTTGAATCACAAGGCGGGCAGTTCAAACTCACCAGCCATTCCTTGCGAACCTTTACAGGGTCCTAAATGACTGATGGCACTAACAAGAGCAACAAGTCAATTTGCAGGAGACCAGAAGCCAAGTTTCGATGTCAATATGGTGGTTTCACTCTAATGAAATATTTCTAACAAATTACAAATAATCCAGGGAGTGTGGTGGTTCTGTAGGATAAACACGGGCTATGAGCCTCAAGGTTTGAGGTTCAAACCCACCAGAAGCTCCACATGAAAAAGATGAGGCTTTTTGCTCCTGCAAATATTTGCAGCTTTAGAAATCCTATACAGGGTTACTATGAGTAGGAACTGACTCCATGCCACTTAATAGCAACAACAAATAACAGAAGGGAAAAATTAACTTTTAAAATAATTCATCATGCTATGTGAAATAAATGTAGTTTACACTGGGATGTTAGAGAAATGACTTAAAAAATCATTTAGAAAATATCACATTGAGTTTCACCTTGAATGTTGCAGCTGTCAGATGCCATTGAGTCAGTTCTGACTTGTACAACAGAATGGAACACTACCAAAGCATTACTAGGTTTAAGCACATTATTGCAGCCACTATGTCAATTCATCTAATTGAGGGTCTTTCTCTTTTTCTCTGATCCTCTTTACCAAGCATGAAGTCCTTCTCCAGGGACTGGTTCTTCCTGAAAGCATGCACCAAGTATGTGAGACAATATTTTACTATCCTCACTTAGAAGGAACATTCTGGTTGTACTTTTTCCAAGACAGATTTGTTCATTCTTATGGCATTCCACAGTATATTCAGTATTTTTTGCCAATACTGTAATTCAAATGCATCAATTCTTCTTTAAGCCTTCTTTATTCATTGTCCAGTTTTCATATAAATATGAGATGATTGAAAATAACATGGCTTGGGTCAGGTGCACCTTACTCCTCAAGGTTACACCTATACTTTTTAAATAGGTCTTTTGCAGCAAATTTAACGGTGCAATGTGCCATTTGATTTATTAACTGTTTCTCCATGGACATTGATGTGGATTCAAGTAAAATAAAATCCTTGACCATGTCAATGGTTTTTCCATTTTTCCTGATGTTACATATTGGCCCAGTTGTGACGATTTTTGTTTCCTTGTTGTTGAGGTGCAATCTATACTGAAGACTGTAGTCTTTGATCTTCATAAGAGCTTCAAGTTCCCTTTGCTTTTTGCAAGCAAAGTTTGTCATCTGCATACCACACAAGTTGCTAATGAGTCTTCCTCTTCAGATAGTCCCTGGGTCACTTGCTCAGCTTACAGATTGAATTTGTATGGTGAAAGGGTATAGCCCAAATGCACACCTTTCCTGATATCAAATCTTTGTTTTGCTTAAACATAGTATCCCCTTGGTTTGTCTATGTACAAATTCTGCATGAGCACAATTAAGTGTCCTACTCTTTGCAATGTTGTCCATAATTTGTTGTGATTCACATTGTCAGATGACTTCCTATAGTCAATAAAACACAGTTGAACATCTCTCTGATATTCTCTGCTTTCAGCCAAGCTGCATCTAGCATGAGTACAAATATCCCTTGTACTCTCTCTGAATTCACCTTGAAATTCTGACCATTATATGTTGATGTACTCTGCTGTACCTTCTTGAATTATCTTCAGCAAATTTTTAATTTTGTGTGATATCAATGATATTGCTGAATGTTGACCAGTTGTTTTCATCACAGTGACTATGTACCCTTTTCACCTTTTATAAAATGCTTTCTGTGTCATTCAATATCTTAACCATGGAATCCTTCAAGGTTGCAATTCAAGGCTTGAATTTCTCTTCAGTTCTTTCGGCTTGAGAAATGCTGAACATGTTCTTTTTAACTTTTTAAATTCTAAGTTTTTGTATATTTCATTATAACACTTTGTTTTACTGAGCTGCCTTTATAAATCTTCTGTTCAGCTCTTTAATTTGCTTTAGCTAACTAAATGTAAGAGCAAGTTTGAGTTTCTTGTGACATCCATTTTGATCTTTTCTTTCTTGCTTGTCTTTATAATGATCTTTTTATTTCTGTATGCATGATGTTCTTGATGTCATCCCACAAATCATCTGGTATTTGGTCATTAGTTTTCAGTGAATCAGGTCTGTTCGAAATTGTCCATAAATTCAGGTGAGGTATACTACTTGACTCTCATTGATTTGTTTTAACCTAAGCTCTGACTTTAACTTGAGCAATTGATGGTCTGCTCTACAATCATCTTCTGGCCTTCTTCTGACTGATGGCATTACACTATATGTTGTCTCTTTCCACAGATGTGGTCAATTTATTTCCTATGAATTTCATCTGGTAAGGCCCAAGTACATAGCTACTATTCATGCTGTTGAAAAAAAGGCTTATCTTGTGAATACATTGTTGGTCTTGCAAAATTCTTTATTGTTATCTCCCATGTAGCTTCTTTCACCAAAGCTGTATTTTCTAGCTACTGATTCTTCTCTTCTTTATTCCCAACATTTGTCTTCTTTTAATGCCTCTTGATTGCATATTTTATCTTTTATTGGTAACAACTTTAATTATTTATATTTGGTATTAGTGGTTGGTGTGTAAATTTGAATAATAGAGGTATTAACTTGTCTCCTTTGTAGGCATATAAATATTATCCTATTACTGACAGCAGTCTACTTAAGGATAGATATTCAAATGTTCTTACTGATGATAAATGCAATGCCATTCCTTTTCAATTTGTCATTCCTGGTATGGTGATTCATTGGTTGTCAGAGTCAAAATGTCCAGTAACAGTCAATTTCAGCACACTGATATCTAGGATATCGATCTTGATGTGTTCATTTTGTTTTTGATTACTTCCAATTTTTCTAGATTCATACTTTGTACATTCCACATTCTAAGTATTAATGGGTGTTCAAAACTGTTTCTTCTCACTTTGAATTTGACAACATCAGCAAATAAAGGTCCAGAAAGTTTTACTTCATTTACATCCTTAAGGTCAATCTTCCTCTGAGGAAGCAGCCATTCCCCAGACTGCACTAATAACTGCAAGGTCTGCAGATCAAACCCATTAGTCATCCCGTGGGAGAAAGATGAGACTATCTGTTCCTGTAATTATTTACAACTTGATAAACCCTATGGAGAGTTGCTATGAGTTGGAAAAACTAGACAGCAGTAAGCCATTTCTTTTTTTCTAGTTTCTACCTTTTATTGGCCAGATTTTTCCAAAGTAGATCACCATATTCTCCTTCCTACTCTGTCTTAGTCTGAAAACTGCTCAAACCTGCCCACCGTGGGTGATGATGCTGTTGTTTGTAATATCAGTAGCATAGCTTCCAGCACCAAACAAACTGACAGATTAGTGGTGGCACCTTGAATACATCAACTGAATTTGTACTGCATTATATAGAGCGAATTAGAAAACATAATATTTAAATAGAAACGGAAGAACTAATGAAATTTTGTGTAAATATTGACTAGGTATTTTAGTTAGAACTAGAAAGTAGCACGTTTCCATCTCTTGACTTTTGTTACCATTAGT
>NW_006408528.1:19706232-19708036 GCF_000296735.1 Chrysochloris asiatica | reverse complement strand
ACATTGAGTTGATTCCAGCTCATATTAACCCCGATGATTTATGCTAAAACCTCAACCAGCAATGGTATTATAGTTGTAGAAACTGTATTCAAACCTATCGTTAGCAGCAACATCAAGGGCAACAGAGAGAAACCATATTGATAGTGACTTCACTTGGAAGCAAAATTGACTCCCTATGAATCAAATCAATTTGTGAAAGCCTTTAACAGTTTCTAGGGAAAGGAGAGGCGTGAAGAGGGAGAGATTGGATTACTCGTAATAACAGCAGGAGAAGCTTCTAGATTTGTGGGAGTGGGTAGCATGAGAAAGATATAGCCAAATAAATGATTATTGTTGACTATATTTAATTTCCAAATGACTGATTGTATATGTGAACATTTAAATATATAGCAGTGTTTCATTCTGTTGTGCATAGGGTTGCTATGAGTCAGTACTGACTCAATGACACCTAACAACAACAGCAACAATAATGAATATACTAAATAAAGGAGTACTGGTAGCATGGTGGATTATGAGCGGGGCTACTAACTGAAAGGTCAGCAGTTCAAATCTACTAATGACTCCATAGGAGAAAGATAAGGCTTTCTGTTCTTGTAAAGATTTACAGCCTCAGAAACTCTGTATAGGGTTGTTATGAGTTAGAACTGACTCAGCGGCACACAGCCACCATCACCATATAAGAAATATGGAAAAGCCACTGATGACAGGTGGTTTCTAGCTAAAGGATGAAAGGGAAGACTAGGTGCAGAAAATAAAAAAGGGATGTTGAAGTCATAAGAGCATGGAGATAATCTAAATGATGAAGCAGGTTTAATAAATTGAATGCATTGAATTTCAGACACTTTTGGTTTAAAATGTCATCAGGCTACTTAAATATGTGTAAAGGTGCATTGCTATGTACTTCACTTAGATTATTCCATTTACTTCTAATGACAAAACTTTAGACTAAGTACTGCTATTATGCCCAATTTATTGATAAATAATCTAAGGCAAAGAGTTGATATTCTTTCCCACACTGCTAAGCAACTTTGTCTGAATAGTGGTGAAGTATGATTCCACTTAAGACAGCACAGCTCCAGAGTCACTGCACTAAACTGAAAGTGGTAGAGATGAAAGAACTTTGGAAGAAGAGTAACTGGGAATCAAATCTCAGCTTTGTCACTCACTAACTAACAGACACGAAATATATTCCTAAAACTAATTCTTCACTTATAAAATGAGGATTCTGAGACTCAACTAAGAGTGCTTGGGTTGTTCATGATATAATGTATGTATTAGATTCCAATGGTGACTGTAACCTAATTGACACAAATTTTGTATCATAAAGACAACACAAATTTATTCTCCAACAGCTCTGGAGGTCAGGAGTTTGAAACCATGGTTTTAGCAGGCCTATGTTTCAAGCCAGATTCAGAAGCTCAAGCTGGGATTGGTTGAGCTTGTGGAACAAAGATACCATTGCGACGTCATATGGATCTTGGCTGAAAGTCGAGAATGCAAGAAAAATGTTTACCTGTGTTTTATTGACTATGCAAAGGCTTTCACTGTGTGGATCATGACAAACTATGGACAACATTATGGAGAATGAGCATTTCAGAACACTTCATTGTGCTCATGAGCAACTTGTGCATAGACCAAGTGGAATCCACTGAAACAGAACAAGGGGACACTGAATGGTTTAAAATCAGGAAATGCGTATTCTTTCACTATACTTATTCAATCTGTATGTTGAGCAAATAATCTGAGAAGCTGGGTTATATAAAGAACAACATGGCTTCAGGTTTGGTGGTAGACTCATCAGCCA
>NW_006408528.1:19702133-19705757 GCF_000296735.1 Chrysochloris asiatica | reverse complement strand
TCTCTCATATTTCAGATATATCATCAGAAGGGACCAGTCTCTGGAGAAGGCTATCATGCTTGGTAAAGTGGAGGGTCAGTGAAAAAGAGGAAGACCTCCAATGAGATGGATTGGTACATTGGCAGCAGCAATGAGCTCAAGCTTAACAACAATTGTGCTGATGGTGTAGGACAGGGCAGTGTTTCGTTCTGTTGTGCATAAAATCGCTATGAGTCAGAATCGACTAGATGGTACCTAACAACAGTATTCTGGAGGATTTAGGGGAGAATCCATTGTATTACCTTTTCCATCATCTAGAAACTGCTTGTATTCCTAGGGTTTTGGCTGATTCTTCCACTTCTAAAACACATAATTTCAACCTCTTATTCCATCATTATGTCTTTTATTCTGACTCAGACTTCATGGCAATGTCTTTGTTTGTTTTAACTCCTCATGAATCTTATAAGGACTATTGTGATTACATCTGGACCATCAGGTAATTCAGGATAATTTTCTATCTCATGATCTTTAACTTAATTATATGTGTACAGTCCCTTGTATCAAATAAGATAAAATATTTATATTGCAGGTCTTTAGATGTAAACATATTAACCAGGTGATGCTACTCTTCAACAGTTTTCAGCAATGTACCAGTAGGATTCAAGCAGTTAATGAAAAAATTCTGTTATTGTTTCATTCAATTTTTCCACAAACTTTTTAATGCCCCCTCAAATATGCAGTGGCTGCCAGAAGATAGCAGTGATAATAATGACATTAATACTGTAAGAACAGTAAAGGTTTATTGATCATCTCTCCTAAATAGTAATTCTCAATGTATAACCTTTAATAGAACTTGGAAAGTAATTTGCTATTGAGTTCATAATAGGCATGAATAAATTGTGGCTATTATTATCACTATGAGAATTGCTTTTATGAAGAGAATAAATATGCATAATTCTCATAGAATATTCTTTCAAAAACCCTGCCAAATAAATTTCTCACTTCAGAAAGATGACCTTTCTAACTTTCCTTTTAAAATGGCATTAGGCACAACACATAATTGCAGTTTCATACTCCAGTCTTTAAGTCCAAATCAATTACAAATCAAGAGTACGGTCCTACTCATGCATTGGCCATATGAGTAAGGATTACCTCCCAGGAAAACCTTCTCTGATGTACTTACCACTTAATTTTTATTTTTCTATTTATGTAAAATTTTGGCTTCAGATAATTGCTTACTTTTAAAAATTTATGAAATACACATATAAAAATGCATATGATATAGACATGAAAAATAAAAATGAAAAGAATAAAATGCAGGTATGTGCTGCATACCATTCCATGGGACACTGTCTCCCAGTGTCCCTAGGGTAAGAAGGAGGGGCTTGCTTAGTAGGGTGTCAGGAGCTAGGGACAGTATCAGGTTTACAGAATTGCTACTGGTCACTTGACTTCTGAGGGATATAATAGCCTGGCTATGGTTAGGAAACAGGAGAACCAATGGCTTGTAGCCCCCAAACCAAGGTAACCTATTTAGCTTCAAAGACCTCTGTGGCTGTTACTGGCGCCAACCACCAAGAAGGGATCAGTTGGACCAGTTAAATTTAAAGCAAAAAGGTGAATTCAGAAGGTTATGACAATTGTTTTTAATAGGGGTACTCTTAATAATTTTTTTTTTAAGAACACAGGATAGTCATGAGAGCTTATTAAGAAGTTTTAAGAAAATTGAAAATTGTGTTGATGAGAAAAAAGCCAGGGAAAATTTCACTGAGGGTTTTTTTTTTCAATCACAACATGCATCTGTTCATTTTTCCAGGGCAGCAAGGACTGTCCTATGAAAATTTCATTAGAAAACCTGACCCCATTCACCCTACAGACCGGATCTTGCCCCTTCAGATTTCCTTTTCCTTAAAACTCAAAGAACATTTAAAAGGAACATGATTTGGGTCCCTTAAGGATACTAACACTGCTGTTTTGACCTTGTATAAATTGAAGAGTGCAGAATTCTTCAGTTGTTAAGTGTTGTCGAGTATATAGCGTCCCTATGCCAACTGTCCATTCCTGTGCCGTCCTCCAAATTGTAATATTTGAGGCTATTGTTGCTGCCAGTGTGTCAATTCTTATTCTTGGAGTTCTTCCTCTTTTTCTCTTTACCAAGCATGATGTTATTCTCTATGGACTGGTCTTATCTGACAACAGATCTACCATTGTTGTTGTTGTTGTTGTGTGCCGTGGAGTCAGTTCCGACTCATAGCGACCCTGCATAGGGTTTCCCAGGCTGTAAATCTTTACGGGAGCAGAATGCCTCATCTTTCTCCCGCGGAACCGCTGGTAGTTTCGAACAGCTGACCTTGCGGTTCACAGCCCGATTCGTAACCACTACGCTACAAGAGAAAAAGTGTCTCCATCCTTGCTGAGGAGCATTTTGACTGCATTTCTTGCAAGACAGATTTGTTTGTTCTTCTGCATTCCACAGTATTTTCAAAATTCTTCAAAACCATAATTCAAATGCATTGATTCTTTTCTACTCTTCCTTATTCATTGTTCAACTTTCACATGTATATGAATCAATGGAAAATACCATAGTTGAGTCAGGACACTTTAGGCCTAAAAGTGGCATCTTTTCCTTTTAATATTTCAAAGAGGTCTTTTGCAGCTCATTTACCTAATGCAGTATGTCCTTTGATTTCTTGACTGCTGCTTCCATGAGCATTGATTGTGAATCCAATCAAAATGAAATTTTTGACAACTTAAATCTTTTCTCCATTTATCTTGATAGTATTTATTGGTCCAGTTGTGAGTATTTTTGTTCTTTACATTGAAGTGGAATTCATACTGAAGTCTATAGTCTGTAATCTTCATCAGTTATTATTTCAAGTCCTCTTGACTTCCAGGAAGCAAGATTGTTGATAATTCTTCCTGCTATCCTGTTGCAACGTTCTTCTTTGTGTAATCTAACTTCTCTGATTATTTGTTCAGTATACAGATTGAATAAGTATGGCAAAGGATACAACCCTGACACACACCTTTCCTCATTTCAAACCATTCATTATCCCCTTCTTCTGTTCAAACAGCTGCCTCTTTGTTTATGCCCATGTTCCTCATGAGCACAATAAAGTGCTTCAGAATACCAATTCATTAAAAAGCTATCCAAAGTGTGTTATGATTCACACAGTCAAATATCTTTGCAGAGTCAATAAAACACAAATAAACACCTTTCTGGTATTCTCTGCTTTCAGCTAAGGTCTATCTAATGTCAGTAATGAGATCTCTCATTCCATGTCTTCTTCTGGGTTGTTGTTAAGTGCCATCGAGTCGGGATCAGACTCATAGCGACCCTGTACAGGGTTTCCAAGGAGCAGCTGGTGAGTTAGAACTGCCGGCCTTACTGGCCCATACTGACATTGCAGTTTACCGCATTAACTGGCAACACCACACCAAAAGTCCTCTTCTGGGTTAGAGAGATGAAAACATCACATTCAGAAGAATAAGGACACAAATGGAGTATATGTTGATAAACAATAGTTTCACATTTGATATTTTTATTTAATAAAGATTTAAAGAAAGAAAGAAGTAATATTTTGACTTATCTTCTATATGTGCATACACTACTATATGTAAAAATGGATTTTCCAGTACAGAGGG
>NW_006408528.1:19694464-19700908 GCF_000296735.1 Chrysochloris asiatica | reverse complement strand
GGGAGTAGAAAGCCTCATCTTTCTCCCGCGGACCAGCTGGTAGTTTCGAACCGCTGACCTTAAGGTTTGCAGCCCGATTCGTAACCACTACGCTACCAGAGCTCCTTTTAATAAATTCTAAAACTTTACCCCAACAATGATAAAGAATTGAGCAACATAGGCATTTTGTCTGTTCTGGAAATAACTCCACTTTAAGGAAAGTTCTGGATCATCTGGATTATCCCTGTAATGGAGGATGGCATTTCTAGTTATAAAATTACGGAACATTTTCTGTGTTATCCTTTTCACAAATATATTTCATGGTAACACCTCACTGTTGTTGAATATGCCTATCCACCTTCACAAATGATCAGCTTTTGGGCCCATGTTTTCAAGCAACTGAAGTCATTGATTTAGTTTAGAAAAAAACTCCAGCTAATCCTTTCACTCCAAAATATTTTTGACAATTTCTGTCCTTCTTCTCCATTATTTCTTCTCCAACTGTTTTGCCTCTTCAAAATCTATTAAGTCCTGATTTGTCAGTTCCCATTCTTCATGATCTATGACCTGTTACACATCAATATCAAGTTATGAATTTAGTATTCTTACCACATGGTTGATTTTTCCACCGATCCCTTTCATCATATTATCCTAATCAATTTCTTGGAGTTTGTCCACATAGCTCAGCTTTTCCTTTTTTTGTATAGCCTACATGCATTTTCCTGTACTGTCTTCCCAGGAAGATACAGTGCTTCAGCCTGCTATCTGGTAGTGTTTTGAACAGTAAGTCATAATATTGCATATCTGCGAGTGAACACCTGAGAATAATAACATCAGCAATTTATGTTCTGCAACACTGTATGTTGTACATATTACTAATGATAAGATGTACCAAAGCCAGAAACTGATGGTTGTAAGTGCAGTTCATCAAACTTCGAATATTTTGCAAGACAGGGACTACATTGATATAGCTATAGATTTATTTGCATGAATGTGTCCATTTATATTTATGTTAAGATAATCATGAATTTATACTGATGTCTCCAACTGTAAGCCAGTGGTATATGATTTATCTTAGCCTTTTCTTCTACTTATCTATACCTTCACACACCAAAAATGAGGAACTTGGCTTGTATCATGTGCCTCATTTCGTCAGTCCTATAGCAGTATGGTTTTGCAATTTTATTATTGAGGACATTTGTGTTCTTCCCAGCTTCTATTTACTCAAGCTTCTGCTTATAATATTTCTCATGAAACTCACATACATGTTGATGAATTTATTCCATTTGTTTTATTAAAATAATTGTTTGAAGATTTTTAATTTTCATCAATTAACATATGTGTTTTGCTTATTTCCCATCAGTATAAGCTTCTTAAATATAGAAATTTGTTTATGTGTTTACTAATATATTTCTAGTATCCCACAACAGTCCCTGGCATGTAAGAGACACTAAGTAGATATTTAAGTAAAGTAGATATTTCCTAAATGTGAAAATCATTGAACAATATAATTAATAACACATGGAAGTAAATTTTTACTAAAGGTAATTAAAAATCAGTTGCAGAAGTATAAAAAACAGAGAGGTGACAGAAATTTATCCTGGCTTCAGAGGAGAACTAGGGATATTATTGCTGACATCAGATCGATCTTGACTGAAAGCAGAGAATACCAGAAAGATATTTACTTGCTTATTTGTGCATGATTTTATGCAAAGGTTTTTAACTACCTAAATCATAACAAAACATGGATAACATTGCAAAGAATGAGAATCCCAGAACAATGTATTGTGCTCATGAAGAACCTGTATATAGACAACAAGACAGTTTGTAGAACAGAACAAGGGGTACTGAATGATTTATTATCAGGAAAGATGTGCATCAGGGCTGTATCCGCTCACCATAGTAAGGAGCTCTGGTTGCATAGTGGTTACGAATTGGGCTGTGAACCGCAAGGTCAGCAGTTCAAATCTATCAGCTGTTCCGTGGGAGAAGGATGAGACTTTCTGCTGCTGTAAAGATTTACAGCCTTGGAAACCCTGTACAGGGTCGCTATGAGTTGGAACTGACTCAACGGCACATAACAACAACATACTGAGCATATAATGTGAGAAGCTGCATTATTTGAAGGAGAATATGGCATCAGAGTTGGAGGAAGACTCAATAACAACCAATGATATATAGAAGATACGTCCTTGCTTGCTGTAAGTCAAGAGGTCTTGAAATACGTACTAATGAAGATCAAAGTCTTCAGTATGGATTGTATCGTAATATAAAGAAAACAAAAAAATCTTCACAACTGTACTACTAAAATAACATCAAGATAAATGGGGTAATGATTGAAGTTGTCAAAAACTTTGTTTTGCTTGGTTCCACAATCAATGCTCATGGAAACACCAGTCACGAAATCAAAAGATGTATTGCATTTGACTAGTAAGCTACAAAAACCCTCCTTAAAAAACAAAGATGTCTGTTTAAGGACTAAGTTTTACTTGATCTAAGCAATGGTATTTTCAGTTGTTCCATATTCATTGGAAAGACTGTAGTATAATTGATGCATTTGAATTATGGTAATGGTGAAAAATATTAAAAGTACAATGAGTTGCCAAAACATTGCCCAAATCTGTCTTGGAAGAAATCTTACAAGCAAGGATGACCAGACTTCTTCTCTCTTATTTTGGACATGTTATCAACAGAAACCAGTGCCTTGTGAAAGACATCCTGCTTAGAAACAGTGAAAAAGAGAAAAATCCACAACAAGATGATTGACAAAGAGGTAGAAATAATGGACTGAAACATAGCAATTGTGAGGACGGCTCAGGAATAGGCCTTCTGTTAGGCCTGGAGTCACTATGAGTCAGAAACCTATTGAGGGCAACTAAAAACAAAAACACACATTTAAATTCATGGATATTTTGCTAATTTCTCTGATTTCTAATTTTCTATTATCATTTGTTGTTGTTGTTAAGTGCCATAGGCTTCCCTTTTCTGATATTTTCCTTTACTCTTCACGTACAAACATTACATTGTCCTTCATGGAATGTTAGTTTTTAAGATTTATTCCTAAACATTTTTTTTTTAATCTTAATTTCACATTTATTCTTTAAAAAATGTTTTTAGTTTGTATCTATAACTTAATAATATTTTATTTCTCCATTTACTATGTTTTAGTTTTCATTATTATTATAAAGCCTTGTTCATTCTAAATTGTCAGTCTTGTGTGTATAACATATCCATTCTCTGTGGCTCTTTTAATGAGTTCTCTGATGTGGCACAGGTGGTTAATGTGCTGGACTTTGAACCACAAGTTTGACGGTTCAAGCTCCGTGGAAACCAGATACATGGTTGCTATGGGTCGGAACCAACTTTATGGCACTCAACAACAACATATTTTCACTACCATTTGTCTCATGTTAAACTTTAACAAAAAGTATTCTTCTTGAGGTCCCTATAAACTTAATTTCACACCATTAGTCAATCCTGGTGTGGTCCTGTAAGATAAGCATAAGCATGGGACCGCAAGGCCAATTTGAACCTCAAGGTTGGTGGTTCAAACTTACCAGGTGATCCTCAGAAACCCTATATAAAGTTGCTACAATTTAGAAATGACTTGACTACATTTAACAACAACAATCAATCTGTCAATCCTGAAAAAATTTCCAACCAATATTCCTTCAAACATTAACTTTTTCCTCTCTTTTGTCTCTCTCTGAAATGTTCTTTCTCACCTCCATGTCTCTTAAACTTTCAGTTTTGAACTCTGTCACTGGTTTTGAGAACACTATCAACCCACGTAAATCAAAATAGAATTTCAGATAGTTTTTTGAATCATATAACTTTTGTTATTTCAAGCGTCAGAGTTGTATAGGTGTAAGATTGTGGTCAGAAATTCATCAGGGACTCTTTTTTTTTCTTCTGTCAGTAGACAATCATATTCATTGTCTTACTCCTCAGAGTAATGTGTGTGTGTGTGTGTGTGTGCATTATGTGTGTGTGTTTTGTTTGTAACAGGTTTTGTTTCATAGTCCTCACGTATTTGGTCATTTCATTACAGAATCTAGGTCACTAGCTTTCAGAAGATATCTCCAGGGTAAAGTTCTAGCACTTGCCTACCATATGTATTGCTGTTTTATTTTAGTTTCTAATCTCTGAGGAATATAGTTACTTTCTACTACTTCAGCCAAGAATTACAAAGAGTAGTTCAAAAATATTTCATCTATGCTTATGGGGTATGTTCAATTAAAGTATACTATTGTGAATACAATCATTCATATTGTCTTATTTATATTTTATTTTACTTAGAAATAATAGTGCATTATTTATCTACATCCCTTTAAAATAAATTTTTAACTAATCAGGTGCATGTAGTAATAGTCCTGGTGTAGCACTGTGGGTTAATGCACTGGACTTCAAAGTTGTTTTGAATCACATAGTTGGTGGGTCAGGCTCACAGTCAGTCTGTGGAAACCCTGTGCAGGGTTGGAACTGACTGGGTGGCACTTAGCAACAACAACATGTATTTATAGGAGTCCTGGCGTGGCGCTGTAGGATAAACACTAGACCCCAAGGTTATTTAAAATTCAAGTTTGGCAGTTCAAACTCACGAGTTAAAACTCAGAAACTCTATGTAGGTTCACTATTAGTCAGAATTGACTGGACAGCACTTACTAACAATAAACAACATGTATTGATTGGCCCTGATAACATGATGTATTGTGAGCTAGAGTGCTAACCACAAGGTCAGCAGTTCAAATCTACTAGGTGCTCCATGGGAGAAAGATGAGACTTTGTTTTAGCTCCTGTGAAGATTTACAGCCTTGCACATTCTGTAAGGATTACTGTGTATTGGAATTGACTCTACAATACACAATCATTATAGCCACTAGGTATTTATCAAGCACATGCCTCTTCTACCTCAAAAAAGTATATGACTATAAGAAAGTATATAAACTATAAAATAAAAAGGCATATACATCATAAAATCATTTAAAACACAGAATAATAGCATTTATATAATAAATAATAGTTTGTTATACTAGGAATGATTAGAAGTAATACTTGTTTAAAATAGAAAGCTAAATTTAACAGAACACAAATTAAAAGTGTGACTACCAAATGGACATCAAATGGATAAGGGACATAAAGAAATATGAGAAGATATATTAAAACATACTTAAAGGATGATTAAAATCATAGATTAGATATTATGGGTAGTTTGATGGCTCACTTATAAGTGATGTGGCTACCTCATACCTGGCGCTTCTACCCACTTTGATGGCAGTTCAAATAAAGGAGTCAATTTCTTTTCTAAGTTAATTTGCGTATGAAACAGAGACCAGGAACAAGAGTCAAATTTTTTGAGTAAAAACAAGAAGATGAAGTCTAAAGAGACCAGGAGGAGTTTAAGATTCTAAAGACATTTCTGAGAAACTGGAACAGTAGTACATTGTTGTTAAGCGCTATCAAGTCAGTTGTGAGTCATGGAGACCTTCCATAGAGTTTCTGAGGAGTTACTGGTGGGTTTGAACTTCTGACCTTGTGGTTAGCAGTCCAGTATTTGTGCTATAGTGCCATACCAGGACACTGAGCATGCATTGGGACCTCATAAATGTAGTCCAAGCCAAAATGTATCAACTATTGTGGTTGTTAAGTGCCATCGAGTTCATTCCCCCTCATAGTAACCTTGTATAGGGTTTCTGAGAAACACATGGTGATTTTGAAATGCCAACCTTCTGGTTCAAACTGACCTTTTGGCCCAGTGCTTATCTTATAGCACCACACCAGGACTCCATCAACTATTAAAATAAAGGAAAATCCCTATTGGTGTTTGGTCTTTTATAGGTAAATTAACACCCAGGTTATAATTTACCAAATGGCCTAGAACACTAAGTATTTTTTAAAAGCTACCTACTCATACAAATCCCTTTTTCTTGCGGAAAGGAAAACACTGTAAGAAGGTATCATCCACAAGGGCATCTTCACCAAAAAACTTCTCAACTTTCAGCTATAATTGTGAAAATGGCTCCCCTATTTATGTTGACTATCATGGAAATACATGTGGACTATGTATTGTTTTTCTTCATAGAACCTAGCTTCTCAGATTATTTGCTCAGCTACAGGTTGAATAAGTGTGGTGAAAGAATACAACCTTGTTGCACACCTTTTTAAATTTTAAACCATTCAGTGTTTCCATGTTCTGTTCGAACAACTGTTTCTTGGTCCAGGTACAGATTCCTCATGAGCACAATTAAGTGTTCCAGAATACTCATACTTCACAATGTTGTCCATAGCTTGTCATGATTCACACAATCAAAATCCTTTGTGTAGTCAATAAACCACAGGTAAACATCTTTCTGATATTCTCTGCTTTCAGCCAGGAACCGTTGGACATCAGCAATGATATCCCTCATTCAGTGGCCTCTTCTGAATCTGGCTTGAACCACTGAAAGTTCTCTGTCAATGTATAAT
>NW_006408528.1:19682558-19692864 GCF_000296735.1 Chrysochloris asiatica | reverse complement strand
CTCATATGCATGCGAAAGCTGGACAGTGAATAAGGAAGATAGTAGAAGAATTGATGCTTTTGAGTTATGGTGTTGAAGGAAGCTATTTAAAGTGCCATGGACTGTCAAAAGAACCAATAGATCCGTTTTGGAAGAAGTGTAGCCAGAGTGCTCCCTGGAGGCCAAGATGGCCAAATTTTGTCTCTCATACTTCAGACATATTGTCAGAAGGGACCAGTCACTGGAGAAGGATATTATGTTTGGTAAGGTGGGGGGTCAGAGAAAAGAAGGAAGACCACCAACGAGATAGATTGGCCCAGTGGCAGCATCGATGGACTCAAGCATGGCAACAATACTGAGGTTGGCCCAGGATCGGACAATGTTTCGTTCTGCTGTGCATATGGTTGCTATGGGTTGGTACCAACTCGATGGCACCTAACAATAACAACATTTATTGTTTTGGTCTAGCTGATCTTAAAAATTTAAGTTAAATTAATAGTCAAGGTTGAGGCAGGTACTTGTAGTTAATAGAAAACCAGAAATTTGCCTTGAATTCTTAAAAAGAAAAGACAGGTACAAGATAATTCAAAGTCAGACATTGTATTTCAATATTTTCTCTAGTAAAAAGTTTCAGAGCAAAAAAGATTAACTTGGAATTCAATAAATGACATTTATCTCTTAGCATATTCAAGTGCTAACATAATGAATAATAAATCATTTTATTGCCCATAATATGTAGAGATTACTTTTCATCTTCATTATAATGTTTTATCAGGTGCAAACAGATGCACATATAGATGGTTTTTGTGTTTAAAAATTTTTAATATGAAAAAAATATATAGGTATACTGATAAGTAACCTTAAGAAACCTTATGAAAAGTTAAACTCTAAAAGACAAATACGAGATATAATTTCCAATTGACTTCTTTTTTTCAATATATTACCTATGTTTGCTGTCGTTGTTGTTAAATACTGTCGAATTGGTTCAGACTCATAGTGTGACCCTATGTAGGATTTCTGAGCCTTGAACCACTGACCTTGTGGTTTGAAGTCCAGCAATTATCCTACAGAGCCACTGCGCTCCCATCCATGTTTAGTATCTGAAAAAAATGATCCATAGCTGCTCTTTGTACATTAGTAATTTAATAAAGATAGACAAGGAAAGAGACTATTCAAGAGGAAAATGTGAATTCTCTAATAGAAAATAGTTGTACAAAATTATCTGACATGTTTTTTAAAAACAGATTTTAGCAACATCATATTGTCAAACCGAAATCAGGTCAATATTTCACTGAAAAAGGCAGCAACAGTAGAGAAAAAACTGCTTTGTTTTATGTGAAAAGATGATTTAGCATAGTAAATACAGCCTAGTGAGCTCATTTAGAGATTTAGACTCCTAACCATGAACAAATAGTTCAATATTCTGTAAAGAAAAACAAAAGATAGTTTTTACTCAAAATAGAAAATTCTTGTCCTGAGACAGATGGCACATAATATAACATGATTCTCCAACTATTTTCACTCTTATGATAGGATCTTCAGTACGCTAACTTCAATTTTATATTTCACTTAAAATAAGAATCAACAAATGTGAGCAACTAGAAAGCTAAGCTGCAATTTAATTAGGAATGCAAATTATGTATGCATTGAAATGCTTTCATTTTTGCATTGGCTGATGGGAGAGTTTAGTGTGGTAACGGATGCAGGAACACTTTGAGCTGAAAGTGGAAAACCATTCAGAAAAATTATTAGTAGTACGTTCTTGGAAGGAAATGGGTGCACCTTGATTTAATGGATTAGACTAATAATCATAATGGTAGACTGTCACTACAGAGACTTCCACCAATGGCAACAGCATTCACAAGAAATTCGATTTTCAGAAATGTCCATAGAAAATTTAATGACAAAAGATTTCCTCATAAACATTAATATTTTGTATGCTTAACAGAAGATGAGAGAATGTCAAATTGCAATTCAGTTTCCTAGGTGAGTGTTATTAGGCAAAACTTGTGTGGCACTTGACTGCTAACCACAACTTTGGTGGTTCAAATCCACCAGCTGTTCCTCAGAGTCATATACAAGGTGGCTATGAGTTAGAACTGACTCCATGGCACTTAACAACAACAATTAATACATTAAAGCCCTGTTTCTCCATCTACCATGTGGGTATGATTGTATGTAATATACAATTGACTATTTCATGTAATAAGTTTATATAAATGTTAAACTGTGTGCCCTAAGTATAAAATTACTAAACATATATAAAAGAAAAGACAATTAGGGTCAAAATCAAGATCAAATAGTTGTATTAGTTGTTGTTGTTAAGCGATGCCGAGTCAATTCTGACCCATAACGACCCTGTATATGGTTTCCAAGGAGCGGTTGGTGAGCTTGAGCCACCAACCTTGAGGTTCAAACCGACTTTGAAGTCCAGTGCATTAACTCGCAGTGCCACACCAGTACTCCAAAAGAGTTGTATACAGCACCATAAATTACATTTTAAAACTTTTAAGAGAAATCATATTAAAAGCTATAAAAATGTTAGATAAATGCTTAATTCAAACATGTAAATACACAACTGTACATTTACTTTTCACTTCAAAGCCTCTTAAATGTTTAGGGAAATGAATAAAGTGTACATATAAAATAGATGTAGGTATAATTATGTGAAATTTAGGAAATATTTTTCTATACTACTTCACATTGTTTATACTTCTCAGCTGCTGTAGTTTTTTTCTTCATAGTTTCTAAAAGAAGTAAAAATCTGGAGAACACTAAAAAAATTAGAACAGCCTTTAGGGAGTGGTTAAAGTAGATGATATTATTTGTTTTGAGATAAAGAGGCCAAGAAGCCTAAGATAAGACATCTGCACTCATTATGATTTGAATTCAAGTAGATAACTTTATGAGATCCTATTAATTTCCTTTATCTATGATCTGTAATACTATTTTCTCCTAAAATAAATACATATACATAAGTTCTGTAGTTGATATATAACTGGTAACCTAAACTATCCTTTAAAATGTTGAGTATAACTTAAATGTATATGCATGCAGTCAATGGCTTAGAGAGTGTTTTTTAAAGTATAGACCCAGAATCATGCAGATCAGAGTCAGTGGTAAATTTTAATAATGCAGATTCCTGTTTCTAAACCTGTTGTTTCTGAATGATTTGGAGTTGAGAATCTGTTTTTTGATACATGCATTGTTGTTAAGTACCATGGAGTCAGTTCCCATTCAAAGTGACCCTGAACATGGTTTCCGAGGCTGTAAATCTTTACGGGAGCAGAACGGCCTCATCTTTCTTCCGTGGAACCACTGGTAATTTCGAACTGCTGACCTTGAGATTGGCAGCCCAATTCGTAACCATTACACTACATGCATTAGATTACTTATATGTTGGAGAACAATTGAATGAGAGGAATATGTTTGATTCGATACATTTTTTTGTTGACTTTCAAGGTCAGCCTGGTGATCAATTTCATGTAAACTAGTGGAACGTTTTATGAGTGAGGACTAATAATGACATCTCATTTCCATTCAAATTTAGTTGGCTACAACTCAATCATAAAGTCAATACTTTAGAAAAGGGTGCTACGGAAACACAGTCAATTTGTACAAAAATGGGACAGAGCAAATCTTTGCCTAATTCTAGTTGCATGAGACACAAAATACTTCAGTGTTTCTCTAAATGTGGTCCATGAAATCCCTGGAGTTTTTTATTAATCACAGAATTCTGGATCTTTCTTATATTGTGTTAGAATATCTGGAAATGGGGCTTGGATATCATAGTAAACTGGATGTTGTGGAATTCTTAGGCATACTGAAACTTGAAAATAACTTACGTTTGTTTTTTGTACATAATTTACCAAATGTTACTCTTGGAAATGTTCTTATTTTCTACTTCTTTCAGCTTTTCTGCAAAAAAAGTGAATTAAAAAATATTTTGAGAATATGTTTAAATAAAGAATTGCATTGGTTTTAGTTTTCAAAATGAAGTTATTCATATAGACAATCTTAAACACCAAATAAAGACGGATGATGCTGAAGCTGAGCTTTGGTTACATGTTTTATCTCACTTATGCCTTTGTTTCAGTTTCAATGGAAAAAAAAGTAAATTTCCTCGTTCACTTTTTTTTTTTCCTGCTACTGAGCATTTCTAAAACAAATACATGTCATGTGTCCTTTATGTAGGATTGATTGTATACATATTGCTTTCTAACTGTCATGATGTCAAAGATTGACTTACGTCTCCCCTAAATAAGAAAATAAGTCAAAAGTATTGATACAAAATCCTAGAAAATTTTACTAAACAAAATGATCAAAATGTGAAGCTATTGTTTCTTGCTATCTTCCGTCTTCCATGAAAAACATGTAGCACCAATCATTCCACCATTGGTCCTGTATACTCAGCTGGATTTGAGATTTGATTGCAGTGTTCACACAGAACTCAGACACCATACTCACAGTTATGAGGTTTACTAGGGAAATTAAAGGTTACATACAATTCAGGGTCAGAAATGCTCAGGGCACAGTGGTTTCAGATGCCCGCTCCTCAGCCATGCATGCCCACAGGCAGTCATCTCTCTACCCAGATTTTTTAGGGCTGTTGATAAATGCCCACAGGACTCACCAATCCACCCAAACCTCAGTCTGAAGACACTAAACTCTCACTCTGTTGGTCAGCAAGCCCAGCCCCCTCCACCAAATAAATGCCTGGAGGCACGCCACTCTGCAAGCAAAAGTCACTGCATTTTACTTGCTACATGGGCTGGAAGCCCACATCTCTGTCTCTAGCTCTGTGTCTTAGTTCTGCTGCCGCTGCTCCTTTGTCACTATCTGTGTTACAGTTTTCCGTACCTGGGTCAAGGAGGTTCAATGCACAGAGATCTAGGTGTCCAAAGGACATATTCAACTCCTGGTGTCTTTCACATATTTCTATACTCTTTTGAAGGTTGTATTTCCATGTCTCTCATCTTTCACTAAGGAGCTCTGGTAGCATAGTTGTTACAAATCGGGCTGCTAAATTCAGAGTCAGCAGTTCGAAACTACCAGCTGTTCCGTGGAAGAAATATGAGGCTTTCTGCTCCCGTAATAATTTACAACCTTGGAAACCCTGTACGGGGTCGCAATGAGTCGGAACCAACTCCGTAGCACATAACCACCAAAACCAATCTTTCGCTGAAAAAGTCAGCTCTCTTCAATACATATCATGTCAAAATAGCAATTTGGGCATCCTTGAAAAACTCAGATTGTTTTTCTTTTCAAAGTTATTTGAGTGTTAGAGGGCAAGATCAAGACTGTAGAATGGATGTGATAAAGTTTTACAGTGAAATTCTCCTCAGACAGCCTTACTATTCTCAAAGAATGAGTAGGTGTATTGTCCTGATGGGGAAAAAATCCTTGGCACAGTTTTCCTGGCCTTTTTCTAACCAAAGGGTTTTCAGTTTACTTAAAACTTCTTCCTAATTAGCTATGTTGTTTTCAGTGACAATGTGCATACCAAGAAGCTGTAGAAAACTTGATGCATTTGAAATATGCTATTGGAGGAGAGTATTAAAAGTACCATGAGCTGCCAAAAGAACAGACAAATCTGTGTTGGAAGAAGGACTTCTAGAATGCTCCTTAGAAGCAAGGATGACCAGACTTCGTATTTCATATTTCAGACGTATTGTCAGGATAGACTAATCCCTGGGGAAGGATATCATGCTTGGCAAAGTGGAGGGTAGGCAAAAAAGGGGAAGACCCTCAATGAGATGTAACAGTAATATGTTCAAGTGTAGCAACGATTGTGAGGTTGGCACAGGAATGGGCAATGCTTCATTCTGTTGTGCATAAGATCACTATGAGTCAGTACCAACTAGACGCTACCTAACAACAACAACAATAATTATCCTTTTTGATTGTCTTTTGTCCTTTGAGAAAATTTATCAAGATTATCCTTATGCTCTGAGATCTCCAAGTTTCTGAGCTGGCCTCTTTGCGTTGAATTTAATTGTCCCACCAGATCCCCTCAGAAGTCACCATTTTGATAGGACTTTGCTCTCTGAATTGTATTGGTAAATTCAAGGTTCATTCCTGGTTATAATGATTTCCATAAATTTATCTACATTAGACACTCTCTTTCTTAAAAGACAGATGGAAAGATCAGCTCTTTGAACTAGCTGATTTTCACACAGGACTAAGCTAAGTGTATTACTGAAAAAAATTGCCTGTAGCTATTCAATAATTGCATGTTTTAGTTGGATTAAAACTGTGCATATATGAACTGGATCCCTACTAGCAATACTTTTTGATTTAGCCTCATATATGTCAACTTACCACCACTCCTCTGTCAGTTTGGTATACTGTGGTGGCTTGCATGTTGCTGTGATTCTGGAAAGTATGTTGTTGTTGTTAGGTGCCATCGAGTCAGAACCAACTCATAGTGACCTTATACACAGCAGAACAAAACACTGCCTGATCCTGGAAACTATGTTTTAAAAAAACAGGTATTTTTAAATATCAGTAGGGTCACCCACAGTGGACAAGTTTCAGCTGAGCTCCCAGACGAAGATAGACTAGGAAGGAGAGATGGACTATTTCCGAATATGTAGTCACTAAAAACCTTAGTTTTTAGCAATAGAACACAACCAGCACCAGAATATTGCCAGATGGAATGTCAGAAGATGAACCACTCAGGTTGGAAGGCACTCAAAATATGACTGGGGAAGAGCTGCCTCCTCGAAGTAGAGTTGACTGTGATAATGTGAATGGAGTAAAGCCTTCAGGACCTTTACCGATGGGACACAATTCAAAATGAAGAGAAACAGTTGTAAACATCCATTAATAATTGGAACATGGAATGTACAAAATATGAATCTAGGAAAATTGGAAATTGTAAAAAATGAAATAAATTGCATAAACATTGATATGCTAGGCATTAATGAACTGAAATGGATTGGTACTGGCAGTTTTGGATCTGAAAATCACATGGTTTACTGTCGGAAATGATAAAAGAAGAGGAATGGCATCACATTTATCATCAAAAAGAACAAATCAAGATCTGTCTTGAAGTACAATGCTGTTTGTGATAGGAAAATATTCACATTGCCTACAAGGAAAACCAGGTAATATCACTATTATTCAAATTTACACACCAACCACTAAAGCTAATGATGATGAAATTGTAGAATTCTACCAAGTTCTCCAATCTGAAATTGATCAAACATGTAATCAAGATGTATTGATAATTACTAGTGATTGGAATGCAAAGGTTGGAGGTTGGAAACAAAGAGGAAGGATCAGTAGTTGGAAAACGTGGCCTTGGTGATAAAAACGATGCTGGAGATTGCATAATAGAATTTTGCAAGACCAATGGCTTCCTCATTGAAAATATATTTTTAAACATAAAAAAGATGTCTATTCACTTGGACTTAACAAGATTGAATACAGAGAAATCACATTGACTGCATCTGTGGAAAGAGATGGTGGAAAAACTCCATATCATCAGCCAAAACAAGGCCATGGGTAGAATGTGGAACAGACCAATTGCTCATATGCAAATTCAGGTTGAAGCTGAAGAAAAAAATTTAAAAGTTCATGAAAGCCAAAATACGGCCTTGAATATGTTGTTGTTATTAAGTGCCTTTGAGTCAGTTCCTACGCACAGCGACCCTGTATAAGGTTTCCAAGGAGCGGCTAGTGATCTTGAACCGCTGACCTTGAGATTCAAATGGCTTTGCAGTCCAGCACATTAACCCTCAGAGCCACACCAGGGCTTCATTATATCCCACCTGAATTTAAAGATGATCTCAAGAACAGATTTGAGGCATTAGACACTAAAGACTGAAGACCAGAGAGTTGTCAAGAACATCATACAGGGAGAAAGTAAAAGGTCATTAAGAAGGCAAGAAAGAAAGAAAGAAAGAAAGAAAAAAAGTAGATGTCAGAAGAAACTCTGAGGCTTGCTCTAAAGCATAGCTAAAGCAAATGGAAGAAGTGAGGGGGTACAGGAGCTGAACAGAAAATGTAAAGGTCAGCTTGAGAAGACAAAGTCTAATATTATACTGAAATGTGCAAAGACCTGGAGTTAAAAAAACCAAAAGGGAAGAACACACGTGACATTTCTCAAGCAGAGGGAACTGAAGAAAACGTTCAAGTCTAGACTTGCGGTATTGAAGGATTCTCTGGGCAAAAATTGAATGATGCACAAAGCATCAAAAGAAGAAGAAAGGAGTACACAGAGTCACTATAGCAAAAAGAAACGGCTGATGTCTAACCATTTCAAGAGATAGTATATCAAGAGCCAGTGATACTGAAGGAAGAAATCCAAGGTGCATTGAAGGCACTGACAAAGAACAAGTCACCGGGAATTGATAGAATACAAATTTAAATCTTTCAACAAAGTGATGCAGCACTGGAAGTACTCATCTATGCCAAGAAATTTGAGGGACAATTGACTGGAAGAGATCTGTGTTTGTGCCCATTGCAAAGAAAGGTGACCCAATAGAATGTGGAAATCATTGGACAATATCATTGATATCCCTTGCAAGTGAAGTTAATGCAACCGTACATTGACAGAGAACAGAAGTACAGCCAGAGTGCTCCGTGGAAGCCAGGATGGCCAGACTTCATTTCTTATACTTTGGACATGTTCTCAGGAGGGGCCAGTCCCTGGAGAAGAATGTCATGTTTGGCAAAGTGGAGGGTCAGAGAAAAATAGGAAGACTCCCAACGAGATGGATTGGCACAGTGGCGGCAGCAATGGGCTCAGGTGAAGCAATGGTTGTGAGGTTGGCCTAGGACCCAGAATTGGCTTGTTCTGTTGTACATAGGGTCCCTATACATCGGTATTGACTTGATGGCACTTAAAACAACACATCAACTTAGCTGAGTCATGATTCTCAGTGGTTTGGCAATATGTAATGATGTAATTTGACAAGTATATAATGATGTAATAATCTGCCATCATATGATCTGGTGTGATCAATCAATCAGTCAATTAGTGTGGAATGCACCACCCTTACATGTGTCATGTTCCTGATCATACGTAAGGGAAGTCTATCTGGTGTATGGCCTATATCACCTTTTATCTTATTGTTGTTATTAAGTGCCATTGAGTTGGTTCCATCCATAGTGACCCTGTATAGGATTTCTGAGGAGCGGCTGGTGATCGTGAACTGCTGACCTTGCCATTCAAACCGACTTTGCAGTCTAGACCATTAACCTACAGCCCCACACCAGGACTCCACCTTTTATCTTACAAGAGATAAAATGAGAGAGAAAAGAGTAGAGTGAAAAGGACCTCAGTACAACTAAGAAAAATGATCTGGGAGTGGAGGGTGGCTTTCGGACACAGCGTTTCCATAATCAGAACCTCTAAGACACAGAAGATTGATAGGTGCCAAGACACAAGATGATTTTCAAACCGTCAGGCCCATAGATGTTGAACAGAAACAAGGACCTTCCTCCTAAACTGTGAGCCCACTAGGAAAGAAAACCTTTACCTAGTGCTGGTGCCTTAAATCGGATTTCTAGTCCCCTAAACTATGATGGAATTAATGTGTTTACTAAGAATGTTTAGTTGTGGTATTTGTTTATAGCAGCACTAGACAACTAAAACACTTGGCAATTCAATACACATTTGGTAAGCAGCTATTGTCTACAACCTGTAACATACACACTAATCTAGTAATTTCAGTTATATCTTGTCAGTAAGAGATACAACTTCTGAAAATGACAAATATATTATCAAACATTAGAAATCTATGATGTCTTTTGAAAGAGAAATCTCCTAGTTTATTTACTTCTTGACTCTTGTCCTCCCCAAGTATGAAACGGCAAATAAATTAACAAGTCTAAACCCTCTGCCATTAAGTTGACTTCCTATGTAGAAAATAAATTAATCTGACTCATATGGGGAAGTGGTGAAGCTCTCAGCTGCTAACTGAAAAGTCAGTGGTTCAAACCAACCATCTGCTTGTGGTAGAAAGATGGGGCAGTTAGTTTCCATAAAGATTAAAGTCTTGTAACACTATGGGGCAGTTCTTTTAGACTCCAGGGCAACTGGTTAATTTGAAGTGTTTTAATATTGCAATTCCCAAGCAATAGGATAGTTTAATAAGAAAGCACTTGAAATCAAACAATTTTATCTTGTATTCCCAATAAATCATTTAATATTCATATATAAACCAATGCTTTGGTGAAACCTTGCTTTGCAAAAGCAGTGGAATGGTTAGAATTGGAAGAGGTTTTATTATAATTACACGTGAAATTTCTGCATTCTGGTTTAGAGAAGTGTTGTTGTTGTCAGGTGCCATCGAGTCGGAACTGCCTCATAGCGACC
>NW_006408528.1:19679854-19682043 GCF_000296735.1 Chrysochloris asiatica | reverse complement strand
CTCTTGACTGCTGCTTTTGTGAGTGTTGATAGTTGATCCAAGAAGAATGAAGTCCTTGACAACTTCAATCTTTTCTCCATTGATAAGAATGTTATTTATGAGAAGTTGTTTTAGAGAAGTAGGTTAGATTAAAATTAGAACAAATGCTGATTGAGAACCTACTGTATACCAATCACCTAAAAGCAGGATTATTGTTCTCATAAATCCAACCAGGCAAAATAATCAGATGTTGTATTCATACGTCTATACTGACTTATTTATTCAGATTATAGTTTTCATTGTTCAAAAAATATTACTTTGATGGCAAAAAATAGTTTTATGAGAAGTAACTGTATAAATTATCTCACAAAACAAACCACCCATTCATTTTGTATAAATAATCTATAGTTTATTAAAATAATTTATGACCTATGTTTTAAAGTATTTCCTTGGTGCTTCAATAATGATAATGATATTCTTTATTTTGTCTATTAAATGTTACTTGAAAAATGGAAGTAGAAGCATACTCATTTTACTATGGAATAAACAAAACGTTAGGAGATGTTCAGTGGATAGATAATGATGCTCCAAGCTTTTAACCAAAGAGTGTCCATTTGCTTCTATAAACCTACTTTCCTGTATTCCTTTATATTAAAAGAGCTTTTAATTAAAATAATGCTCACTGCCCACTATTATTAATTTAATAAATGTTGTTGTTATATTTTTTAAGTGCTGTTGAGTCACTTCTGACTCATAGCAACCATCTTTGGGGTTTCCAAGGAGAAGCTAGTGGATTTGAACTGCCGACCTCTTTGGGAGAAAGAAGAGGCTTTCTGAGCCTGGAAGGATTCATAGTTTTGACTCCCTTTGTTCACATTGGCATGGTCAGAATGATGGCTCCTGAATGTCTTCAATCTTAAACTTTACCAGAATCAATCAACTCTGTCTATTAAGTTCCAATACTGAGTCTAGGACAACAATTTAGAAACATTTCATCTCCCCCAAGCTTCTGCTGAGCTCCCCTTTGGAATCCTTTCTTTCTTGCAAGAGCATCTTGGTGCATAGTGATATAGCTTTTGGCATTTGAATAATGCAAGAAGAAAGAATTTATACTTTGATCTTAGGGTTTTTAAAGTTTTATTCCCAAAAGATCTGAGTTTCTTATATTAGGCATCTTGAACATTTTTTTTCCCCTCATATTCTCCTACACACTGAGAGATATTGAAAAGGAGAAACTAAGGTAACTTAATTTTTTTTTTCTATTAAATCCTTATGAGGACAGAAGTTACCTAGACATTATATAATGTACTCAAATGTTTCCTCCCATAAGAAAAATCTTCTCAAAGATTATACATATTTTTGTAAATGGACAAAGAAGTGTTGTGATAATTTCTAAAACTGCCCTTCACTAGGTATTCTGCTTCACTTTCTTACTCCAAGGTGAACTCTCTCTCAAAGCTAGACTCACCTGTTTTTCAGTCATCTTTTTAATTCAACCATATACTGTTTTTCTTCTGAGAGAATGATTAATAATTCCTATCAATCTCATTGCTAGACTTTCCCCTTTCTAGTCTGACCATTACTTTGATGTTGTTGTTAAGTGCTGTCGACAAGATTAGCTGGCACACTTGTTTATAAGTCTGAGTGAACAAAGATTTATATGAATCGATTTAACTTGTAGAAGATGGATTAGGAAAGAACTCAAACTACTTTCCTCATGGGATAATTTACTCATTCAAGTAGTAACATATAGATTTTAAAGAAATGGTTGTTATATTATTCAGTGAGAAGGGATTGAATTCTAATTAATTCATTAAAAATAAGTTAAAATAAAGAGGAGCATCTTCAGAGTAAATGTGACATTCATTGATTCTTTGAATTTTATTTCTTTAATATAATTATTTCTTATATAAACTCTGAATATCTCAGGAAAAAAATTGTTCAGGTATGCTATTCAAAAACTAGTAACTAGTTTCCAGTCACTTCTTAGCACAAAAAATTTTAGCTTAAGAGCAATTAAGCAACAAATTATATAACTACATATCAAAAGTTATGTAACTACATAGCAAAAAATATCTGTTGTTGCTAGGTGTCATCAAGTCAGTACTGACTCATAGTGACTCTATGCACAACAGAATGAAACACTGCCCAGTTCTGGGTCAACCCCATAATTGTTGTGACGCTTGAACCCACTGATGCTGCCACTTGGC
>NW_006408528.1:19673404-19679049 GCF_000296735.1 Chrysochloris asiatica | reverse complement strand
TTGTGCATAAGGTTGCTATGAGTTGATACCGAGTCTATAATACCTAACAACAATAGAATTTCACCATATAGTTTGTCTTGCTCAGTTTCCATTGAAATGGACAAATAATTAACAGTAAAAAGCAGAAAAATCAGAATCCCATGTTAGCTGATTAAGTAACATGTTGAATAATAAAAACTGAGATCCCTAGCGATAATCTAACTAAGGTTATGGTAGTTTTAAAGGCCAAGTAAAAATGGGAATAATATGTAGTTTTGATATTTTTGTATTCTTTGAGTAGTATGATTTTAGAAAAAAACAAAAACAAAAACAGTATACTTAATATTATCAGTTGAATGTTACACAGAAAGATATCCTGAACATCTGGTCATCAATACTTGAATGTGATCTTATTTAGAGGTAGCATTGTTATAGATATAATTAGGTAACATGAGATGATCCTGGAGTAATGTGGACCCTAATCCACTAGAAGTGATGTTTTTATAAGGAGTGGAGAAAGGACAGAGTCAGAAACACAAAGAGGGAAGATAGCCTGGTGAAGACGGAGATAGAGATCAGAGTAATGCTGCCAGGGACTGCCTGAGGCTATTAGGGAAAGAGACAAGGTCCTTTGGTATACGTTTCAGAGGCAGAATGGCACTGCTAACACTTGCTTTCAGATGTCTAGCCTTCATAGCTGTGAAAGAGCAAATTTCTGTTGTTTTAAGACACACAGTTTGTAGCACTGTGCTACAGATATCCTAGGTTACTGATACAATTAGGAAAAAAATATACGGTATTTGGTTAGTGCATATAATGTCTGGAAAATATAACCAGTAGAGTGGATATTATAGTTCTTGATCTAATTAGGACATTTGCATATCTTCTGTGCCCTTTTAAATAAAGTCAACTGTACCTCTTTCATTTCCTCTGGTCCCCTTGTTGGTGGTATTGTTGCTCGGTGCCTTTCAGTCGGTTTCTATTCACATGACCCCATGACAATAAAACTAAACACTGCTCATTCTGTACCATCCTCACAATTGTTGTTATGTTTGAGCCCATTGTTCTAGCTATTGTGTAAATCCATGTTATTGGGGATCTTCCTCTTTTTTGATGACCCTTCACTTTACCAAGCATGATGTCTTTCTCCAGGGACTGGTTCCTTCTGATAACAGGACCAAAGTACAGAGACAAAGATTCACTATGCTCACTTCTAAGGAGCATTTTGGAGTCCTGATGTGGCACTGTGGGTCAATGTGCTGGATTGCAAAGTCAGTTTGAACTGCAAAGTTGGTGGTTCAAGCTTACAAGTTGCTCCTTGTAAACACAGGGCTGCTATGGGTCAGGAACTGATTCAATGGCACATTGCAGCAACAACACCAAGATTTGTTTGTTTCTTCTGGTAGTCTATGGTACTTTCAATAATTTTTGACAACACCATAAATCAATTGCATTGATTCATCTACTGTATTCCTTATTCACTGTACAACTTCCATATGCATATATTGTTGTTGTTGTTGTTTATTGCCATTGAGTCCATTCTGAATCATGGTGACCCTGTATATGGTTTCCAAGGAGAGGCTGTCAGGTTTGAACCTCAAACTATGAGGATAACAGTCCAATGCTTATCTTATAGTGCCACATTAGGACTCTGTTGATATGAGGCAATTGAAAATACCATGGATTGGATCAGGTGTACGTTAGTATTAAGTTGACATCTTTGGTCTTTAACACTTAAAAGAGGTCTTTTGCAGAAGATTTGACTATGAAATATGTCACTTACTTTCTTGACAGCTGCTTCAATGAGCATTGATTGTGGATCCAAGCAAAATGAAGTTCTTCATTTACCATTATCTTATTTCTTGGTTCAGTAGTGAGGATTTTAGTTTCCCTTAACTTGAAGTGGAATCCATACTGAAAACTTTGTCTTCTTCAGTAAATAGCTCAAGCCCTCTTTGCTTTCTGCAAGCCAGTTGTACCAATTGCATATCACAGGTTGATAATGAGTCTGATAATAAAGATCCATCTGACATCATCAGTAACAACTCTCATTCCATGCCCTTGTCTGAATCTGCCTTGAACCTCTGGCAACTCCCTGTCAATGTACTGCTCCAGCCATTTTTCAATTTTCATTAGCAAAACTTTACTTGCATGTGATAGCAATGATTTTGTTTGATTGCTTCCGCATTCAGTTGGGTCTCCTCTCTTTTGAATGAACCTAGATATGGACACCTGTCTCTGTGATGATGGCCACAGACATGTTTTCTCTATAATATTCTTGTCTCTGTCTCATTATAGTGCTTTTGAAAAAATATCCAACCAAAGCAGTAGCATCTGAAGGGATACACTAGTCCAGGTAAATTCAAGGCATTCAGGTCAGCTTATAAGGTTATGGTGACTAATTTATAGGATTTCAGAGTAGTAATCATGATAAAGTTTCTCAAAGATTACAGGACAATCACGGGTGCTGGCTAGAAACAAAGGAACCCTGGCAATACTATATGATAAGCACTGGACTGCTAGTCACAAGGTTGGTTGCTCAAACCATGCAGCCACTTTGTGGGAGAAAGATGAGTCTTTCTGTTTATGTAAAGATTTACTGCCTCAAAAACCATATTCGAGGTCACTATGTGTTAGAATCAACTTAATGACAATAAGTTTGGTGGTTTTTTTCTTTTCATTTTGGTTTATTAGAAAGAAGTTTTATGAATAAATGAAAATACATGCATGAGAAAAAGGTCAGGAAAGTTGTACTAAGAAAATTTTTTCCATTTTGATACCGCACCTGCACATTTTTGAGGATAGCAAGGACTTTCCTAGGAAAATTTAGTAGAATTTCATACCCCATCTACTCAACAGGCTTGATCTTTTCCTTTCAGACTTCTTGTTTCCCAGACTCAGACTCTGAAGAGGAACACAATTTGGGTCACTTGAAGATGCCCAAACTACTATTGTGACATGGTGTAAATAGAAGTTGTTGTTGTTGTTGAGTACCGTTGAGTTGGTTCTGACTCATAGCGACCCTGTACAAGGTTTCCAAGAAGCTAGTGAGCTTGAACTGCTGACCTTGCCATTGAAAGTTACCTTGCAGTTCACAAGAGTACAGAATTATTTGGGGAAGAGGTGGAGAAATGGAAACTCCACCTTCCAAAGTAAATAGACTTATATCGAAAATATATTAGAAACTTCACATTTTGATGTTTTTATTTAAAATGCCTATGATTTTATAGAAATGCTTTTTGACTTAGCCTCATATGTGCTATGTAAATGAAGCAATTTACTTGCAATATTTAATTGTACCATGTACAATAAAGCCAAAGATAATATCAGATTATTTTGTTGTTGTTGTTGTTATGTGCCATGGAGTCGGTTCCGACTCATAGAGACCCTGTACAGGATTTCTGAGGCTGTAAATCTTTACGGGAGCAGAAAGCCTCATCTTTCTCCCATATCAGATTATTTTACTACCCTTTAATTACAATCTAGAAAATATACCAAGTTACAAATACTATTACAGGATTAAACTGATTTTCTGACATTCTAATAGGTATCAAACAGAGTGGACTTTAAAACATTAAGTATACTTTATAATGAACATCTGCATTTTGCTATTCAATTTAAGAAACCAATTGGCAGGCAGTTGTTTTTATTTTTTCATTTAAAAAATGTTCTGTTAGTGATTTTGTTGTTTTTGTTATGTGCTGTCAAGTTGGTTACCACTAATAGTGACCCTGGAAATGTTCCCGCGAAGTGGGTGGTGAGTTTGAACTCTTGATCTTGCAGTTCATACCAACCTTGTGGTCCTGTGCTTATCCTATAGCACCACACCAGAATTCCTTATTTAGTGATCAATGGAGCCATGGTGAGGCGCTGCTGCAGGTTAATGCACTGGACTGCAAGGTCATTTTGAACCAAAATGTCGACAATTCAGTTTCACCAGCTACTCCTTGGAAACCCTACACAGGGTTGCTATGAGTCAGAACCAATGCGATGGCAATTAACAACAACAATGTTGAAATTAAATAATATTGAGCTTGCTTATTTTATCAGTCATGTTTTTGTGTTTCAGGTAGGTGAATTCTTAGTTTTAAAAAGATACGTCTATGTATTATTCTAAAAACTAATTTTATTATTCATTTTAGTTAGTTTTACTATTGACTATTCATTTTCATGAAAATTGGTTCATTTTATATGAATGCTTCAATATCCAGAAACTGGTTTTATATAACAGAGACTTCTTCTCAGTTATCACTTTTATAGTCCAAAATTTTAGTTCTTCATAGACTAATGGAGAAGATCAGCAAATAAACTTCCTTCTCTATTAAGAGATCTGTAAATATTTCTCCTCGTTTGTGGGCATTGGCTAATAATTACTCCTGTTTATAAATTAGTAAGTTCTCATTTATATGAGGCATATAAAGGTAACTTTTAACATAGCTGTGAAGAACTTTAAAAAACAAGTTCTTAAGAACTAAAGAATTCTAGGAGTCAAAATAGTTTCAGAAAGAAGGTGGAGATTATGAGTAGACAGAGGGAAAGGACAGAAAAGAAAATAGATCTCTGAGTCCCATGAGTCTCTTACTATTTCCTCTCTCTAGTTGAACCAATTGACACAATTAAAAGGCGAATGAATATTTTGCAGTGTAGTATCTGGATTCTCCAAAACAAGGTTCCTTTTGTCTATAGAGAAAAACAGACAGACATAACAAAAGACAAAAGGGTAGATTAGAGAGAATTTATGGAAATAAGAAAATGAAGAGTCATTTTCTTATTTACAAAAATAAGAAAAAGAAGAACATATTGTTAGAGGAAAGAAAGAAAAATTAGTTGAAAGACAGTAGACAGACAAAAGAAATTTGACTTAGAGTTTTGAAGTAATTTGAGGTATCTGAGCAAAGCCTACCACACTACATGTGGTAGGTGCTTATGTACAAAGGAAAGTTTGGCGTACACTGTGAAGTGCTCAGACTTTAGTGCTAAACAGACTTGGAACTGGCCGTAGTTAGGTAGCCTTAAGTTAGTAAACCAACTCTGGGTTTCAATTGTCTCCGAGATAAAAAAACAAAACAAAAGCCAAATCTGTGGCCATTAGTCAATTACAACTCATAGAGACGCTGTAGTTTCCAAGACATCAATCTTTTCAGAAATAGACTGCTGTATCTTTCTCCCATAGAGCAAGATTAGATTCAAGACTCCAACCTTTCCACTAGCAGCCAAGGTTTTAACCACTGCACCATCAGAGATTCTCTCATAGATACTGGAAAGTTAAAAACAAAACAAAATTTAGCTTCGACACAAGAGTTAGATGTGGTAGTCAATAGAAGTCATTTTACTTACCAATTATATTCTTTCTAAGAGTTTCAGATAAAAACTTTAAAAGTTCTGTACAAAATGTAATAAATAGATGATGGTGGTGTTTCTAGGTGCCAACGAGTCAGTTCAGACTCATAGTATCAGGGTGGTGTTGAGTGACTGCCATCTAGTCAGTGCAGACTCTTAGAGTTTGACCCTGTGTAGAGTTTCCAAGGGAGCAGAAAGCCTCACCTTGTGCTTAGCAGCCCAGCTCATAATTTATAACAGTACTAGGGCTCTGGTAGCATTGTCATGTGCCATCGAGTCAGAACCAACTCATAGCGACCTCATGCACAGCAGAACGAAACAATGTT
>NW_006408528.1:19666265-19672534 GCF_000296735.1 Chrysochloris asiatica | reverse complement strand
TGTGAACCTCAAGGTCAGCAGTTCAAAACTACCAGCTGTTCTACAGGAGAAAGATGAGGCTTTCTACTCCCTTAAAGATTTACAGCTTCGGGAACCCTGTATAGGGTCACTATGAGTCAGAACTGACTCCGTGGCACATAACCGCCACCAGGGCTCTTTATACTTAAGGGTAAATTGCAGTTCAAATTCACTTTGCTGTCCAGCGCATTAACCCACAGCACCACACCAGGACTCCAGACAAAGCTGTATTTGGCTGCTAATAAATACCCAAACAGTACTCCAATCCACTAAAAGGCTAAGCTCAAAGGCACTTGGCTCTAACTCCCTGGGTCAGCAAACCTAGCTCCCCAGTTAAGTGCCTAGAGCTGTCCCACTCCACAAGTGAGCTTCCTGCCCAAAGGCATCCCGTTTTACTTGCTCCATGGGCTCATAAGCCCCCCACTCTGTCTGGTGCTCTTACTCTTCTGATGCTGCTCCTCTGTCACTCCTCCTTTGTTTTCTCCCTTGGGTGAGGAGGTTCAATGCCCAGGTGTCCCAGGATCTTAAGGATGGGGTTCACTCCTGCTTCTTATCCTTGGATGGTGGTGATAGGCCCTGTTTCTGCTTCTGAGATGATTAATTGTAAACAGATTAGAATTCCAAGTTTTTACTATCAAAATTAACCCTCTTATCAATTACTAACTATTGAGTCATATAATCCATCAGCATCTTCCCCCACCTCTGTTACTCAGACCCAACAGGCAAAAATCATCTGGTGGGAGGAGCAAAAAGAAGTCTGAAGGGGCTACATCAGGGCTGTTGGGTGTATGGGTAAGACTTCCCAGTGAAATTCTAGTAGGATAGCCCCTAATACCCTGGAAGAAGAATGAACAGGTGCATTTAATTATTGTGATGGAAAATGATTCCTCAGTGCCACCTTCCTGACCTTTATCTTATCAATGGAGTTTTCAACTTAAAATTTCTTTGTATGTTCCTGTGATTGTCCTGCATCCTTAGAGAAACTCTATCAAGGTAACCCCTTTGGAATCCTAAAATACAGTCTGAACTGACCTCAATACAATGGATTTAACTGGACCAGTGGAAGTTACAGTTTTGATTGGACTTTGTTTTCAAAGGCAACCAAATAAGACCAAGACAAGTGTATTAGTGAAAGCAATCGTCTGCAGCCATCTACAGAAGGCAGAGAAATATTTAAACATCTTTTGCTTGGAATAAACCTGTGTATGTATAAACAGGAACTCTGGTAGCAATATTTTTACTTATCTTTTTACAACAGAAAAAATTATTACCCAGTCTATTACTTTGTTTACAATTGTTGCTGTGTTTGAGACCATTGGTGTAGCCACCTTAACAGTCTATCTAGTTGCAGATTTTCCTTTTTTTTTGACCCTATACTCTTCCAAGCATGCAGCCCTTCTTCAGGAACTGGCCCTTCCTCATAACATGTTTAAAATATGTGAGATAAAGTGTCACCTTCCTCACTTCCAAGGATCATTCTGCTTGTACTTCTTCTAAGATGTGTTCTTCTGGCAGTCCATGGTGCTTTCAATAATTTGTCAACACCATATTCAAAGTCACCAATTCTTCTTTGATATTTTTTATCCACTGTCCAAGTTTCACATATGTATGAAGCAACTGAAAATACTGCAGCTTGGGCTAATGCACCTTACTCCTTAAAGAGACATATTTGTTTTTTAGCACTTTAAAGGAGCTCTTCTGCAGCAGATTGACCCAAAGCAGTATGTCATTTGATTTCTTGACTGCTGCTTCCATGAGCCTTGATTATGGATCCAAATAAAATGAAATACTTAACAGATTAAATATTTCCTTGTTTATGATTATGTTTCTCATTTTTCCAATTGTAAGGATATTTTTTTTTCCTTTATGTTCAGTTCTAATCCACACTGAATCTTTGATCTTCATTAGTGAGAACTTCAATTTTCTTTGCTTTTAGCAAGTAAGGTTGTGTCATATTTACATCACATGTGCACAACAGGTTGTTGAGTTTTTCTCTAATCCTGATGCTTTTCTTCATATAGTCCAGTTTCTCAGATTATTTGCTCAGCATGCAGATTGGATAAGTGTGATGAAAGGATGCATCTCTAACATACCTTTCCTGATTTTAAACCATTCAGTATTCCTTTGTTATGTTCAAATGACAGCCTCTCAGTATATGTGTAGGTTCATCTCAAGTACAATTAGGTGCTATAGAATTCCCATTTTTTGTAATATTACACAAAATTTATTATGATTCATACATTGCATGAATTCAACTATTTGAATAGTCAATGAAACACAGGCAAAGATCTTTCTGGTATTCTCTCATTTCAGTCAAGACCCATCAGACATTTGCAATGATGCCTCTTGTTTCATAGACTCTTCTGAATCCAGGATGAATCTCTGGCAGTTTCCAGAAGTTGATGTGCTTGTTGTTTTATCCATTTTTAAATTATCTCCAGTAAAACTATACTTCTATGTGATGTTAATGATATTGTTCAATCATTTCCACAATCTGTTGGATAACCTTTCTGTGGACGGCTACAAAAATGGATATTTTATAGTCTGTTGGTCAGATAGATGTCTTCCTAATTTCTTGGCATAGACTAGTGAGTGCTTCCAGCATTGCATCTGTTTATTAAAACATCTGAATTTGCTTACCCTCAACTTTTGACACCTTGTTTTTGTCCAGTGTCTTCAGTGCAGCTTGGAATTCTTCCTTCAATACCATTAAGTCTTAATCATGTGCTGCTTCCTAAAATAGTTGTTTACAACCAATTCTTTTTAATACAGTGACTGTGTGTATTCCTTCCAACCTATTTTAGTGCTTCCTGATTCAACCAATATTTTAGTCATAGATTCCTTCAGCATTTGATGTCTGATTTGAGACCTGAATGATTCTTTTCAAGTTTTCATGTATAGAAATACCAAGCATGTTATTCCTTTTTATTTTTCTAAATCCATGTCTTTACACATTTCATTATAATACCTAATCTTCTAGAGCCATTCTTTGAAATTTTCTCTTTGGGTCTTTTATGTCCTTATTTCTTCCATCTTTTTTAGCAACTCTACATACAAGGAGCTCTGGTAGCGTAGTGGTTATGAATCGGGCTGCGAACCTTAAGGCCAGCAGTTTGAAACTATCAGCCGCTCCGCAGGAGAAAGATGAGGCGCTCTGCTCCCGTAAAGATTTATAGCCTCGGAAACCCTGTACAGGGTCGCTATGGGTCGGAACCGACTCGACGGCACTTAACAACAACGTAACAACATGCAAGGGCAAGTTTCAGAGTGTCTTTTAACCTGTAATTTGGTCATTTGTTTCCTGTCTTTTAAATTACCTTTTTCTGTCATTATGTATGATGTCCCTGATGCGATCCCACAACTTTTCTAATCTTTGGTCATTAGTGTTTAATGCACCAAATTTATTCTTGAGATAATCTCTAAATTTAGGAGGCATATACTCAAGAACTTACTTTGCATCCTGTTTGTCCCCCCACCTTATACTAAGACAGTTTTGTTAATGCTTTGTTTATATGTTGGAGTTGACTCATAAATTAGTACTTTAATAATCTGATAGTGTAAATCACTCAGGTGATTTTGTATTCTAACTTTATGTTACTAATATTTCATGGGCTATTAGCAGTTGTCGCAATCACATGATGATGTTTGGCTAATTATTTTTAACCCAATATCACATGTTTTATATTTTATAAGATTTCCATTAAAAAAATATAACAAAATAAGAACCAAGTAAATTTTCTCTTAATAGCCTCTGGTCCACAGTTTAACCAGTCTTCTGCTGAGCCTTAAACATTTGTTGTTGCTGTAAGGCAACTAGTGAGGTTTCTCATCAGTCACTTCTTCCTGGCAATCATATTATTTTATAATGTACTGAATAAAGAACAGTTGCAGTCTTAGAACTGTAGGGTCTATGTCCTAACCGTAGGACTCAAGTGAGTTTTTGCAATTCTTTTCCATTGAACGCTGTGATTATGAAGGTATGTATTTCAAAAAGGCAATGATATCTGGGATTCTTTCCAACTTTTGCATTTTGTAGTCATCAGTGCAGCTTGAAGGTTTATTTAGTCAATTTCAGACTGAAGAAGTTGTTAGAATTTTTAAATGTCATCATCACTGACTTTAGTGGTTGATGCATACACGTGGATAGTAGTGGTATTAACTGGTCTTCGTTATAGGTGTATTGATTTTATCCTATCACAGACAGCATTATACTTCAAGATAGGTCTTTAAATGTTCTTTTTGATGTGAATGTGATGCCGTTCCTTTTCAATTTGTCATTCCAGGCATAGTAAAATATATGTTTGTCTGACTCAAAATGACCAATACCAGTTCATTTCAGCTCACTAATGCCTAGGATATCGATCTTTATGTATTTCATTTTTTCCTGTTTCTTCTTTTCATTTTATTTTAAGATAATTTTGTAGCCACATGCAGTTGTAAGATGTACAGGCATCTGTGTTTTATTGCACCTCATAGATACTCTGCTTTTTACAAACTAAGGTTTCTGGCAATCCTGCGTCCAGCAAGTCTATGGGTGACCATTTTCCAACAGCATGTGATCACTTCATGTCTCTGTGTCACAGTTTGGCAATTGTCACAATATTTCAAACTTCTCCATAATGCCATTGCACACTCAGTAGACTACATTGTAAATATAACTTGTGTATGTACTAGGAAACCAAATGTACTAACCTTATTAAGATTTTAGCTGTTTGTAAATAATCATCTGTGTGTGTATATATGCATATATTTAATTACATATGCATTCCATTTTATTTTGACAACTTCCAATTTTCCTAGGTTAATACTTTGCATATTCTACATTCTGATTATTAGCATATGTTTGTAGCTGTTTTTTCTCATTTTGCTCCATCAGCAAAGGAAGGCCCCAAAAGCTTTGCTCCATTCACTTCGTTATGCTCAACTCTACTTTGAGGAAGCAACTATTCCCTAGTTGTATTTTGACTGCCTTCCAACCTGAGTGGCTCATCTTCTGGCACTATATCTGACAATATTCTGCTGTTATTTGTAAGGTCTTCAGGGGCTAACCATTCAGAAGTGATCTGTCTTTTGGTGTTCATACTCTGTTTTAATCTGGGAACTCCACTGAAACCTGTCTTCCTGGGTGACCGTGCTAGTATTTAAAATACTGGTGACAGAAATTTCAGCATTACAGAAACATGCAAGCCACCACAGTATGACAATTTGGCAGACTAATGATGAAATGAACTATATCATGAAGTTCATCCTAAAATATGTAATGTAAATTCCAAAATAGGATACAAGAACATTTCACAGGAGAAGGAAATTACATGTGATGAGAACATAAGGGGAAAGTAGCATTCAGTGTGTTAATAACTGAAATGTATGATTTAGTTTCTTCACAGTGTGTTGTACTTATTCTATTCACATGGAAGCTAGAGTGATTCTTGAAAAATATGTCTCAATCATTTTATTCCTCAGTGGCTTCCTAGTTTATTTAGAGTAAAAGCACACATCCTTATAATATTTTTACTAAAGCTGACTAAAGTCATTTGTTTCTTTGACTTCATTGTCTATCCCCTCTACTTCCTTCACTCTGCTCCCACCATACTGGTCACTCTATAATTCCTGGAACACAGCTGGCCCACTTCTTGTCTCAGGGTGGCACTTGTTACCTCTCCTGTAAGAAATCTGCTTCCTTCTTATGTCTTTATAGCTAACATTATAACTCTTTCCAATTTTCACTCAGCGAGGCTAGCCCTGAACAAACAATGTAAAATAGAAAATTGCTTCTTTGCTGTATTTGCTTTTTTATAACACTTAATGTTCTCTGACATACAATACCCTTCAATCTGTACTCACAAAATATAAATGGTATATAAATTTTATCTATTTTATTCATTTCTGCATGCCATGGAATCCTGGTGTGGCACAGTAGGTGTGGCACCGATCAGTGATTCAAACCCTCCAGCCACTTCTTGGAAACCCTATACAAGCTGTAGTTTGGGGGACAGAAAGGATTCTGAAGGGATAAGATCAGTGCTACATGGTAGCTTAGGATAAGGTTTCTCAATGAAATTCTTGTAGCCCTTACTACTCATGAAGAATGAGCTAGTGTATTGTGATGGAAAAAAATTCCTCAGCACAAATTTCACAGCTTTTTTCTCACCAGTGCAGTTTTTAAATTTCTTTAAACATCTTCACAATAAGCCCCTGTAACTTTCTTGTGTCCTTGAAAAGATTCTACCTAGCGCATTCCTTTAGAATAT
>NW_006408528.1:19657407-19662589 GCF_000296735.1 Chrysochloris asiatica | reverse complement strand
ATATCATGTTTGGTAAGGTGGAGGGTCAGAGAAAAAGAGGAAGACCCCCAATGAGATGGATTGTCCAAATGGCAGCACCGATGGATTCAAGCATGGCAACAGTAGTGAGGTTGGCCAAGGATCAAGCAGTGTTTCTTTCTGCTGTGCATAAAGTCACTATGGGTCAGTACGAACTCGATGGCACCTAAAAACAACAACATTTCATTAATTTATTGCCATGCTTTAGTGATTTGGGAAGATGTCTATTTGAATTTTGTTAAGAAATGTATGTGCTTTCTTACCTCTGAATTGTTTTTTTCATTGTGGTACAAACATATCTTTTATTTTGAAGGCACCCTAATGAGACTTGTTGTTGCTAAGTGCCATCCAGTCCATTCTGACTCATGGCAACTCTTTATAGGTTTTCCAAGGAGCTGCTGATGGGTTTGAACCACTGACCTTGTGGTTAGAAGTTCAGTGCTTATCTTACATTGCATACCAGTCTCCTTATGATACTTAGACAAGCTCAATACTGAAAGAACTTTTTTGCAACAATTCACTGATTGTAGAGACACATTTAAAGACATTTTATTTGAAAACCTGCGCATGTGTGAACTGGAACCCTAGTAGCAATTATTTTTTAATTACCATCATATTTATGCCCAGGCAGTCACCATGAATGCATAACACATTGTTGTTGTTGTTAAGGGCCATCAAGTCAGTTTTGACTGGTTAGGGCTTTCCAGGAGCAGTTGGAGGGTTTGAACTGCTGTCCTTGTGCCGTCTACTGCTGATCCACAGAACCACAGCAGAAGTCCATATAGTATATTATACAATCTTTTAAAATATTTGAATATAAGCAAAGGCCTTCAAACTCAAAATAAATCAATGTGCATAGTAATAATTATGAATCGGGCTACGAGCCGCAAGGTCAGCAGTTCGAAACTACCAGCAGTTCCGTGGGAGAAAGATGAGGCAGTCTGCTCCCATAAAGATTTACAGCCTCGGAAACCCTGTGTAGGGAACCGACTCCACGGCACACAACAACAACAACTTACTGATCCATGATACCTTGGAAAGCTAAACAAAATGAATGTTAAGGTAACTTGACAACTTTTTGGTTTAGTTTAGAGAACATTTTTCTTTAGATTGCTTTATTTGTTTTTGGCATTAACATTTTCAGTAATCATTACACATGATGAACCATTCAGATACCTTAAAAATGTATTTAAATGGAAATGAATAAAAATAAATGTATTACATTTCTGTTAGATTTTAATGACTTTAAATAAGGATATTGAGCAAAATACATTTCAAAGATTTATATAAGCCAGAGTTCTCAAGAAACACTTTGAAATTGAAAACATTATTCCAAATGGAGAATATTTTTCCATTTTGATCTTTTAAATTCTCAGTAAGAAATTTCTATTAAATCGTGTTGTTCTAAAAGGAATTGTTAAGCATTTAGTGTACACAGTAAAGTATTTATGAAATGTCATTTGTATTTTAAGTGATCATTATTTTTTTCCCTTCTTTTTCTCGCTATTACATTAATGGTAATAATTTACAGTACCTAGAAGATCAACGATGTCATCAGATTGACCCCTGGAATAAAAGCTTTATCTACAAGTGTCCTACTATTGTTATGTGTTAGACAATCAGAGACTATAATGTATTTTTAATGGTCATTCTATAACATTGCTCACAAAAGTGATCATACTGCTGAATATTTCTAGAGACCTGTGACCTCCTGTTTTCAATAAAACGTCTATACTCTGTTTTCATTTGCATTTCTAATTGTTAATGGATTTTGCAGCCATTGTCTGGGCTGATCTCTTGTTATTATCTTCCAGTCAATTCAGACTCAGAGCAAGTCTACAGGACAGAGTAGAACTGCCCATATTTCCAGGTCTGTAAGTCTTTATGGAAAAAAACAGCTACAAGTTTCCCCCACAGAGCAGCAGGTTGATTTGAATTGCCAAACTTTCAGTTAGCAACCGGCCATTTAACCATTTAATAGCCAGAAATCCTTTAGCAAAATATAATCATTGTTTCCTTCCACAGAAAGAAATGATATTTTATAAGTGAATTCCCTTTTAACAATTCATTTGAAGTATATCTTAACATTTTCCCTTTTTAATACTCAACATTGTTTTAAGTTTTCAATCCAAAATAAAAGAAATGAACATATAGTGAAAAAATGTTAAAACTTGCTAAACTGAATGCACTTGTGTAGACCCAAGACTCTATTAACAAATTAACATTTAATTTTCGCATCACTGTCAGTTACCAAAAATGATCAGAACTTTTAAATAATCCATTTCTACAGAATTTACCAGGAGTGTGGTGGCACTGTACAATAAGCGCTGGACTGTGAACTACAGGGTCCATAGTTGGAGCTTTCCAGCCACTCTGAGGGTGACAGATGAGACTTTCTGCTCCCAGAAAGATTTAAAGCCTTGGAAACCCTATCCAGGGTTGCTATAAGTCTAAATCAACTTGATGACACTTAAGAACAACAACAGAGAATTCACTAAATCTTGGAATGAAGGCTTTTTCCTTATTCCATGAAATGTTCGACATTACCAGCATAATCAAACAGTCAAATAGGCAACAGCTAAAACAATGTCATCATTTACATTTCACTGTCCTCCTATGTCTGCCTTTAGCTTTCACCAGGAGAAAGTCTTTGCCTTTTATTAATAATCCTTTTGTCTTGCTGTTATCCAGCTAGAGTTGTATTTGTCTAAAAGTGGTTGTGTAGGCCAGCGTTTGTTGTTGTTGTTATGTGCCACCATGAATGAGTTATGTTCTGATTTATAGTATGGAGTTTTTCCAGGAGCAGCTGGTGGGCTTGAACTATCGCCAACCTTGTGGTTTGCAGTCTAGTGCTGAGCCTATAGTGTCACACTGGAAGCCCTATTGAAAGACAACAAATAATAAAGGAAAAAATCCAACAACAACTCAAAACTGTTCTGAGTTAGATTTGATCTGAAGACAAATTTTCAGGCGATGTTGAAGGTAGAATTTATGGGTCTTGCATAAATTGCCAACTCAACACATGCTTGATGAGTTTAGTTGGGTTGAAAAGATTCATACTGAATTCCCACAGTGTTTCTAGTAATGATGAAGTAATCTTAATGGATATGTAGATTGGTTTTTAATTCTGGAAAACACCTTGAGAAACAATCTTAATGTTTAATCTTTATATTTGTATTATATTCCAAAATATTTCATAATTACCTCACCCATATTTATCTTGCCTAACTCTTTTCAACAACTAACCTCTTTTGAGTTTTCCTATAGAAATCAAGCCAATACTATAGGCCTACGTAAAGTTTTGACTTTCTTTCCTCACTTTAGTACCAGAACATGTTTGCATATTTTATTTAATTATGCAATTATATAAAAGGTAGTATAATGGATTATTATTACTGGTCAGCAGTTTGAATCTACCAGGAAAAAAGATGAGACTTTCTGGCACCATAAAGATTTACAGACTCAGAATCACTAGACAGAGTTGATATGATTAGGAATTGACTTGGCAATACTCAGCAGAAGCTGCAGCAATTATGATATAAAAGAATAGTTGATAAATTAGTTGTAGAAACAAGTGCTACTGATTCTTAATGCTAATCACTCACTGGGTAAAAGCAGAACTGAGTGGGCATCAGTCAATATAAAATTAATTTTTGTTTTTTTTTCTTTCTGGATTGAATTTCATTAAATAGAGGCTTTTTTTGATGTTGGATAAAAGTCAGTTGAATGAGTTCATTAAGGGGAGAGTGATTAAATATTTTTAACATAGCTTACATGAAAAAATATTCATTACAGGTAAAATAACATGCTTTTCTTTTTTAAGTATCATCAGTTCTGAAAATATATTTATTTAGATACATGATTTTATAAATGTTAATTTATTTAAAACATGTAAGTATGACATTTTTAAAATACAAATATGTATTTATTTCTGAGTTTCAATCAAAACCAGAAATAAATTCCAAGATGAAATTTGTGAGTCATCATTTTGTGACTTTAAGCATTACAATATATGCTGTTGTTGTAGTTGTTGTTAAGTGCCATCAAATCGGTTCCAACTCATAGCAATCCTGTATTCAGTTTCCAAGGAGCAGCTGGTGGATTGGAACTGCCAACCTTATGATTAACAGTCCTGTGCTTATCCTACAGCACCACACCAACACACCCATTTTGCTATATATGTTGCTGCTAAATGATTCCAAGTTGGTTCCAACTGTATAGGGTTTTCTGAAACTAAATCTTTGTGGGAATAGAAAGTCTAATTTTTCTCACATATATATATTATATATTATTAGTCGTTGTGAACCACTGCAGCTATTCATCCACCAATCAGTCACTTGTCAATTTTTCATACTGTGTGCTATACATGTTGCAATGAAGCTGGAAGCTATGTTATGTATTTCAAATAACAGCAGGGTCACCCATGGTCGACAGGTTTCAGCAGAGTTTCAGTCTAAGACTGAAAAAAAAAGTCTGGCAAACTACTTCTGAAAATCCTACAAATCAAAATAGACTATTGTCTGGTAGAGTGCTGCAAGATAAGCTCCTAGGTTAGAAGGCTCATTCTGTTGCACCATGAATTGGAGCCAACTGCACAGAAACTAACAACATCAAAACTAATAATGCTAATAATCCTTGAGTCAATAGGACAGCAATAACATCATAACGACTAATAAGAATAGTGACAAATGGTGTAGTCATGGTGTGGTGCTGTTGGATAAGCACTGAGCTGTTAACCTTAAGGTAGGTAGTTCAAACCCACCAGTCACTCGTTGGAAGCTCTCTACAGTGTTATTATGAGTTGGAATCAACTCAATGGTACTTAACAACAGCTATAGAACTTACTATTGCAAGAAACTCAATTATTCCTTTAAAAAATTCTCTGAGTGAGAATCTGTTATGATAACCATTTTATAGATGATGGATTTAAAAATTATTTTGATGATAATTTGCTGTCCTTGAACCTTGTACATTGCAGCGGCAGCACTTAAAATCAGCTCTACTGTTCATGCTCTAAACCACTTATCATATTTTGTTCAGGTTGTGTTAATTGTCATCAAGTCGACAGAAAGTCAGGGAAACCTTTTAGAACTGCTCCATAAGGTTTTCAATACTGTGACCTTTGAGGAGCATATTACCAGGTCTGTCTGATGAGGTGCCTCTG
>NW_006408528.1:19644811-19652612 GCF_000296735.1 Chrysochloris asiatica | reverse complement strand
TGGCCCAGGATCGAACATTGTTTCGTTCTGCTGTGCATGGAGTCGCTATGAGTCGGTTCCGACTCGATGGCACCTGACAACAACAACAATCAGACCAATTGATCACCAAGGCAGATACTGGTTACAAACCCAAGTCAGAGAGTCCTAGAACAGTTATGGAATCCCAAATTTGATTTTCCCTCCTTGTATTTTCTTCAATTATACTTTGGCTCTTATGAAGATGACCATAGCTTAAAACATGCTCATGATGAGAAGGTATCTTCTGTCTTCTACATGAAAAGATTTTTTGACTACTTGCAGGTGATGATATACAAATTTCTAATTGTTGTATTATGCTACCCAATTTTGATGTAAAGGATAGTGATGAAAGGGATAAATTACTAGATATTTTCTCAGGTTACTTTAATAAGGACTAAAATGACAGAAAATGTCAGGGCATTTTTCATCTTGTGCCTGTGTTTCCTAGAATTAAAGAAGAGATTTCACTTTACTTTCCAGTAAATATTCCTGTACCAGAATTAGCCTATGTTTGCGTATTAACTCAAGTGATTCACCAATTCTGCGTAACTTTGGTTGCACTCATTTAGGAAGTGTTATGCCACGTAGGTATGAAGTTTGCTTGGTTGCTTTGTGAATGATCTTGTTTCTTAGCAATCAGTGTAGTTTGATGGATATTTGTTAGGCAGCTTAGTCAGTTACTCTTATTTACTTGAATTTCATTTACTGTTTCTTTGGTTTTTTTACTTCCTTAGCAATCAATTGTCTTGATTGCTATTTATTTCCTGAACTGCTGGTATTTCAGGATTGCTTAAGGGTGTTAATTACTTTCATGTCTATATGCAAAGCGATTTTAGCCAAAATGGCAACATCAGTGGGCTCAAGTGTGGCAACAATTGTGAGGTTGGCCCAGGACCAGGCAGTGTTTCGTTCTGCTGTGCATAGGGTCACTATGAGTCGATACTGACTCCATGGCACCTAACAACAACAACAATTGCTGTTTCAAACACTTGCTATTTAAATGATAGTTTGAATGTATAACTGATGACTTCTAAGTTGGAATGTCAAAATTTGGATTGTATCAGGAGATACAACTATTTTTAAAACAACAACAAAGAAAACAAAACAAAAATAAAATTGCATTAAAACACATAACTAAGGGAAAGACTGAGTATGTAAATACCAATAGTCTGTGGAGGCAGCCTTAGGCTATCTTAGAACACAGAGGGTTTAACCTGCACATCAGGCTTATCACTTACTAGTGTGAATATATATATACATATATATTTAAATAAGCTGTTGTTGTTGTTGTTAAATGCCTTCGAGTCGGTTCTGACCCGTAACGACCCTGTGTAGGGTTTCCGAGGAGAAACTGGTGAGCTTGAACCGCCAACCTTGCAGTTCAAACGGCTTTGCAGTCTGGCGCATTAACCCACAGCGCCACACCAGGACTCCTTAAATAAGCTGGGTCATTAAAAATGTCTCTTTCTGATAGTAATTTCAGACAACACTGAAAATCTTACTCATTTCCTATGTCTTTCAGAATCTATTCTAAGGTGAAATAGAACCTTCTTTGGAATTGTTATTGCTGTTGTTATGTGCCGTGGAGTCAATTCTGACTCATAGTAACCCTGTATAGGGTTTCCAAAGAGCAGCTGGTGGGTTTGAACTGCCTACCTTGTGGTTAGCAATCCAGCATGTATTATTTTGATTGGTTGTCTAGTAGAAGAAATGACTATTTTGCTTAATCCTGTGAACTGCCATACTGTCTTTAATAAATACTTTAACATATAACCCTGGTGGTGGTTATATATTGTGTTCCAACTCATAGTGACCCAGAACAGGGTTTTTGAGGCTGTAAATCTTTACAGGAGCAGAAAGGTTCATCTTTCCCCTACAGAATAGCTGGTAGTTTTGAACTAATGACTTTGAGGTTAGCAACCTGAATCGTAACTACTATGCTACCAGAGCTCCTTACATATGAGCCTATAGTATCTTAAGATCATGGAAAGATAATTCTCCAAGGAGAGTTATCACTTCAGTGGTTGGTAAATACTAGATGCTCATTCAATGCTGAACTCTTCTTGGATCTATTTTTCAGTTCAAGAAACTCAAACTGTAGATCTTTGTACTTTCCTCCCTTTATTTTAGGTGACAGATGTCTCATCTGCTCTCTACCTTAAGCAGATTGTTGTATAATCCGCCCTATGTTCAACATTTATGAAGACTAGATCCAATGAAAGTGTTACTAAAGAATCATAAGGGAAGGTTTTCTGAAAACTGAGAGCCAGGTGTCTCTCTACACTGGGGATGCCTATCAACATTTGTGAAGGCTTACATTGTTCCATCTGCAAACCTTTGTGTATGCATGAGCATTCAAGGTGCCATGTAAGGTATACGATTTACATTTTGTGTATGTTCAACTCAGATTATATTTTGTGTCTGGATTGATAGAAAGATCTGAGTTAATTTATCACCATACAGATACTAAGCCTTTTTTAAAAAATAAAGAAGTTTATTAAATCACCTATTTATGGTTGTTACCCAACTTTGTGCATAGTCTTCTCAAGATGGTTATAAATTTATTGCAAGCTAATTATACTGTTATGTCCACAGAATAGATTTGCATAGAAAATATTTTCCTTTACTGTTTTCATGAAACCCATACTGGAATAATAATTCCAATTGATATAAGGACTGTTTTATTACTATTATGCTAAATGTGGTTAGTTTAATTTATTTAGTATTTATTAAAATAAATCACAAGCTATAACATAGGATTTATAGATAGAAGAAAATCAAAAGAAAAAAAAAAAAACTACCAAAAAAAGAGAGAGATCATTATTTACTATATACTTCCAGAAAGAATCAGAAGTAGCCTTTTAGATTTAGATTTGTCTTAATATTTTTGAAACATTAAATAAGGTTGTTTGGTATGTCAACAATATGGTGGTGGTGGTGGTGGTTATGTGACGTGGAGTCACTTCTGACTCATAGCAACCCTGTACAGGGTTTCCGAGGTGACTTTATATCAATATTTATTTTTAAGAATGTTTGTGGTATAATAAATTTTCTAACTCTTCTAGCCATAGTCTGTTACTGCCACCAAATAATGTTTTTGCCCTGCTGGGTCTGGACAAAAGAAAGTGGGAGAAGATACTGATAGGATGGCATGATTCAGCTATGGATGTTAGCAGATTTAATTGTAGTTGTAACCTTGAAAGTCTAGTATGGGTATAAAATGAACCATCTCAGAAGCACAAAGTTAGTCCACTACCATCAAAGAAGAACCAGGAGTGGAATGCATCTGTGGGACCCTGAGATCCCTGCGTATTGAACCTCCTTGACCCAGTGACAGAAAACTCTGACACCAGAGTAATAGCAGAAGAATCATAGTGGTATAACCTGTATTCATCAGCAATTGGCTGGAATAACCATACCCTAAGCTTTATTTTGATGCACCAGACTACAAAACTGTTTGAACTGCAAGGTCGACAGTTCAAGCTCACCAGCTGCTCCTTGGAAACCCTATACATGGTTGCTATGGGTTGGAATCGACTCGATGCCACTTACCACCAACAAGAAACATTATCTGACACTGTACTGTAACCTGTTAACTTCCTTAATAGAACTCAGAACTGTTAGTATGGTGTCTGAGTCCTGTGTGGCCAATGCCATGAATTATTGAACCCAGCTGAGTAGTTAGTCTCATGGGAGATATGGCTTGGTTCATGTTTGTTTTTGTGTGTGCAATAACTCGTTTCTCTTGCATTTTACTATAAACAGCAAGGAAAAACTATATGGCTAATTCAAGTTCTTGCTTAAAATTTCAACCAACTATTTAAATATAATTCAGACAATTCCTTTAACATTGCATAAAAAGTATTACTCTTGCTCCATTGTCCAGTTACATGTATATCAATAAATTTTAAAGTCTCATCAGAAGTAATTTAATGTCCATATCTCTAGCAACATCTTGTTGCTGGTGCCATATGTATTTTCTAAGACAATAGAGGCTTTCTCTATAGCTCTCCTCAGTACCTTCTGAAATCCATAACTGCACTAAACGTCTTTTCAAGGCAATCAATGATAACCCAGTTTTAAAACCACTGCTACATTTTACATGTCTGTTAGATCAGCATCCACTCTTCCAGTAGCAAATTCTCGATCCTGCTGTCACAAAAATGGATGGTTGCTACAGGTCAGAACCTACTCAATGGCACTTGACAGCAAAAATACCACAAATGCATGCCTTTAACAGACAGAAATTTATTTTCTTACAGTTCGTTGTTGTTATTGTTAGGTGCCATCGAATCGGTACCAACTCACAGTGACCTTATGCACAGCATAACAAAACATTGCCCGATCCTGGGCCAACCTCACTACTGTTGCCACTCTTGAGCCCATTGATGCTGCCACTTTGCCAATCCATCTTGCTGGGGGTCTTCCTCTTTTTTCTGACCCTCCACCCTACCAAACATGATATCCTTCTCCAGCGACTGGTCTTACAGTTTAGGAGGTTTGAAGTCTGAATTCAGTATGTCACCTTAAAGGGAAGATTTTTTCTCTATGTGCTCTGGAGGACATTTCTTCTTTCTCTTCTGAATTTATATTCCTGGGAGATCTTCATGTGACTTCTTCCATCTCTACTTACTTACTTGTCCTTAGCTGCTCTTTATATATTTTAAGAGATGGACTCAAACACATCTTATATTAATTCTGCCTCATTAGCATAATAAAGACAATCCATTCCTAAATGTAATTATAACCACAAGCATAGAAATTTATAACACATATGTTAGAGAAACACAATTCAGTCCATAGTATCACGTTTCATTTTCATGCATAATTTCTTGAGAACTGAGATTGAGATGTAAAGAGTTAATGAAATCATTGATATATTTTAAAGTATTATCTCTCTATAAAAAATATATAATACAATATATTACTTAAATTCATTACTTATGCCAATTTCTGGAGACACGCAGAGCAGTTTCATTTCTATTTTTAAGGAGCTTAGAATCTAGTGCAGTTTTAAACATCATCTGCACCCTTAAACAGTATACTATCCTCCAGTCTCCATGACACAAATGGATTTGCTGATGAAATAATTTAGCTAACTGTCAAAATTGTAATTATTTCTAGCAAAAATAATAAAAGATAACCTGCTTTCGAAGAAACCCAACTTTCGTGAATGCCTGAGGATTGCTAGGAGGCTACGGCCTTATAGTATTGCTAAGTGGCAGACTGTAAATGGAGCTGACTGAAAAGTTGCCATGGGAATCTTGCAGTCTCTTCCAAAATGGGAAAAGCAAATGCAAAGCACTGATTGTAGTTGAGGTCTGGAATCTGACGAAAAGTCTTACTGCTTTCTCTTGAATGCACCTATGGGGCTGTGAGATACTGGGTGGGTTTGTGGGGAGATGTTTTTGCTCATTTATGTCTCTACAACTTTCCTTATATCTTTTCCTCTTTAAGTTCAGTACTTTAGGTAACTACAAATGACAAATTAAAAAGATGTGTGATCACTGAAATGAAGTTGTTGTTGGTAAGTGCCATTGAGTCATTTCTGACTCATAGGGACCCTGCATAGGGTTTCTAAGGAGCAGCTGATGAGTTTGAACTGCTGACTTTGAGGTTCAAACTGACCTGGAGGTTGAGCATTTATCCTAGGGTGGGTGACAAATCAGGACTCTCATGCAAAGTTTGTCTTGGATTTTATTCCAGCCAAGGGCAATCTAACATGACTTAGAGATGCCTGTATAGGATGTCTTCATTACTGGAAAGGTCTATGTCTTCCTCTTATTTTTACTTCCTTTCCCAGAAATTTCCCTACCAACAATCTTCCTCCTGAGGACAACTGACCAACATCAGAACTGGACTGGCATTCTTCTGACCCTATTCAGTGCCTGATAATGATATCAGGTATTTTAACAACCCCTCTCCCTACTGATCCAACAATACTGTAACTAATAGAGTCTTACATACAAATATTGGTCACAAAATACTTTATTTCAGGTTTTCTGTACAATTTACTAGTATAATACAAATGTTAATTATTGTTGCACATTTCAATAGCAATTTATGATAATCCTTGGTAGATGAAATCAGCACACTATAAATTAAATAGATGGACTTATTTTTTGATTGATACATTTTTGCTGTGTTTATTAAGCAAAGCTAATTGAAAAATAAAATGTAATTCTAGATATTAGTAGTGCACACAATGTTGTTACATTCTTATATTAAAATGTTTTAATTTAAATGGGAATTGTAAATTGACAACCCCACTCTTAAGTTCTATAGCTTCAGATTTAACCCAATTCATTATGAAATGAGCAAATAAAACATCTTTCCCAACCCTTCTTGAAAGAAACCAGTGAATGCCAGCAATTGATCTAATAAGAGATGGACTAAAAATATGTGTAATTTGAGGTATTGGTCATCATTCTGATACTATTAATAACATAGGTAAAATTACTAGGCTTATCCTTAATTAAATTTTCTACTACCAATACTTTTTAGTAGTAAACATTCCTCACAGTAGAAGTATTTTCCCAATCCATGGCATTGCCCTAGACAAAGCTGATAGTTTCACATTCTCTGACTAGCAATGCTGGTTTGTGATATCTAAATTCCCAAGGTGCATGGTTTCATGAGCAGAATTAGTGACATATTTAAACTTTCTCTGGTTACGCATGAAATGCTCTTAGACAAGCATTCCCATCAGAGTTACTGTCCTACCTTAACTGGAAAATTCAAAATGAGTACACACTAAGAACAAATTACATAGCTGAACTTAATAGCTAATATGGGTTTTGCTTTTATAAATAAAAGGAAAATAAATGGAATGAGATAATATTAGGTACCTATGAATGAATCAATTTTCAAAAGTAAATATTTTACAATTTCAAATTTACCTTTTATTATTTAGGACTTCGCAGAAGTTAAACTGAAATGTAGGCTAGTAGATGATGAATTATTTTCAATAGTCAGAATTTAGCAATGTGATCCAGAAAAAAAATCAGGAAACAATTGAAATAAGTGTATTATATTGGAAATAGAGAAGAGTCAGAAGAATGAAAATGTAGTTATTTATTGAATAGCAATAATTAAGATTCATTACCAAAAATTGAAGGAACTTGTTAAAATTGTAGTTTCATCACAAAAGTAAGTAGTTCATTATTCATTAATTCCCATGATGTTTGAAACCCTATATTTAAAAACATAATGAGAAAAATTGTACCCTATAATATAAAAAGTTTAGCTGATTTGTAGTAATAAATGTGTCTTAAATTACCCCTATGATATATTTGGAGTCCTGGTGTGGCACTGTGGGTTAATGCGCTAGACTGCAAAGTGCAAAATCTCAAGGTTTGTGGTTCAAACTCACCAGCTGCTCCTCAGAAACCCTATACAGGGTCGCTGTGGGCCAGAATTGCCTCAATGGCACTTAGCAACAATAATGATATATTTGAAATGTATACATTAATAAGAAAAATTGATGTTGTCAAAGACTTCATTTTGCCTGAATCCGTAATCAGCACTCAAGGAAGCTGCAGTCAAAAAATCAAGTGATGTATTGCATTAGGCAAATCTGCTGCAAAGGCCCACTTTAAAATGTCACATGACATTGTGATATTAAAACTATTATTGACTAAGACTTTTAGTGTTGCATTGTAAAGCATAGTATCTAGTCCTCATTTATGGACTATCTCATTATCCAAGCAAAGGTAATAGTGTGTGGACAAAAGTACTCCTGATCTGAGCCATGGTATCTTCAGTCACCTCATAGACATGTGAA
>NW_006408528.1:19642832-19644711 GCF_000296735.1 Chrysochloris asiatica | reverse complement strand
TAACACCTATAAGTGCTGTCAAGACATTTCTAACTCATAGTGATCCTGTATAGGGTTTCCAAACAGCAACTGGTAGATTTGAACCAGCAGCCTTGCAGTTAGCAGTCCAGTAATTATTCTACACCAGGGCTTCCACCACCTATCCTGCTTCTCAATAAAAAATAAAACCAAATATGACAGACTTCAATTTAACCTCCAATTCTTCCCTGAAAACCCCATATAGTACCTAAGAAGGTAAGCACTGGAATACTACCTGGAAGGTTGACTGTTCAAATCCCCCAGCCATTCCACAGAAGAAAGATGAGGCTTTTTGCTTCCGTAAAGATTTACAGCCTCAGTAGCTCTATGCAGAGTCACTGTAAGTCAGAATCCACTCGATGGCTGTGGGTTTGGTTATTCAATGAAACCAGGTAACTGAACTTAATTCATTTAGTCAGGAAAATCAGTCTGTTCATTCAAAGAACTGATTTAACTTCATTTAAAAAAAAAAAAAAAAGTTTATTGGACCTTTAATTAAACTGTCTGGGACTGCATGCAAAAAAACACACACCCTTATTTTGAATTAGAAGCTGGAGCACGCAACCTTTCTTAGATTCCTTAGCTAGTCAGTTAATCAGTAACATTTACTGAATACCCTCTGAAGGGTTCAGAAAGTAAAAAAGAAATATAAGACATTTGGTTCTAGATGATACAGTAAGTACAATTTAGTGAGAAGCTTACAAATGATAATCTTCAGACTTTTGAAAGTGATGCTTGATCAGTGATATTATCCAGGCATCGGTTGGATAGAGTGCTCTGGCCATATTTTTAAAGGTCTTTTCTGTAGTCAAAATACAATGATACATGTTTTATACTCTGGTCACATTTCTAAGTTTCTTAGTCCTGTTTTTTTTTTTTTTTTTTTTTTTTGTGTGTGTGTGTGTGTTTTTAAACTATTATAGTTATTTATACTATAATTAAATAATTGATGCCTGCATATTACAAATATAAATAAAGTGAATATCACACCTTTTCTTTCACAGATGGCTACAACGATACTTAATTTGGCAAACATTTATTTTATTATCTAAATGAATGTTGAAATTGTGTTTTAAACTGACTAGAAACACTTCTTCCTCTGTTTATGCATTTCATCTATTATTATCAAAGAATATCTGTAAGACTCCAAGAGAATCTTGCAGTTCTTTTTATTTTATGTTGAGCAGCTTTTTGTTTTATTGCTGAATTATACTTCTGCATGCACCTCAAAATTCACCTTAGATTTAGAAATAGCAGTGTTCTATTATTTGAAGAGAAAGGGAGTATTTTCACTCAATATAAATGTCACCTGATTTATTCATAAAATATATTCACCATTCATTTAGTATTAAAAGAACTCATGAGAACAAAGCCAATTTGAAAATAAGAAATCTCCCCCATCTTCATCATCCATTCTTCTGTACTTTGATAAGGTAAGATTCTGCTTCTCTCTTAGCACTTCAATTTATTATCTAAAAAATGACGGGGTTGGGCTATTTAAAGTGCAAATTTCTGTTATCTGAAATATTTGAGACACTGAGATATCTGAAATATTGAGAACATGCCAATATATATGAGGGAATTCAAAAATGTATGTGGCAAGCATCTTGTACCCTAAAAACTAACTGTTCAGTGGAAGTAGATTAGAAAAAATGTTCAGTCTTTATTTTTAAGAGGTTACTAATCAGACCAAATGGCCACCACTCGTCTGTCTGTCGTGCTGTGGTGGATTGAGTTGCTGTGATTCTGAGGGCTATACCACCGGTGTTTTGGATAACCAGCAGGGTCACCCATGGTGGAAAGGTTTCAGATGAGCTACAAAACAAAGACAGACTAGGAAGAAAGAGTGACAAACTACTTC
>NW_006408528.1:19627347-19640104 GCF_000296735.1 Chrysochloris asiatica | reverse complement strand
TAACATTAAAACACATCAGTGATTTGAAATTAAAGCTTTTATATGGGAGATATTTGAGCTATATTGGCTTCAAATGCTCTTTTGATTTTGAAAAGGAATATTGGAGGCTGTTGAATTTGTGTGTTCCATTATTGATTTTAGGAGTCCTGGTGTGGCGCTGTGGGTTAATGCGCCACACTGCAAAGGCATTTAAACTGCCAGATTGGCAGTTTAAGCTCACCAGCTGCTGCTCAGGAATCCTATACAGGGTCACTGAGGGTCAGAACCGACTTCGACGGCACTTCATAACAACAACAACAGCAACAACAACAGTGTTGATTTTAAATTTAATATGTAGAGTTAGAGTCCAAGTTATTTATGTGTAAGTTGTATCAAATATTGAGTCAAGATATGGACATCTCAGATTTAAGTAGTCAAACTCTATTATTGAGTGTAAATCATTAACTCATGAATATTTGACTATTTCTTAAGTAAAATGATGATGTTAAGGTATTTTCTGAGACTCAGATATTAATATCTGTGAAAGTGTTGGTAATGAATGCAATGTTATGTGTTGATCATAATTGTTCTGATGTACTGTACTGTTACTGAACTGCTTAGAAAAATCCATGCATTTTGGGAGCCTTAGCTTCGCAAAGAAAAGAAATATTGGTAGCAATAATGGCTTTGACACTGTAGAATAGGGTATAAACATCATATGCTGTTGATTATATTTTTGTTACTGCTTAGAAAGTTATAGGAATATCTAGTTAATATACACAAGTTAGATTATGTCATATTTCTCTGTGACATTTATTTCTGCCATAATGACATTGTGATATTAAAATTATGGAGTCTTCTATCAAGTAAGACTTTTATTATGTTGCATTGCAAAGCACAGTACCTTGTCCTCACCTTATGGACTATCTTATTATCCAACATTTCACATTTTGTTGTTGTTGTTAAAAGTGCTGTAGAGTCGGTTTCAACTCATAGCCACTCTGTATAGGGTTTCCAAGAAGCAACTGGTGAATTTGAACAACCAACCTTGAAGTTCAAACCGACCTTGCGGTCCAGTGCATTACACCACACCAACATGAAAAAAATAAAAAAACAAAAAAAAGTAATATCTGATTATTAAGCACCTTAAAGACATGCATCTAGCAGTAATGAATGCTGGCATCTCTGATGGGGTTCTTGGTGGGTTCCCAAGAGAACCCCATGTGCATACAGAAAGGAAGTTCTTGTATAGTATTTCACTGCCTGGGAGAACAGTGGGCGTTTGTTTTCCCTGACCCACCAGTGCTGGGCAGAATGAAGGGGGTGGGGACAGAGTGGGGTCAGTGGAATGAGACACATGGTGCCTACAGGAAGCTGAGGCCAGGGGAGTGGCAGCCAGTGTCCTGAAGGTGAGTCATGCTTGGGGCTAGGTAGCAAGTAGAACCCTGGGTCAAGCTGCTGTTCTGAGGAGCAGCAGTGGTGGGCAAGACTGTGGTAAGGAGCCCTGAGATGGGGCTTATCCATTCTGCTACTCTCAGGTGATCAGGTCTGACTCACCAGATCCTATTTCAGTTGACCAATGCCTGTGCAGTTCCTTATGCTTCCCAGATGCGTCATCCTTTTCAGACACATGTGATGGCTAAACAGACTACCTAGGCATAGGCAGGGTTATAGAGTGAGTGGTTAGCATCAGCTGCAGTTAAAATAAGGGCAGCGTCTGAGCCTTGTCATCATGGCCTTAAGCAAGCTCTGGATTTTTGGTTTGCAAGAAGACATAAGTGCAAAGGAGGGCAGGGTCACCTAGCAGGAGCCAGGGAATGCTGGGAGAGGATGACAGGGTACTCAGAAGGCAGTGTGCACTCCACACTGTACCCAGGCTCTCCCACTCAAAGACAGGTAACTCCCTTGCCCCTAACAAAGCTACGAGGAGCATTTGGGTGTCATTGAGGAGATTAGAGGCCACCCATCATTACTCTTCATTATTGCTTAGTGTTCCACTATGTGCGTGTAACTAAGTTTGTTTAACCGTTCTTCTGTTGAAGGACTTTTAGGCTGTTTCCATCTTTTTGGTATGCCTCTTGTTTCTACAGAATGAAGGATCCTGTATTCTTATCCATCCTGCCCTCTCTGCCTCTTGATGGATGCATTTAATTGATTTACATTCAGTGTAATTATTAATAAGTGCGAGTTGATTATTATTGTTTTGTTGTGTGCATTTTAGTAGTGTTGCTGGTTTCTTCTTGTTGTTGTTGTTAAGTGCCATTGAGTCTGTTCCGACTCATAGCGACCATATATAGAGTTTCTGGGGATTGGCTGGTGGATTTGAACTACCAACCTTGTGGTTTAAACTGACCTTGCTGTCTGATACTTATCCTACAGTGTGCCACACAAGGACTCTTCGTTCAACTAACTTTCTGCACTGAATTCATTCTGTTTGTGAGTTTCCTTTTCATTTATGTTGTATGGTGGTTCAGACCCATCAGCTGCTCCTCGGAAACCCTATATAGGGTCGTTATAAGTTGGAACTGACTCCATAGCACTTAACAACAACAACAATAACAACAACAACTATTTACTAAATCTTTTTTTATTTTCCTCTGTCTTATTTTGATGTGAAGGTATATCAATTTTCTTTGATATTTTCATGAAATTTACTAGACTTCCTCATCATTTGGAAGTTTTGTATCTATACTGTTCTCTCTTTTTGCATTTCAGTTGATTTCATTATAAATTGATACCTCTGCTTCCCTTTTTTCAATCTTGTAAATCAGTGTTACTATAAGTACATCTATATCTAGACTGAATTCTGGATGGTGTTGCCATGTATGTTGATCTCAGGTTGTTAGTTCTCCGACCAAATATCACCATTTAGTGTTTTTTATCAAGTTGCTCTGGTTATTACAAATACCATTCATTTCTGTTTATTTGGAAATGTCCCAGTTTTACCATAGTATTTCGTGGACAACTCTGCTGGATGTATGATTCTGTTGAGCAATTGTTTCCTTTTAGAGTTTTGTGTGTGTCGTCTCATAATCCTAGTGTGGCATTAAGGGTTAATGTGGTGAGCTACAAGGTAAGTTTGAACTGCAAGATTGATGGTTCAAAACCACCAGCTGCTCCTCAGAAGCCCTATACATGATCGCTGTGGGTCAGAACCAACTTGACAGTATTAAACAACAACAACAAATATGTCATCCCATTGCCTTCTTGCCGGCATGGTTTCCACTGAGAATTAAGACCTTAGTCTTCTGGTTTTTCTTTGAAGGTAACTTGATGTTTTTCCCAAACTGTTCTCAGGATTCTTTTCTTATCTTTGGTTTTGGAAAGATTCATTATATGATATATCTGGTGATTTTCTTTTAGGGTCTAACCTGCTTCGGGTTTGTTCAGTTTCTTGTATGCTTAATCTTTTATGATGTTAAGAAGTTTTCTTCTAGCACATTTTCTACAATATTCTCTCTTTTTTTTCTTGTCTGTGTTCTGGAATTTTGGTCACCTGTAAGTTGGTCCTCTTCAGGGTGTCCCACAAAACTGTCCAGCTTTCTTCAGATTTTTTCACTCTTTTTTTTTTTTTTTTTTTTTTCTGATTGTTCTTCTAGAATACTGGCATCAAAAGACTTAGCTTCAACCTCACTGATTTGGGCTTCCATTGCTTTGAATCTATTCCAGTACCTTTTAATATCTTGTCTATTTCTGAAATACTAGTGTTAATCTAAATTTTTAATTGCAAGTTTTGTATTGTTTCAAAATTTGCAATTATTTTGTCTATTTGTTCTTATAATGTTTTCCTGAATTCTTCTAAAGAGTTTTCTGTGTTCTCCTTACTTTCCTCGAGCTTTCTGCCAATCATTTGAAGGTAGCTTAATATCATTCTCTTGAATTTTTTTTTTTTTTCCAGTTACTTCCACTACTTTTTGTTCTTCAGAAACATGTTCTGGTTCTGCATCTTATTCATTTCTTTGAGCCATTCTCTTTGGTTTTTCTTGTGTGTGCTAAAATTGTTGCCTCTGGGACATCGTGGTTTTGTCTTACTTGTATTTAATTGATGATTGTATGCTGATGTGATCTTAGGCTCTCATCAACTGTATCCTCTGGTTGTAGTTAGAGAATGGAAGTGTGCACCATCCTCTGCTGTTTGTGCACTACAGTTTAGGCTGGGTTTGGCTTCCGTGGACTGCTATCTATCATTGATCAGGTGGTAATGACTATTCCCAGTGGAGCTACAGGGAGTGTGGTTGTGACTGGGATGTATAGGCACAGTTCCTGTCTCCTGCTGGGTGGGAAGAGGATAAACCCCCACCCACTCCCACAGACACAAGAAAACAAAACAGAATAAACAACCAAGCTTCCAATGATGACGCTAGAAAATAACAAATGGAGAAAAGAGAAAAAGAGGCAACAACTAGAAAACAAGAATATAATATTTAAAAAGAGAAAAGAGGGACAGGAAGATGGAGCTACTGAAGAGAAAAATAGGAGAGAAAATAACAGGGAGAAATAAGGAAAAAACAAAACAAAACAAAAACAATACATAGAAAAACCAGAGAGCAGGAAATGAAAAGAGAGTAGAGAGTGGTAAAATAAGATCAAAAGAAAACAACGGGGGAAAAAAAAGTATAGGAGGGGAAATGAAAATCAGAAGGAAAAACAAAAGAGGAAATGTTGTTGTTAGGGGCTTTAAGTCTGTTCTGACTAATAGTGACCTTAGGAATCACAGAAGAAAACACTGTCTGATCCTGTGCCTAACCGTAATTGTTACGTTTGAGCTCACTGTTGCTGCCAATCCATCTCATGGGGGGTCTTCCTCTTTTTTCACTGACCCTTCACTTTACCTACCATGATGTCTTTTATCCAGGGACTGGTCACTCCTGATAATATGTCAGCAGTATGAGAGATGAAGTCGCATTCTGTTGTATTTCCAACACATATTTTTGTTTGCGCTTCTAGTACAGAAGTGGGTAACCATTTTCTGCAAAAATTGTGGGCTATACAAAGTTATCAACTTAAAAATTAGCCTGCTGTGTTTGGTCATTTAATTAACTTACCCCCAGTTCAAGCTCACCAGTCACTCCTTGAAAACCCTATACAGGGTTGCTATGGGTCAGAATCACTTGATGGCACTAACAACAACAAGGAGTCCTGTGGCACAGTGGGCTAATACGTCAGACTGAAAAGTCATTTGAACTGCAAGGTCGATGGTTCAAACTCACCAGCTGCTCCTTGGGAACCCTATACAAGGTCGCTATGGGTCAGAATCAACTCAATAGCACTTAACAACAAAAATGTGATGACTAACGAACTCTGGTAGTAAAATGGTTATGAGTCAGGCTGCTAATCTCAAGATCTGCAATTCGAAACTACCAGTGGTTTCACAGAAGAAAGATGAGGCTTTCTGCTCACATAAAGATTTATGGCCTCGGAAACCCTATACAGGGTTGCTGTGAGTCAGAACTGACTCCACAGCACATAACCACCATTCACCAATGTCATGGTTGGAGTCCTTGTGTGGCACTGCCAGTTAATGTGCTGGACTGCAAAGTCAGTTTGAACTGCAAGATCAGGTCGGTGGTTCAAGCTCACCTGTTCCTCCTTGGAAACCCTAAACAGTGTCTCTGTAAGTTGGAACTGACTTGATGACACTTGACAACAACAATAATGTGATGGCTGTAAATGCAATTGCTTTGGCAATTTCAATCTTTTTTCCATTTATTGTGATATTATTTATTGGTCCAGTGATGAGGATTTTTGTTTTCTTTTCATTGACGTGCAACCTATACCAAAGGCTGTAGTCTTTAATCTTCATTAATAAGTCCTCTTTGCTTTCAGCAAGCAAGATTGTATCATCATATCACAGGTTGTTAATGAGTCTTCCTCCTATCTTGATGCCATCTTCTTCTTCATGTAATTCAGCTTTTCTGATTATTTGCTCAGCATATAGATTGAGCAAGTATAGTGAAGGAATGAAACCCTGGCTCACACCACACACCTTTCCTAATTTTAAACCATTCAGTTTCCCCTTGTTCTGTTTAAACAACTGCCTCTTAGTCTACGTACAGGTTCCTCATCAGCACAATTAAGTGCTCAGGAATACTCATTTCCCATAGGTCAGGAAAAACAAAAAGTCACCTACAAAATAGACTAAACTCTGATTTTCCAGCAGAAACTTTGAAGAAAGAAGACAATGGGATGGCATATATAAAACTCTCAATGAAAATAATTGCCAACCAACAGTCATATATACAGCAAAATTGTCCCACAAATATCATAGTGAAATTAGGACAATTCCAGAAAAACAAAATTTAAATTAATTTTTAAAAACCAGAGCTACTTTACTAAAAATGCTAATGGATGTTCTTTGGACAGATAACTAACAAACAGATTAATACACGTGACAATATCACCTAAAACTCAACCAAGATTATAGAAATAGTCAAAGTAAAGCAAATCTGTTGTTGTTATAAAGTGCCTTTGAATTGGCTCTGACTCATAGCAACCCTGTATAGGGTTTCCAGGGAATGATTGGTGGGTATGAACTGCAGACATTGTACTTAGCCATTCAATGCTTATCCTACAGTCCCCTACCAGGATTCCAAGTTCAACTGGGCAAGAACTGACTTCTCAAAGCATGTTGTTGTTGTTGTTATTATGTGCTGTTGAGTTTGTTCTGACTCATAGCAACCTTGCATAATGTTTCTGAAACTGTAAACCTCTATGGGAACAAAAAGTCTCACCTTTTCCCCACAAAACAGATCTATAAGACTGAAAATAGGAAACCAGAGTTATCAATTTGCAATAACAAAAAAGACTACAAAGCAAAATACAGAATAGTAAAATGACAGAACTTCCAAATGAAGAGGAAATCAAGTAGATATCAAGAAAAACAAAACAAAATGAAAATATTTGTAAGTATGATTAAACCTAACTATACCTTTGAAACTATACCAAACCCTATTCCTAGCCAGGGCCAGACCCTTATCCCTAACCCTAACACTAACAGTAGTCCTAAACAAAACTCTAACAACAACAAAATGTTTTACTCGGGAATAAAAAATACAGGCAGTCTATGTATTGAAACAGAAAGTCCTCTTAAAGAAAGGCAATTTAATAAGTATTTGATCCCTCTCAAAGTAAACAAATTTAGGACTATGTGAAGTCTGTACATGGCAGAAGAATGAGTTCTATTTCTTGAGATATTTTATGTTGACTCAAAAGTAACTGTATTTTTATTTCTTTACTTTGAAAATTGGATTAAAGTGATTTCACTGCTGTTTCTCTGTGGTCACATATATCTGATCCTAGACTGACTCAGAATCTATCATGCAGATACATTGCTATCTTAGCATTACCGAAACTGCAAAAGTAGTAGATTTCCCTAATGTAATAATTCTGATTAACAACATAAATTCTGAGACATGCTGGATTCTAAATGTCAGTCATGACCTCCTACATCCTAATCATTACACAGATCAGTAGAGAAGAAAAATAGTTGAATTTGTACTCAGACATGTGTTAAGAACAGAACACGCTAAAGGTGAAGGTCTGTCCTTCAAAGCAAACCTATTCTAAAGAGAAAACATCCAAGGGATATGGGTTAGCATGTTATTAAGGAGGCTTGACATACAGAAAGAGGAAATTTAGAAAAATTCAATTAAACATGCTAAAGACATTACTTCTGTTCACTAAAATGCAATCTTCCCAAGTACTGGAATTTAATACAAAAGCTCAAAACACTTTTAAAAGTGTTGTTTAAGTGCAGTCCAGTCAATTTTGACTCATAGCAACTGCTTACAATGTTTCCAAGTAGCAGCTGGTGGGTTTGAAATGCCGATCCTGTGGTTCACAGTGTTTATCCTACAGTATATTTTCAAAGTAATCATAAATCAAAACTCCCATCAATTTTTGACTGGTAATTTAGAAAGTGCAGTCTAATATATTGTCAGTTATCTTATAATTTAGAAATTATTGTCCAATTGTACTGTTATTCTAAAGTTAATTCTTTCCTTGATTGATAATAACTTTATGTAACTGGAATAGCGTTACCAATATCAAACCAAATGCACAGCCATAGATGGGGTTTCTGACTCCTAGAAATCCTATATAGGATTTTTAAGACTAAAAATCTTCACTGGAACCAAAAGCCTCATCTTCTTCTCTCAGAGCAGCTGATGGATTCAAACTGCTGACCTTTCAGTTAACAGGCCCCTGCTTTTCATTCAGTAGTACCAGGGCTCCTTGTTGTTGTTGTTAGGTGTCCTTGACCTGTCTGCAACCTTAAGTACAACGAAATGAAACAATACCTTTTCCTGCTCCCTCCTCACAATTGTTGTTATGTTTCAGCCCTTTTGTTGTTGTCACCATATCATTCTGCCTCACCAAGGGTCTTACTTCCACTTTACCAATCCTAACGTCCTTCCCCAGGAACTAGTCCTGCCTGACAACATGTACAAAGTACAAGACATGAAGTCTCATCCTCATCACTTTAACAGAGAAACCTGGCCATAGTACGTCCTCCATAACAGATTTGTTTGCTCTTCTGGCAGTCCATGGTGCTTTTAACATTATTCACCAACACCATAATTGAAATGCATTGATTCTTTCCCAGTACACCTTATTTGTTATCCTGCTTTCATATACAGAGGAGGTGACTGGAAATTCCATAGCTTCAGTCAGTTCATCGTAGTCCTCAAAACAACATTTTTTCTCCTGAACATTTTTTAAAGAGGTCATTTGCAGCAGATTTGCCTAATGAAATTATGCCATTTGATTTCTTGTCTGCTGCTTCCATAAGTGTTGATTGTGAATCCAAGTAAAATCAAATATTTGACAGCATCAGTCTTATCTCAGTTTATCCTGATGTTAGTTATTGGTTCAGTTGTAAGGATTTTTGTTTTCTTTACATTGAGTTTTAATCCATTCTGTAGTTTTTGATCTTCATCAGAAAGTACTTCAAGTCCTCTTCAATTCCAGCAAGCCAAGTTGTGTCATCTACATATTGCAGCTTTTTGATGAGTCTTCTTCCAATCCTGATGCCAAATTCTTCTTCATTTAATCCAGCCACTTGGATTATTTTCTTAGCATATAGACAGAATAAATGCAGAGAAAAAATACAACTTTGACATATACTTTTCCTGATTTGAAACTGTTCAATATTCTCTTGTTCTGTTCTAACAACTACCTCTTTGTCTATGTACAGATTCCTCATGAGCACAATTAAGTATTCCTGAATTCCCATTCTTTGTAATGTTATACATAGTTTGTCATGATCCACATGGTTAAGTGCATTTGCATAATCAATAACACACAAGTAAACATCTTTCTGGAATTCTGTGCTTTTAGCCAAGATCCATTTAATGTCAATAATGATATCCCTTATTCTAAGTCTTATCCTGAATCTGGTTTGAATTCCTTACAGCATCTTGTTGATGTGTTTCTGCAAGCATTTTTTAATTATGTTCAGCAAAAATTTTCTTACTTGGGATATTAAGAATATTATTCAATGATTTCTGTATTCTGTAGTGTCACCTTTCTCTGAAATGGGCACAGATATGCAGCTCTTCCAATTGGTTGGCCAGGTACTTGTCTTCTAAATTACTTGGCACAGATAAGTGAGTGTTCCCTGCACTGCCTCAGTTTGTTGAAACATTTCAATCGGTATTCTGTCAGTTCTTGGAACCTTGGCTGGTTTTTTTTTTTTTTTTTTCTGCCATTCCTTTCACTCCAGATTGTTTTTCTTTCTATACCGTAAGTTTCTGATCATATGCTACCTCTTGAAATGGTTGAACATTGACCATTTATTTTTGGTACAGTGACTCCATGTATTCCTTCTATCTTCTTTCCATGCTTTCTGTATCACTCTATTTTATCCATAGAATCCTTTGATATTACAAGCCAAGGCTTGACTTTTTCATCAATTGTTTTAGCTTAAGAAATGCTGAACATGTCTTCTTTTTTGATTTTCTAACACCATCTCTTTGCACATTTCTTTATAATACTTGATTTTGTCTTCATTGCCTGCCCCTTGAAATTTTATTTTCAGCTCTCTATTTCATCATATCTTCCATCTGCTTTAGCTTTTCTACATTTAAGAACAAGTTTAAAGTTTCTTTGGGTACCTGTTTTGGTCTTTTCTTTATTTCCTGTCTTTTTAATGACCTTTTGCTCTTTTCATGTATGATGTTCTTGACATCATCCCACAACTCTTCTGGTTTTCAGTCATTTGTGTCTAATACAGTGAATGTTTTCTTGAGATGGTCTCTAAATTCAAGTAGGATATGTTCAAGGTCATGTATTAGATCTTGTGTAATTTTTATTTATTTTTTTAATAATCAGTTTTAATCTCAACTTTCCTATGAGCAATTGATGGCTTGATCCACAATTGGCTCCTGGTTTTGTTTTCACTGATGATATTGAGCTTCTCCATGTAGTTGATTTGATTCCTGTATATTCCATCTGGTGAGGTCCATGTGTATATTTGTCAGTTATGTTGTTGAAGAAAGTTATTTGCAATGAATAAATCTTTGGTATTGCAAAATTCTATCATGCAATCTCTAACAAGGCTGTTTTCCAATTATGGGTTTGAGCCATCCTTTTAATTTCCAACTTTAGTATTCCAATCAACAGTAATTATCAATTTGTCTTGAGTGCGTGTTTGATCAATTTCAGACTGAAGATGGTCGTGGTGGTTATGTGCTTTGGAGTCATAGTGTCCCTGCAAAGGGTTTTCGAGGCTATAAATCTTTATAGTAGCACAGAAAACCTCATCTTTCTCATTCGGAATAGCTGGTAGTTTTGAACTACTGACCTTGAAGTAATCACTATGTTACCAGAGCTCCTTGAAGATATTGGTAGAATTCTTCAGTTTCATCATTTGAGGCTTTAGTGGTTTGTGCATAAATTTGAATAATAATGATTTTAACTGGACTTCTTTGTAGGTGTATGGATATTATCCTATCACAGATAGATAGCATTGTACTTCAATATAATCTTGAAATGTTCTTTTTAGTGATGAATCCAACACCATTCCTTTTGAAGTTGGTATTCCCAGCATAGTAAGTCAAATGATTGTCTGATCCAAAATGGTCAATATGAGTCCATTTTATCCCACTAATACCTAGGATATCAATCTTTATGCATTTTATTTCATATTTGACAACTTACAATTTTCTTATATTCATATTTATCATAGATCAGGTAATCTCTCAGAGAATCAGATATTCCTTGATAAAATGAGATAACTGAATTAGATTATCCTTAAGATCCTTTTTGGAATTTATAAATTCTGGAGTGGCATCATAGGATAAGCACTTGACCTCAAGGTCTGTTTGTTCCTAACAGTTGTATAATAGATTGTATAATAAATTCATAGGTTTAATGTATCAAGATTTATATATTCTTTCATTTATTGATGCAAATTTGTGTTGTTTCCAGTTTGGTTGTTTGTATTGTTTTTTGCTACTACAAATAGTGATTCATTGCACACATTTCCAACTAGTACACTTTTTTCTCTAGGCTATAGTTTCATGAATGGAGTCTCTGGGATAAAAGAGGTATTGATGATAGATTTTAAAAATAGTTGTTGTATTGTACTGTGAAACCCTTGAGAGTCAGAACTCAACGAGGCTGCATTGTTTTTCTGGGTCGTGAAAGTTACCCACCTCTGACACGTGGAGTCATTACTCTGTATCTAGTGCACATATTTATGTTCTCCTTCTCTGGCAGATTTCTGTCTCACACAGGTACCAGCTTTCACAGGTCCTACTGTATTTGTCCACCGGTCTTATGTGAGGTTGTCCATTTCTGTGCATTCTTGTCATCCTAAAAATTGCCACTGATTTTTTTTTTCTTCAATCTGGTGAAAATCTCTCATTATTATTTACATTTGCTTTTCCTTGTTTAAATGGTAGCTTGAACATATGTTGTTGTTGTTGTTTATGTGCTGTGGAGTCGGTTCCGACTCATAGCGACCCTGTACAGGGTTTCCAATGCTGTAAATCTTTATGGGAGCAGAAAGCCTCATCTTTCTTCCACGGAACACCTGGTAGTTTTGAACTGCTGACCTTGTGGTTTGCAGCCCGAATCGTAACCACTACGCTTATTTTTTGTTGTTGTTTATGTTAGACTTCCTGTCTCTGACTTATATTTTCTTATGCTTTCGTTTGCTCATTTATCATCAACTTGTAGTTGCTGTTTAAGTATTATAGGCATTGATCATTTATATGTTACAGGTTTGGAAATTTCCTTTCTTACAACTAGTCTTCCTGTAGAATATCTTATCTCTTTACCTCTTGCCCATGCATTCGACTCTTTCTGATTTCCTGGATATTCTTCAAACAAAAAAAGTCTTTGAATCCCCTAAGCCTTGTTCACTAGTGGTTCACATGGCTCTTTCACTTTATTCAAGATTAAATATCACCTCAGATAATACACTACAACTCTTTCTCCTCATGCAGCTTTCTTTTTATTCATAGAAATAGTAGTTCTTTTATTTATTATGTCCTTATGCGTGGCTCTGTGGGTTAATGCACCAGACTGCAACGCCATTTGAACTGCAAGGTTGGCGGTTCAAGCTCACCAGCTGTTCCTCGTAAAACCTATACAGGGTCGCTATGGGTTGGAACTGACTCGACAGCACTTAACAACAACAACAACAATGTTTATGATATACTTTTTATTCCAAGAAATAGTCATTTTATGTTTATATTCCTGATGTGTCACTGTGGGCTAATAAATCAGACTGCAAAGTCATTTGAACTGCAAGATCGGTGGTTCAAGCTCACCA
>NW_006408528.1:19615681-19626624 GCF_000296735.1 Chrysochloris asiatica | reverse complement strand
ACAAAAAATTCTAGAAATCGCTGAAAACTCTGAAATAACATGTATCAAAGTTTATTACCTAAGATTGTGTTGTGAGGGAAAACTAATAAGGTTAAAACTTCTTTTTCCAAACCCTTTTGTGTAGTGATATGGATCCGGTTGTTGATGGGAAGAGCCCTAGAGTTTGCTCCACCTCGTAGCAATCCCGTGTAGACTCCAGAATCACAGCAACTCACAAGCCACCACAGTATGACAAACTGACAGACAAGTGCTGGTTGATCAAGATAGCAATGCCAAAATTGACGTATTCATTTTTTATATTATTATTTCTAATAATCTGAAGCTGGTACTCAGAGTGCAGACGTTAAGCTGCCCTGTTTGGAACAATCACTGGAGTGGCATGGATAAATGTTCATTCCATAGAACAAATCTTAACTCATTTATTAAATTAGCTAAAGGTAAAAGGGTACTTTTCCAAAAGCCAGTTTCAGAAAACCAAATGCCTATCTGAGAAAAGTGGACTCAATTTTGTAATGGAACATATGACATTTAGAGCACTCCCTGTCTATGTACAGTTTAATTCGCTTAGTGGCTAAATGTTTTTGTAATCTTTCTTATTGTATTTGCAATAGAAAACATTACTCAGATTTAAAATGAAAGACCTTTTTATTCGATGCTTTCAAATGTAAAGCAGAGCATCCATTTGTTGAAAGTCTCAGACACTGCCCTCACTTCAAGTCATAATTCAAGAATGTGTAGAAAACTGCTTGTATCACTGATCCTCTGTATTTTGCATTTTATAGACAGCTTATAAATGATCAGCTATTAGTTTTAAAAAGGACTCCCTATGTGGCGCTGTAGGATCAACACTGGATTACGAACTACAAGTCATCAGTTTAAACCCACCAGCTCCTCCTTGGAAACCCTATACAAGGTCGCTATGATTCGAAACCAACTCAATGGCACTAAACACCAAGTTCTGAAAACAAGTCCTGTCATAGGACACAGGTCCACAAACTACTCAGAAAACCATTCTTTCTCTAACCTCTTTATTTTCACGATTGTTTCTCTCTCCCTGTCTTTGTTTTTCTCTTCTCTCTCTCTGGCTCACTGTCATTGTTTCTCTTTCTCACCTACGCACTCCAGTTCCCAGTAACTAGTTTTTAGTCTTCAATCCACTTCGTTTTCAATAGGTCATATTTCCTAATTTTTAAAAAATGATTACACAACTATATCCTCATCATCTCCTTGTTTACACTAATAGAAATTATACTTCTACTTTGACCTCAGTTTACTATGGTGGTGGTGGTATGCCGTGGAATCAGTTACGACTCATAGTGACCCTGTGTAGGCTTCCGAGACTGTAAACATTTACAGGAGCAGAAAGCCTCATCTGTCTTCCACTGAACAGCTGGTAGTTTTGAACTGCCAAACTTAAGGTTAGCAGCCCGACTCGTAACCACTACGCTACCAGTGTTCCTTCAATTTATTATGCATTTACTTTTTTTTGTCACACATGCTTTGATCATTCTCATAACTGAATTATTTTGTGACCCAGCCTTTGAGAAGTCTGTATTTCCTGTCCCTGACCTAATTTACCCAAGACTCTATTCCCAGGCCTTCTACCAAACACCATCAATGCTAGTTATTGTACATCTTAACAGCTTCTCGCTGCTTGATCCACCTCAGCTTCATAGACAGCAGTGTATAAGGATTATTTTGGAAATTTATCTATGGGTGCCATCTGCCCTTTCTTTCTTGTAATAGTAACTGTTGTGAGTTACCCTTGTGTTGATTCTGATTTTGATAACTTCCTTTAGCTTACATAGTTAACTCTTTGTTATTTATAAGTGTTGTCCAATTTATTGTGACCCTGTATAAGGTTTCTGAGGAGCAGCTGGTGAGTTTAAACCACCAACTTTGCAGTTCAAACTGACCTTGTGGTTTAGTGCTTATTCTACAACGCCACACCAGAACTTGTAAATGTCTTTAGCTATAATTGAAACCCTGGGCTGTTAACCAAACAGGGTAAATGGTTCAAACCTAGCTTTTCTTTGGAAACTCTATACAGGGTCATTGTTAAGTCAGAACCGACTTGACCACACTTAACAAAGACAACAATGCCAACTCCATTTCTCTGCTCAGAGCATTTCTTCGACTGCTTTCCCTTCCCTTCTCCATTATGAGCCAGGCTGCTTCCATCTGCACTCTAATTATGAAGGCATATTCTGAATAAATGACACTTCGAAAAACAATCTCTGATTTATAAAGTAGCATGATACAGTGTAAGTATTTTTAACTACCAGCTGTGCAAGCAATAAGTAAGAGAATTTGAAGTGCTAAAAATATTTGGGATGTGTCAAGTGGGAGTTGGCAAATACCATGGGGTGAGAAAAGCCCCACATATAATACATCTGGCGCACATTTTTAGGATGTGCTATTTTTAGTTTGTATTTTGATTTATGTAGCGATCCAGGGGGTATTTCCCTAAAAAGAAGCAAATAATGAGAGAAATGCCTGTAAAGAACAATATAAGCACTGATTTTCTCACTTTTCCAGTGCCTTTAACTAAAATTGACATCATCTGTGACTGTAGTCTTGAATCACATATAACTCTGAAATCTTTACAAGAAAAGTGCTATCTCATGTCCAATTCAGAATGATAAAACTCAAATTGTACCAATAAGATGTTTGGTTATTTGGTTATTGCCCTCACTTTATTATTACTGCCCTTACTGTTTGCTTAGTTATTTTTATTGGCTAATCATTCTTCTTGGATTAACTATCAACACTTGTAGAAGCAGCAGTCAAGAGATCAGACGACGTATTGCACTGGGCAAATCTGCTGCACAGGAACTTTTTAAAGTATTGAAGAGCAGAGATGTCAGCTTGAGGACTAAGGTGCGCCTGACCCAGGCCATGGTATTTTCAATAACCTCATATGGATGTGAAAGCTGGACAGTGAATAAGGAAGATCGTAGAATTGATGCCTTTGAGTTGTGGTATTGGAGGAGAATACTGAAAGTGCCATGAACTGCCAAAAGAACCAATAGATCTGTTCTGGAAGAAATGCAGCCAGAGTGCTTCTTGGAGGACAAGATGGCTAAGCTTCGTCTCTCATACTTTGGACATATTGTCCGGAGGAAACAGTCACTGGAGAAGGATGTCATGCTGGGTAAGGTGGAGGGTCAGAGAAAAAGAGGAAAACCCCTAATGAGATGGATTGGCCAGGTGGCATCATTGATGGACTCAAATGTGGCAGCGGTAGTGAGGTTGGCCCAGGATCAGACATTGTTTTGTTCTGCTGTGCATGGGGTCGCTATGAGTCGGTTCCAACTCAATGGCACCTGACAACAGCAACAAATCATTTCCAAACTTTCCAGTGAATTCTTATTAGTTGTTTCAGATCTAGCATATATATTTTGGACAGGACATTCAATTGAATACTTTGCAGAAGTTGTTTAATAAATAAAAATTAACCCTAAAACAAAATAAAATCAAGTGATCTAAACTTATCTTTTGTTCTAGTCCTAATATTAGAGTGATTCTCAAAACATTTCCTGACTTGTGTTTTCAATCCAAGTACATTACTGAGTTCCAAGATAATGGTTTTATTTTGTTATAATCAAACCTTAACTCTGAAAGTTATTCTGTGGTTACAGTGGAAAGTCAATCCTCTCCAAACCTCCTAGAAGTTATGTAAGTAGGGATGAGTGGTGATGACGATAAGTGTGCTCATTCATGGAAGAGATATAAGAAGCAACTAAAAAGACAGTGAAAAAAAATTTCAATGAATCATTCTTTTCTACTATATGCTTAAAACAAAACAAAGCAAATACCCAATTGCCTACTATTCCAACTCATAGCAGCTCTGTAGTTGGTGCAGAGGTGAACTGCCCCTTAGGGTTTCCAAAGTTAATGGAAGGAGCCTTGATGAAAAAGTGGTTAAGAGCTCAGCTGCTAACAGAAAGCTTGGTGTTTCAAACGTAGCAACAATTCCACTGGAGACAGCTGTGCCACTCACCTTCTATAGATATTGCTAGTGGTGGTGGTTGTGTGATTTTGACTGAGTTTTGACTCACAGTGACAGGTTCTAACTCATAGTGACCCTATATAGGGTTTCCAGTGCTGGAAATCTTTATGGCAGTAGGAAGCCTCATCTTTCTCCCTCAAAGTGACTAATGGGCTTGAACCACGTACCTGTGGTTAATAAGTAGGGCTTATCCTACAGGGTCACAGCACTCCCAATTTAGCTTTGAAATATTCATGTTAAAATGGTTAGAAACCTTATCCATATTTATTATTGGTTAAATAAACTTTTCTCACATTTATTATTCTTTATGGAACTTATTGAAATGTTTATAAATCCAAAGGTTTACATTTTGAATCCATCTTGTGTCTATAACTACAATACATCTTCTACAACTACAAGTTGTAGCAACATTTGATATTACTTGCATTTTGATTTTACTTTGTATTTTGATGTTGTGTCACAAACTTCTGAAATTTTAAATCTCTTCCAAAAATTCAGTTAAGAAAGAAATGTGCTTGATTGTATACTGGGAAATAGTTGTAACAATTAAGAATGACAGTAGAATTGACACATAGAAAGAATTTGTAATGTCTGTGAAGACAAATGTAGATTTGCTAACTACAAGATTGGCTGGAAGATCAAACCTACCACTGCTTAAAAACCCTGTACAGGGTTTCCATGATTCAGAACCAACTTGATGGCTCTTAACGTCAAGCAACAGCTAACTATATCTTTAACAGTGAAAAGATAACCTGCTGGTACATCTCTAAAACTGAGTCAGAGTTGGCAAGATATATATATATATTTTAAATCAACAATATTTTCTAGTTGAACAAGTATTTTAATAGAAATCTAGCCATTTGTCCCCCCAAAATACCTCAGACTGTATTTGAAATCTGCTGCACAAACCTCTTTAAAGTGCTAAAGAGCAAAGATGTCAGTTTGAGGACTAACATGACACAATCCATGTTATTTTCAATAACCTCATATGCATGTGAAAGCTGGTCAGTGAATAAGGAAGACCGGAGAAGAATTGATGCATTTCAACTATGGTGTTGGAGGAGAATATTAAAACTACCATGGACTTCCAGAAGAACAAACAAATCTGTGTTGGAAGAAGTACAACCAGAATGCTCCTTTGAAGCCAAGACAACCAGACTTTGTCTCTCATTTGTTGTTGTGAAGTGCCATTGAGTTGATTCTGACCTATAGCGACCGTTTGTAGGATTTCCAAGGAGCAACTGGTGAGCTTGAACCACCGACCTTGCAGAACAAATGACTTTGCAATCTGATGCATTAGCCCACAGTGCCACACCAGAACTCCTTAGTCTCTCATACTTCAGACATATTATCAGAATGGACCATTTCCTGGAGAAGAATATTATGTTTGGTAAAATTGAGGTTCGGAGACAAAGAGGAAGACCTCCAGTGAGATGAACTGGCACAGTGGCAGAAGCGAATGGACCAATTCCTGGAGAAGAATATTATGTTTGGTAAAATTGAGGTTCGGCGACAAAGAGGAAGACCACCAGTGAGATGAATTGGCACAGTGGCAGAAGCAATGGGCTCAAATGTAGCAGCAATTGTGAGGTTGACACAGAACCAGGCAGTGTTTTTTTTCTTTCTGTTGTGTATAGGGTTGCTGTGAGTTGGTATCAACTTTATGGCACCTAACAACAACAGCAACATATTTGAAAAGCATTTCAAATCATGTCTCTTGAATTATGATGAAATGAACTGCCATTACCATCAAAAAGAATTATTACAAGTATACGCATAAGTGAACAAAGACACCATATTTTGTGGTAGTGATTGTTGTTGTTAAGTGCAGTCAAGTCAGTTTCGACCCATAGAAAAGTTAATGGCCTAGAATGCTGTCCATTTATACATTGTTCAAAAGAGCATTCACTAGGAAAAGGGAAACTTTTGATGTTTCGTACATTATTGATTCATCAAATAAATTAAGGATTATATTATTTTCTTCTTAGCACCAGCTAGAAACATAAAGGTGTCCCTTTGCTTTATAGTTACACCACTGTGATAACATCAAGGGCTAAAATAATATACAGAGTCATCAAATGGCCTTTCCTCTTCTATAAGAAAATGTTCTTCCTGTCTTCAGTAGATAGTAGAGTCTAGTCATCACTAGTCCTTACATTGCTCTTCACTTTTTGGTCAGTAGCTTAGAAAATGACCGTTAAACAAGCACAAAAACCCAGTGCCATCAAGTCGATTCTGACTCATAGTGACCCTCTGTAGGGCAGAGTGGAACTTCCCCTTAGGGGTCCTGAGACTGTAAATCTTTCTGGCAGCAGACAGCTTCATCTTTCTCCCACAAAATGGCTGGTAAGTTTGAGCCACCAACCTTGTAGTTACCAGCTCAATGCCTAGCCCACAATACCAACAAGGCTTCTTAGATCTGACCTAATAATTTATAATTCACCAATTCTACATACCTGTAGTCTTTGTCACAAGCTCAGTGCAATTTAATGTGTTTGTTTTGTCTCCATGAGGCAGTTTTATTTATGAATTTATTATAGGAGTTGCATAAACAGTATCAACTTTACTGTGAAGGATGCTTCTTTCCCATAAAGCCTAAAATTATTCATAAAGTAATTGTAATTAAAGTCTGTAAGATCTAAATTTAGGAATGAAGACTGTAAAATTACATCCATGGTTTGCTTATGCATTATAATTCAGAGAAGTAAATCATTAGTATTTATATGTGAGACAAGTTCAATGTTTCCACAAAAAGATTATATGAATGTGTCCATAAAAAAGGGAAGGCTATTACTGCTTCTATTGCTCTTATAGTTCTGGTGTGGTGCTGTAGGATAAGCACTGGAATTCTAATCACAAGGTTGGCAGTTCAAACTGATAAGCTGCTCCTTGGAAACCCACTACAGGTTTACTAGGAATGGGAATAAACTTTAATGGTAGCTACAACAACAGCAAATGATATATTAGAGCTTTTATAGGTCATTTTAGTTATTTATTTTCTCTGTTTCTCATTTTCCTGTTTATTTTTCCTACCTTCATTTGCATGGGTTTTAGTATTCCATTTTGATTTACCTGTTTTGTTTTGAGGATATCTCCTATAATGGGTTTTGTTGATTGCATTAGGTATCACGTATATACATAGCTCAGCTTGAAATGATCTCTATGTGTCTGCCTCTGCCTCTGTTCTGGATTATTTTTACTGTACCATCGCTAGCTAGTACTCTGTCTGTTGCACAACTGATCATGGTAGATATGAACCAATTGTGGTTGTTGTTAGATGCCATCGAGTTGGTACCGACTCATAGAGACCCTATGTGCAACAGAACAAAACACTGCCTGGTTCTGGGCCAACCTCACAATTGTTGCCACGCTTGAGCCCATTGATGCTGCCACTTGCCAATCCATCTCGCTGGGGGTCTTCCTGTTTTTCTGTGACCCTCCACCTTACGAATAGTGCTCTGATAATTTTCCTTTAAATTTAGGTGTGTCCTTTAAATTGAATAACTTGATTTCACTGTGGAATATGTATGAAAGCCTTGGGGAGTAAAGAAACTCTGGTTTGTATTGTGGTAGGCACTTGCATTTTGTTTTATTTAGCATTTTGATCATTGTAGGATTTTTGTATAATTCACTACTGATTCTCTCCTGGAACTGAATGAATAATTTTGAATGATTGCATGAACAAATAAAGTATTGTACTGTACTTAAAAGACATGTGGGGTTTAGAGTAGGTGCTACCATCACATGAAAATATAAAGAGGTCTTTTCTAACTTTTAGATTCTTATATATTGTAGCACTGTGGGTTGACTGGACTGAACTGGACGGCAAAGTCAATTGCAACCCCTTGATCAGCAATTCAAAACCACCAGCCGCTCCTCAGAAACTCTATACAGGGTCACTATGGGTCAAAATCGACTCAACAGCACAAAACAACAACAACAACAAATATATTGTTAGTTGGTTCTTCTGGGCTTTTATCTCATATACATTTCCATTCTCCTTTAAATGTGTTGATCACTGTCCTTTTTTATATTCACTGCTGAGTATCTTATGGCACTGATTACAGCAGACCTCATTTATAGGGACAATATTAACCTGCATTGATCTGTAGTCATGTAACATTTAAAATGCAATAAGGTTCATTAATGGCATCCTTTCCCAATGACCTGAATGACAGTTACAAGCATAAATCCATGGGTGTGACTTGTCTTGCATGTTGATGCATTCTACCAGTCTTTTCTTAGGAAAGTCTAAACAACAATCGCAGAAAACCCCTAGTAATTTGAACAAAGCAAATTATAAAAAGGAAAGAGCTCCTTGTTTCTGTCTGCTTCAGTTTAGCTTTATTAGATACTGAAGATCAAAAATCATTTCTCAGGATTTAGTAAACTGTTGTTTTAGGATTTTTCTATTTTGTTTAATCAAAGTTGGAAATGATCTCAATTTGAGCTCTTTATCCAGCAGCAGTCCCCTGTGTCCCATCCCTATCCAAAAAAATCCTGGTGTACAAACTCCAGGAATATGATCAGCAGGAAGAAAACAGTTTTTTGTTTCCCTTGAGAAAACAAATCTCTTCATAGTGAGCCAAGTGGATTCAATTCCATGTTTTCTATGACTGGGTTCCGAAATCAACAACCAGTTTATAAAACAGAAAAAAATGTTTGAAGACAGACAGTAAGAATGGTACTTTCTGTGCCACATGCTTTTTCAATACCATGGTGCTTCAGTGTTTATATTGTACTGTATTCATGGAATTCTTCTCCATACCAAGATCTGTCAATATTTACTGTCTCACTGTATTGTAAGTGACAGAAAAGAAACAGAACACACTGTTCCTTCTATTATAAATACTATAAGTCCTATCTATTAAGAATTTTTATTCCTGATGATTCTGTATCTACAAGCCACAACCTAATATCTTGAATACATGTTTTTAAGAGAACACAAAGCGTCTGGTCACTTAAAAAGAGTCTTAACAGACATCTAATCTAACAACTAACATGTCCTTTACACTACATGATGCTATTATAGTCCCTTTCTGGAGTTTCATACTGCACATATTACAGACTCTGATAGAATTCTGGAGGTAACGGTCTATTTAATGTTGTTTAAATCAAGATTCCTTAATCTTTCTTTTTGTTGTTGTTGTTTTTTTTTTTTTAACATGGATTTAATATTTTGTTGCCATTATTAAAGTAAAAAATAATAAAAATATGCTTTAAGAAATATATCTCAACATACTATCTAAACAGCTGACTTTGGACAGCTCTATTAGCAAGCTATCCGTTATATAGAAATGTGTTTTTAGTGATTTTCTATTAGGTAGTTTCAAAGAGACTAGAGTATCTTTTAAATTAAGAGATTTAAAAGGTTTTCTATGCAATTATTTGCTGTCTTATTTTGTTGGAAACCCAAATAACAATCACATAATTTCATGTTATTTTGTGCCGACGAGTTGGTTCTGACTCGTAACAGCCCTGTATAGGGTTTCCAAGAGCAGTTACTGAGTTCAAACAGCCAACCTTTCGATGGCCAACCAGTTCAGTGCTTATCCTACAGCACCACACCAGAAAACGTTAAAATACACACAGGGGTCTTTTTCTCCCAGTGGCTGACATGTAGGTGATAGCTCTTTAGAACAGGTACAATTTTATGTTCTCCTTGTTTCATTTGTAAGTCTCCATGCTATTTATGAGTCTGTACACAAACAAGTTCAGTGAAAGTAGTAAGAGAATCATATTACAGATGCGTGGAAAACAGTTTTTATCTTAATGTCGTTGCAGGTTTTAAGAAATTACTGGCCACATTTAATGCCTTGTATTTGTTATCAGAGTCAAATTATTTTATGTATATAAAAACATGTTTTAAGCTGTAAAAATGAGAGAAAATATTAGTTATATGGTTTATGTATGCAGTAAATACTCCAAAATTACTTTCTGAATTGGCAGTGCTTTGCAGAGATGCGGAAAATTCCCATAGGACCATCAAGGCTTCAAGAAGAAAAGGAACTAAGTTATTGGGTTTTTTTTTCTTGCTATGCTTTTATTCAAGTTAATGTTATGTAAACTACCTTTAGAAAAAAATCACTAAGCAGTTAGGAAAGTGTTGTTCTTATGAGAGACCAGTTAAGTTATCGTGCGTGTCCTTCTTTAATGCCATCATTCTAGTGTACGTGTACTTAAGTGATTTTTACACTTTACAGGGATTTGTGCAAGTTATATTGAATAAGAGACACTTAGAGACTTTCATATGGCAAAAATAAAACACAGGGTATGAAGAATCATTGCCTAATATAAGGAGGACAGTGCTTCTTTACTGTGGTACTGGCCATCCTGCCTTAGGCCAACCTGAACCCCTCCTATTTCTCTTCACAAATATTTTTTAAAAGAAAATAAGAAAACAATATTGACTGGTTTGTGTCTGTGGTCACATGCTTTAACATTTGGCATTAGCATAGACCACTGGATGGATAATTATGGTACTTTGGGTTTGAACTAAAATTTGAGGCCTACTCATTATATTGGGTGGTGGTGCTGTTAAATGCCATCCAGTCAGTTCTGACGCACAGTGATCTTTTTATAGTGTTTCTGAGGAGCGCTTGGAAGATTGAAACACTGACCTTGTGGTTAGCAGTCCAGTGCTTATCCTACAGTGCCATACTAGGATTTCATTATATTGGGTAGGATTACTCAACAAATTTTGGCCACAGTAAATTATTATCTACTTACATACATACTTACTTACATAGTTGTTGTTAAGTTGTTATGTGCCATTCCAACTCATGGAGACCCTGTATAGATTTCCAAGGAGTGACTGGAGAGTTTGAACTGCTGACCTTCTAGTTAGCAGTCCAGTGCTTATTTGACAGTGCCACACCAGGACTACTCCATATAAATACATATATATATATATGTTGTTGTTGTTGTTGTT
>NW_006408528.1:19598819-19615151 GCF_000296735.1 Chrysochloris asiatica | reverse complement strand
TATATATATATATATATATGTTGCTGTTGTTAAGTGACATTTCCTCGCTATAGGGTAAGCACTGGACTGTTTGCCATAAGATCAGCATTTCAATCCTACCATCCGCTGATAGAGTTGCTAAGAGTTGTAAGGGACTTGACAGCATTTAACAACATATATAGGTATGTGATGCTAAGGCATCAGCACTGTACTACCAACAAGGTTGGTGGTTCAGACCCACCAGCTGTTCCTTGGAAACCCTGTGCAGAGTTGCTGTGAGTCAGAACTGACTTGATAGTGCATCAAAACAGCATATGTATATGTGGAGTGTTTTGTGTGGCACTATTGGGTAAGCACTGAACTGCTCACCTCTAAGTCTGTGCTTCAAACCCACCAGCCATTCCTTGGAAACCCTATAATACATGGTTGCTATGAGACGGAAACAACCCGATGGCACTTAACAACTATAACTATGTATGTATATAATTATTTATTTTGCCCCAAATCTTTTGAGGAATCCTACCGTTATAATGGAGTCCTGGTGTGACGCTGTGGGCTAATCCCTCAGACTGCAAAGTCGTTTGAACTGCAAGGTCAGTGGTTCATGCTCACCAGTTGCTCCTCGGAAACGCTATACAGGATCACTATGGGTCCGAATCAACTTGATGGTACTTAACAACAGCAACCATTATAATGGAGTCCTGGTGGTGGTGTTTAGTGCTGTTGGGTAGATTCCAATTCATAACGACCCTGTAAAGGGTTTCCAAAGAGGGATGGTGGGTTTGAACTGTCAAATTTGTGGTTAGCAGTCCAGTGCTGATGTCTCAGTGCCAGACCAGGATTCCATATATATACATATATCTTTTTATCTACATATACATATTGTTGTTGTTGTTAATGTGCCATCGAGTTGGTTCAGACTCAGCAACACTGTATAGGGTTTCTGAGGAGTGGCTGGTGGGTTTGAACCATCTACCCTGTGTTTAGAAGTTCAGTGCTTATCCTAAATTGCCACGTTTGTTTCTACATATATCTGTCTGTATATATATATATATATATATATATGGAGCTCTGGTAGCATAGTGGTTACGAATCGGGCTGCGAACCTTAAGGTCAGCGGTTCGAAACCACCAGCTGCTCCGTGGGAGAAAGATGAGGCTTTCTACTCCCGTAAAGATTTACACCCTCGGAAATCCTATACAGGGTCGCTATGGGTCGGAACCGACTTGATGGCACTTAACTAACAAAAAAATATATATATATATATATACACCTGCATCTATATATGTTGAATATCTTTTGTTAGTGATTTTGTCATGATAACAAGGCTTTATTTTATTTTTAAATATAATTTTCTTGTACTAATATTTTAAACATATGAAAGTGATTATTAATACAGTAAAGGAGTTGAGGATACATTTTAATTACAAAATATTTCTGAGGAAAAACAAAACTATACAAGGAGACAGTAGAGAGGCATATGGAGATAAGCGAAATGACTATCAGGTCCTTATCAATTATGCAAATGTTGACCAGTCCTGAACTCTTTAACACATTTCTGAATAAATTTTTAAAGGACATGCTTTTTGTTTGTTTGTTTTCAAATCAACCTTCAAATTTAAAATGCATACACACTTAAAAAAAAAAAAATCCTATCCAGGGTAAATTTCTTTTTATTTATATCTGTACCCAGCTGGCAGTGGGTGGTATTTCATTCCTGGAAATTCACATCTTGAGAAATGAATGCTTAGGGGAATCTTCACTTAGTTACAGAGCAGTGTGTATCCAGCTCTGAAATGTCATTTGAAGGAGTCTTTGAGTAGAAAGGAGAGAAATATGGTTGTGCTTGGGCAGAGTGTAGCACTCGATTTTCAGGCTTATGGGTCTTATAAAGTCCTGATGGGTTTAACTTTGTACATAGCAGCATGATTTGACTGTGTTTATGCCATACCAGCACTGATAGAATTGTTATCATTAGTTAACAACAGCAACAAAAATTATCATGACAGAATACTTGGAAAAACTAAAGACAGACATCCTAAACACAAAATTTTTATACCCTGACATTCCCAGAGATGGTTTTGATATTTTATGTCTTTCTGTATTTTCCAGTTTAGGGAAAACTAAGGTAACAAGAATGGGTCTCTGTAGTTTGGGAATTTGATCTATATCTCTAGGTTTTTGATGAACTGAATCTTACAGAATGAGTGAAAAGATGAGAGTCGTCAGTATAATAAGATTCCCATTCATACTGTTTGTGTATGATTCCCAGATACTATATAGGCAATTAGAGGAATCCCACTGAGTTATGAGATAGGCTGTGTTAGCAAATCATCTCTTGGTCTTGATTCTTGCTCTAAGTCAGCTCTTCCCACTGGTGGAGATCAGCTCTAAACTGATGTCAGGGTAGAGACTTCAGTCCAATGCCCCAGAATTATAATGCCTTCCTCACTTTTTCTTCTCTTCTATTTTGCTCTTATTGCAAATTTACTGTGACGGATACAACCCTGTATGACTTGGCTACAGGTTTCCACTCCAAATTCACCTCCTCTCCCTCTCCTTTTTATTCAAGAACAGCCAGTCATGCATTCCTTTCTCTGTTTTATTCCTAGACTATGTCTGCCTCATTCCAGGACTCTTGGACTGTGTTAATACAATCTGGAATGTTCATTTCTCTGATTTTTTACCAGTCCCCACTTCAAATGTCCCCTACCTACGTGATCTTTCCTGAGCACCCTTTCTCTAAAATACTCTTTAATCAACATCTAACCCTTCTGCTGATTCCATTTTTTAGCACACATTATATATTTATAATGTCCTTGTTTTTACTTGTGTATTCATTATCTCATGTCTTTCCCATTAGTTGCTTCTCCCACGGTCTCACAAAATTGTCAGCTCTTTGTAAAGAGGGCGCATCTCTGTTTTGTTCACTTCTATGTCTTTACTAGTGCTGTAGGATAAGCACTGGAATGCAAGGTCAGTTTGTACCTCAAGGTCGGTGGTTCAAACTCACCAGCTGCTCCTTGGAAACCCTATACATGATCACTATGAGTTGGAACTGACTGGACATCATTTAACAACAAAAACAATATGCCTTTATTGTTTAGGTGAGTCTATGGAGCCCTGGTGTGGTACTGTAAGATAAGCACTGAACTGCTAAGCATAAGGTAGGCAATTCAAACCCACCAGCCATTCCTTAGAAACTGTAAACAGGGTCACTATGAGTCAGAACTGACTTGACAGAAGTTAACAACAAAATGTTGTTGCTGTTAGGTGTTGTCAAATCAGTACTACCTTTTAACAACCACACAGCACAACAGAGTGAAACACTGCAGTCCTGGACCACAAAACAGTCACAACTGTTTTGCTTGAGCTTGGTGTTGTAGCCATTATTTCACTCTGTCTTTTCCCAGGTATTTCTCTTTGTTCTGAGCCTCTACTTTACCACACATGATGCCCTTCTCCAAGAACTGGTCCCACCTGATAACATGGCCAAAGTAAATGAATAGTCTCACCATTCTTGATCCTAAGGAGAACTCTGACTTATTTCTTCCAATCCAGATTTGTTCATTCCCATAGCAGCCCATGGTATATTTAATTTCTTTGCCACACCATATATCAAATGCATCAATTCTTATTTGGTCTTCTTTAATTCATGATCCAGCTTTTGCATACATATTGTTGTTATTGTTGGTAAGTGACATCGAGCCGGTTCTGACCTCTAACAACCCTGTATAGGATTTCTGAGGAACGTCTGGTGCAGTTCAAACTGACTGTGCAGTCCACTACAATAACCAACAGTTCCACATATTGTTGTTGTTGTTAAGTGCCATCAAGTCAATTCTGAACCATAGTGACTCTGTATAGGGTTTATGAGCATCAGCTGGTGACCTTGAACCACCAACCTTGCAATTCAAATGGCTTTGCAGTCTGGTGCATTAACCCACAGCAACACACCAGGGAAATTAGGTGATTAAAATTTCCTCAAAATGACATCTTTTCTTCTTAACATTTTGAAGGGGTCATTTGCAGCAGATTTGCCCAAGATAGTGCATTCTTTTATTTGGCTACTGCTTCCATGGGCATAGATTGTGGTCCAAAACAGAATGAATTATTTGACAACTTCTATCTTTTCTTCAGTTATCATGATAACCATCTTTACTGGGTTCAGTTGTGAGGACTTTTGTTTTTTTTATGTTGAATTGTAATGCATACTGAAGCCTTTGACCTTCATCAATAAGTGCTTCATGTTCTCTTCACTTTCAGGAAGCAAGATTGTGTTATCTGCACATTTGTTGTTAGGTGTTTGAGTCGGTTCCTAGTGACCCTATGTATGTACAACAGTACGAAACACTGCCCTGCCCTGCCTCATCCTTACAACTCTTGTTCTGTTTGAACTCTGTTTCTGCTGTTGTGTCAATGCAGCTTATTGGGGTCTTCCTCTTTTTTGCTAAGCCTTCACTTTACCAAGCATGATGTCCTTCTCCAGGACCTGATCCCCCCAACAACATGTCCAAAGTAAGAAAGACAGTGTCTTGTCATCTGGACTTCTAAGGAGCATTCCGGCTATATTTCTTCCAACACAGATTTGCTTATTTGTCTAGCAGTCCATGGTACTTTCAATATTCTAACATCATAATTCAAATGCACTGATACTTCTCTGATCTTTCTTATTAATTGTGCAACTTTCACATGCATATAAATGAAAAGATTGAAAATAACATGACTTAGATCAGGTACCTTAGTTTTCAAACTTATGTCTTTGTTCTTTAACTCTTTAGAGAGGTATTTTACAGAAGACTTGCCTAATGCAATACATACTTTGATTTCTTGACTGTTACTTTCATGAACATTGATTGTGGATCCAAGCAAAATTAAGTCATTGAAAACGTCAATCTTTTCACCATATATCATGATGCTATTTATTGGTCCAGTTGTTTAGATTTTTGCTTTCTTTACATTGAAGTGCAACCCACACGAAGACTGTAGTCTTTTATCTTCATCAGTAAATATTTTAAATCCTCTTTACTTCCACAAGGAAGTTTGTGTCATCTTCATATTGCAGGTTATAAACAAGTCTTCCACCAACCCTGATGCCACATTCTTCTTCATGTAATCTAGTTTCTCATCTTATTTACTCAGTTTACAGGTTTAATAAGTTTGGTGAAACATGCAACTCTGGTGGGCACCTTTCCTAGCCATTCAGTATCCCCTTATTTTGTTTCAATGAATGACTCTTGGTTTATATACAGGTTCCTCATGAGCACAATTAAGTGCTCTGGAATACCATTCTTTGCAGTGTTATCCAGTTTGTTATGATCCACACAGTTCAATCTTTTCATAGTCAATAAAGTACAAGAAAGCATCTTTCTGATATTCTCTGCTTTTAGCCAAGATCCATTTGATTGAGCACTGATATCCTTTGTTACAGGTCCTCTTCTAAATCTCACTTGAATTTCTGGCAACTCCTTGTTAATGTATTGCTGCAAACCATTTTTGAATTATCTTCAGCAAAATTTTACTTGCATGTGATAATAATATTGCTCAATGATTTCCACATTCGGGTGAGTCTCCTTTTTTTGGAATGGGCACAAATATGGATGTCCTCTAATCAGTTGGCCAGGTAGCTGCCTTTCAAATTTCACAGATGAGTGAGAGCCTCTTGAACTGCATCAATTTGTTAAAACTTTATCACTACTGCTTTCAGTGTGCCTTGCATTCTTCTTTCAGTACCATTACTTCTTGATCATATGGTACTTCCAGAAATTGTTTTAAGTGATTAATTTGTTTTTGGTACAGGGACTCTGTATATTCTTTGCATCTTCTTTTGATGCTTCTTTCAGTATTGTACTTATCCACTGAATTCTTTAGTATTGCAATTCAAGGTCTGATTTTTTTCTTCAGTTTTTTTCAACTTGAGAGATGCTGCGTGTGTTCCTTCCTTTTGATTTCCAAATCCTGGCCTTTGCACATTTGATTATAATACTTTACTTTGCCTTCTCAAGACACCTTTTGAATTCTTTTGTAAAGATCTTTCATTCAGCATTTCTTACTTTTGCTTTAGTTACTCCACATTTAATAGTAACATGTAAGCCACTTCAGTGTGGCAAGCTGTTGGAGGTTGATGGTCTGAGGTTGAGGTCTAACACAGAGAAAGTACTCAGTAAGTAAATGCTGAATGAATGTTTTATAATAGGTGTTGGTTGTTGTTGTTGTTAAGTGCCATTGAGTCAGTTCTGACCCACAGTGACCTTGTATAGGATTTCCGAGAAGCAGCTGGTGAGCTTGAACCTCTGACCTTGCAGTTCAAACAGATTTGCAGTCTGATGCATTAACAGGACCACAACAGGACTCCAGGTGTTGGTTAACCACAAGGAATAATGTAGTTATTAGAAACATTCCAGATCATAAAATCTTGAGTCCATCTATACTTTTTGGGGACTACCCTCTAAAATAAACAGCTGTACACTTTACCCTTAGAAAAGGAAGACTATTCTTTTTCTACACAATATTAGTATATATCATGCAATAACATGATTTTTAATGAAGGTATAATAATCTTCTCTACATACGCAACATATTTTAAATCACCAGCCTTTCTTACATTACTGATTCATTTTCCTTCCAATTTTTCTTTATTAAAAATGTTGCATCTATGGAAATTGTTTTACACTTATCTTATATATACTTCTAATTATTTTATTTGGGTTATTCCTTGAAATGAAATTGCTATGTAAAATGTACACTCCAATTATTTGGCAAATATTATTTTAAATCTGACTGATAATTTTTTTATGGCTTATAAGAGAAAAAAATACATAAATCTTTTCAGATAAGTTCATGATTTTTGGATGTACTTGTGCAACTCTCTAGTGTTAATTTCAGTCTAAATTCATTATTAAAGAGAATAAAGATTGTTTTTTTTCTAGAAAAAAAGCCAGGAAAAAGTAATTTGTCTATCTCATTCTAATGCCATTTTTGTCAACTAGGAATATAAATTGTTTTAGGTTGTTACTATTTCTTATCATTGTTTCCTATGTTACTCTTAATATGCACCAAGAACTAGGCTTAAAACATACAAGTAAGAAAAAATATCCATATTGTTCATACGTTTTATGAATAGAATCTTCTAAATTGACATGGAGAGATATACATTTTTTTAAGTTAACTTTTTAATTCAAAGTTAAGTGAAAAACAGTATTACTACTTGGGTTCCAACCCTCTACAGGGTCATTATGAGTCAGAACCAACTTGATTAACAACAACTAGGGTTCTAGTTCATGCATGCAGGTTTATCCCAAGCAAATCATACTGAAAGCTCTGTGATCAGTGGATGCCTGCAGACATGTTTTCATAGTCCTACACTTGTATGAATCTCATTAGTGTATCTTCATAATAATAATAATAATAAGTTACAATCAAAATAGAGCCTTTGGAAGGGACCTGCTGAACCAGTTAAATTCAAGACAGAGCGGTCAGTTTAGAAGTTTATAGAGACTATTATTTTGGATCCCTAAGGGGTAATCTTGATAGAATTTTTTGTAAGACACAGAATGATCACATCGGATTATTAGGAAGAAGTTCAAAGAAAATTGAAATTTGTATCAGTGAGAAAAAGAAAGTTGCAGTTTTTCCCATCATGATAATGTACCTGCTCATTCTTTGAGGGTAGCAAAGGCTATCCTACTAGAGCTTCATTAAGAAACCTTACCCCATACACCATCATTCTTTTTGTTCCCCAAGTATAAGAACATTGAAAAGGAACACAATTGAGTCACTTCAGAATGCAAAACTGCTGTTTGATGTGCTACATATTGAAGAGACAGAATTCTTCAAGGAAGGGTTAAAGAGAGGGAAACACCATGCTCAGAAATGTATAGGTCTAGTTGGATGAAGGATTCATTATGCAGCACTAAAGGATAAACATTGGACTGTCAACCATAGTCAAACCCATAGTCATAGTGGTTAAAACCCACCAGCTGCTCCTCGGAAACCCTATACAGGGTCACTGTGAGTTGTAATCGACTCAATGCCCATAACAACAACAGTTGGATGATAGGCATCCTGATGTGACAGAATAGGATAAGCCCTGGACTGCTAACCAAAGTTCAGCAGTTCAAACCCACCAGATGCTTCACAGACACTATACCAAGTTGCTATGAGTAGAAACCGATTCGACAGCACTCATAATGACCCTGTATAGAGTTTCTGAGGCTGTACATATTTACGGGAGTAGAAAGTCTCATTTTTCTTATGTGGAGCTGCTGTTGGATTTGAACTGCTGACCTTCTGGTTAGCAACCCAACACTAACCCAATATGCCACCAGAGCGCCTTACAGCATCATTGGAGACATTTGAAACATATAGTCCTGTGATTAACTGATGTTAAGTCCAGTTTTATTGTCCCCAGGAAATTATTCCTTTTATTGATAATATTTCCGCTTCATTATGTGAGAAATTCTCAAGATAGTCCATCTTCAGGAATAAAGGGCTCACAAGATTGCTAGACCAGACAAAGATTGTTGATTCATACCCAGGGATCTATAAACTGGATGAGTTCCTGAAGGTTAGAAAGAAATCAATTCTAGGACTAGGAACTTTAAATAAGAATTGTCATTTAGACCGTGGGCACCCGTCAGGCTGGATTGTGGAACTAGGGGAAGGGAAAACCGGATGTATGGAGTAGATTGTATAACTCCATGTTGTTGTTGTTAAGTGCTATCGAGTCTGCTCCAATGCATAGTGACCCTTTATAGGATTTCCGAGGAGCAGCTGGTGAGCTTGAACCGCCGACCTTGCAGTTCAAATGGCATTGCAGTCTGGCACATTAACCCACAGCGCCACACCAGGACTCTGTAAAACTCTATAGTACCCAATAAAAGGGGAACTGGAGGAGAGGCTTTTTTGAGACAGGGGAATAAAACTCTTGGCATACCAGCCATGCGGTGCAGCAGCCGTGTCTACTGGGTTGGGTGCCCGATTTTGCAAAATCAAATTAAGAAAACCTCACTCTTGCTAAATTGAGTACAGATTGGATTTCTTGAGTGTTTTTCAGTATTCTCACAATTGTTTAGAAAAAACATAATATGGTACTGTAGGAAAAGTATTATACTGTTAACCACCAAGGTGGACATTTCAAACCCACCAGCCACTCTTCAGACACCTGAACTGGTTGAAGGCAGTAAACAATAATGATAGTCAAAAGACAAGTTTGTATTCTTTACATTGAGCAAGTAGTTTACTGCCACTGTTTTCTGCTCCTGCAAAGATTTAAAAAGCCTCAGAAACCCTACATAGGGTAGCTACGAGTTGAAACTGACTCAGTGGCACTTAACAACAACAACTTAGATTTTATAACTTGCAAAATGACCATAATTTTTGAGGAGATGGTATTTTCCTGGTCAGAGTTGTATGATTCCAACAGGAATTGTTAGACACACTGAGAGAAAATAGGGGAACAAAGTCATTTTATCAAAAATACGACAACTTAGGAAAAGGAGCTTTTCTTCTTTATGTACCAATGTGGCAAATACTTTTTAAAGATCTATACCTGTTCCAATAGTTGTAAATTTATAAGTACTACTGTTTGGGGAGTCCATGTTTCTATGTGGCTCAATAGTTCCCAGATGCAGTAAATTTTCCCTGAGGTACTCTACAAGTTCTGAGTCTTAAGTAGAAAAAGCATACATTTATACATGATGCTATCTATATAAAATAGTATAGCAAACAGAGTATGTAATTCAATTTTTAATTTAAGAAAATTATATTATTGTGATAAACATGAGAGCTTCTAGTCCCTTAAGTTCATAGAAAGAATGTGAGGAATATTTTTCAGTATATCTACCAGGAAGCACAAGTCACAGAGTAGATTCAATATTTATATTCGTAACTTTTTCATAATCTAAACTTTGGATTTTTTACAGTAGTTTTCAAATTTTGCATTTCCATTTCATCATTTTATACTCTACCATTCCTTATATATAAGCTTCAGTTAATAATCTAGTAATAACACATTTCATGGCATGCTTCATGTTCATATTTTTATTGTAAAAATATGAGTAATATAATTTTTCATATTATAAAAAATGACTTAAGTTTTAGAGAACTTTCTACCATGTAAACTTCAAATTACTAAGGCAGAGTGAGCTGAAAGCAGAGAATTTAGTTCTTAAATTGACAATTTGTAATTTGGATAAGGCACCAGACTGCAAGGTCAATTTGAACCACAAGGTTGACGCTTCAAATTCACCCCCCACTCCTTAGAAACAGAGTCGCTGTGTCTCGTGAGTAACTCGAAGGCAGTTAACAATAACAACAAACAACAACAACTTGGATGAGCTTGTGCTCTGTGATGGACAAAGGAAGAGGAGAAATAGTACCTATAGTTACTTTTACTCTTCACTATAATTTATTATGAATATAATATAAAACGTGTGCTATTCTATAACCTGCATTTCCTACTACGGATATCCAGTAGTTAAGACTCTATAAGCAATGAATATTATTTCTCTGATATTCTGCATAAATGCTGATGGCAGAATTACCTTGGTTGTGCCTGCTTTTTCTCATTATGTGACAGTTTCAATTTCAGAAATAGGAGAATGGTATCTCTTACTCATGTCATATTAATTAGACCAACTTCTTTTTTCCCTTGGTAAATAAACAATTGCCTAAAGAACTAAACTTCTACTAGTCCATCTACCTTTCACATTGATGGAAATCTTCCTTGGAAGTACTCTAAATAGCAGGTGAATGAAATTCAATACTTAGACTTGGCTCTCCTACCTGACTTTTCTCAGTCTGTGACTCAGCAGTACTTTTGAGTGTGTATAGGAAGAGGGTGGAGGGTCAGAGAAAAAGAGGATGCCCCCCCCCCCAATGAGATGGATTGACCAAGTGGTAGCATCGGTGGACTCAAGCGTGGCAACAGTAGAGAGGTTGGCCCAGGATCAGGCAGTGTTTCGTTCTGCTGTACATAAGGTCACTATGGGTCGGTACTGACTCGATGGCCCCTAACAACAATAACATAGGAAGGACACTTCTGGTCCGTTGGGTGCCTTCCCCTACCACCAACTTTGGGAAGATTAGTGCTTGTTAGGACAATAAGGGAACATACTCAGAGCTTGTGCACATTGAGCTATTCTGAACCCCAAGTTTTTTCCAATTTAATACTTTTAAGAAACACTTCTTTAGCAACCAGGGCATTATTATTTTCTATAAGAACAAGACTTTTTGCATCAAAGTGTGTTTATTTTCAAGCAGATATAGAGGCTAAAGTGAATTCATATGTGTAGGACCTTGAACACAATTATACACTGATATAGCATTATTGTATAAATATTACATGAAGTTAGTGTGTTCATGTATTTCTTTAATGCTGGAATTATCAAACACATGAATTAAATAAAGAAATGTTAAAGGTCTTTAATAGATGAACAGAGCCTTAAGGAGTTGTTGTTGTTAGGGACCACTGAGTCAGTTCTAACTCACAATGACTACAGGAACTACAGAAAGAATCTCTGCCCATTCCCACGCCCTCTCACAATTGTTGAGTTCATTGTTGTAGCCATAATAGCAGCCCATCTCTTTGGGAGTCTTCCTCTTTTTTGCTGGCCTTCTACCAAGCATGATACCCTTCTCCAAGGACTGACAGCCTTCTAATAACATTCCCAAAGTAAGTGAACAGTCTGGCTATAGTTCTTCAGTGACAGATCTGTTTGTTTTGTTGGTAGTCTGTAGCCATTTCAGTATTCTTCACCACACCATAATTCAAATGCAGCAATTCTTCTTCTCCTGTTTTCTTTACCCATTGTCCTGCTTTATCATGCATATGAGGTGCTTGAAAATATCATGGCTTGGGTCCTGCACACCTAGGTACTCAAAATGGCATCCCTGAGGGGTTTTTTGCAGCAGTAATTCTCTCACATTATTTATGAAGAACATTAGACCTAAATTGTTCAAGACTTACTTGAATGGAAGTAGTCATATACAGTTGAGATTTTGAACTAAAATTTTGCCAACATAATATCAGTAATGATTTTCAAGTAAAAACTATGATCCAATTTGATTATTTAATTTTTCTTTCTATTCTTTTCTTCTTGAGTTTAATTCTGAAAAAAAGAATTTCTATAGGCACAGAAATACATCTAAAAGTGAAGGATGATATAAACTTAATTGTTGAACCACAGTATGTATGTGGGTACACACACATAAATATAAAGAGAGAAACATGTATTTTATTAATAAACTGGATATGGAAAAATTACCGATTTAACATTTTCTTATAGTCGAATTATGTCTCAGAGTAGTGATTACGATGTTCTGAGATTACCTTCGAGATTTCTGAACAGCAAAATTAAGTCATTAATTCAAAGGCAAAATCCATGAATATTTATCACAGGAATACCAGATAACAATTGAAATACAATATATTTAGAATTTTTCTTAGAAACTCCAACTGATGATGACAGTTGGCAATTTATATTCATATGTTTTTATGTCTTATAAGAATATTATTTTGTAAATTCAGTGACTCAAAATATATCAAACTATTAGTATTATCAAAAGTTTTATCACCTTGAACATTATCTTAAAAAATAGATTTTCCATCATATATATATCACCAAACATATATGTGTCCTTGAAGGAGTTAATAGCCTGGTGTGAGATATGGAAAGTCATACATAGCTGTCACTATGAAATTGTGCTTATATGTTATCATTATTACTATGGTATTCTCTTCTCCTTACTATGAGGTGTGCATAACCCAAACTCAAAGCACATCAGGTGCTATGGAATATATTTCAAATCATGATGGCACCATGTGGTTGAGAAGTAGAACTGCGCTCTGTAGGATTTTCAAGACTCTGACCTTTCAGAATGAGATCTCCTCTGACCTTTCAGAAAGACCACCAGAATGGACCTTCTTCTGAGGCACTACTGAGTGGGTGAGAACCACCACTGTTTACTTTTGTAGATAGAAAAAAGACTGCCAAATGATTTGTTTTCCAATAGCAAGTTATTTTTAAAAATCAGATAGACCCTGTCAAAAAGGATCTCTGGTAGTATAGTGGTTATGAGTCTGGCTTCTGACCTTAAAGTCAGCAGTTCAAAACTACCAGCCATTCTGTAGAAGAAAGATGAGGCTTTTTGCTCCGGAAAGATTTACAACCTCCTAAACTCTTCACAAGGTTGCTATGAGTCAGAACCTACTCCACAGCACACAACCATTACCACATACCCTGTCTAAAGGACATTTGCACTATTCAGGGAATCCTGAAGTATAAATGTGGTTGCTGTTAAGTGCCATTGAGTTGGTTTCAACTTATAGCGACTCTGTATAGGGTTTCCAAGGAGAGCAGCTGGTAAGTTCGAACTATCGACTTTGTAGTTCAAACTGACCTTGCTGTCCAGTGCTTTATCCCACAGGGCCACACCAGGACTCTTCAAAATAGCCAACTATCCTATTATCAAAATATATCTGATTATAATATCTTGACTTTCTTTGACTTCAGTATAGAGACACACTGATGGCCTTCAATCCACCTCTGTTGACTTTTAAATTTAATGTCACATCCAACGGTAACTTTTTGTATTTTAGGTGCATATTTTCATAAGATAGGATGTTTATGTTATCCCTTAATTTTCATTTGTTGTTATGTGCCATGGCATCTGTCCCGACTCATAGCGACCCTGTACAGGGTTTCTGAGGCTGTAAATCTTTACGGGAGCAGAGAGCCTCATCTTTCTCCTGCAGAACAGCTGGTAGTCTCGAATTGCTGAACTTGCGGTTTGCAGTCTGATTCATAACCACCATGCTACCAGAGCTCCTTTAACTGTCATTAGCCCAAGACAAATACAGATTCATAATAGTATTTGGAGAAATTCAAATGCACCCGTTATATTCTGAATTTATTTTTAAAAAAATGGAGAGGCAAATATTTTTCACTTTCTTCTTTTAGGCATACAGAGGACCTATGATTCAAATGAAACCTTTGAAATTTGGATCTTGGTTCCTAGATTGAAATGCAGTATACTCTCAGAGCTTACTTCATCTCTTATTGCAATAAAAAGTGTTCAATCTTTTTGCTAGTGAAAATCGCTCACCTACCTGCCGCATTCAGCTTTGTTTACTATTTTGTATGTTCCATCACTCTAGAGGTTGTCTGGCTTCTGAATTCTCATTTGCATCCTAAAACCATTCTCTCTGAAGTATTTTCCTTCAATCTGAGTAAGATTCATAGATATTTCTTGTGACCTAGTACACAATGTTTCATGTATTGTCAACAGTTATGGCAAGTTTACCCTTTCAAATGTGCTTTGAGAAGAGAACTATTCAAGATTCCTATATAAACGTATTAATACATTTACATATCAATTTAACTATTAGTTTAATAAATATGTGGGTACAAATTATTTGGGGGTATGCTTTGTTAATTATTAAGAGCCTCTAAAACATTCAAACTTTCCAAAACTAGAAGCTTTTACTTTTTTATAATGCAAATGTCTATAACCCCAGGGTCCCCAATCATCTAACCTCCTGAGAATTATATATATATTTTTAATATTCAAGAAGAAATAGCTAGAAACTCAATTCTACTTAATCTAAGATATACCCAGGAATAGCTTCAAGAGTTCTTTGAGAGCGCTCATTTTTCTTCCTTAGCTCATACTCTGATATCCTGTTTCTTTCAGAGTCTTAGCTATCACAGTGTGTCGCTTCTGTATCTGCTTCCTTCCTAGCTTAAGCCATACTGCTCATTGCTGTTGCTGTTAAGTGCTGTCGAGTCGGTTCTGACCCATAGCAATCTTGTATAGGGTTTCCAAGGAGTGACTGGTGAGCTTGAACTGCCGCCCTTGCAATTCGAACTGACTTTGCAGTCCAACGTGTTAACACAATTGTTTCCCATCACTAGTGATACAAATTGAGGAGGATTATACCCTGTACAGGGTCGCTATGAGTCGGAACCAACTCCATGGCCCATAACAACAACAACAACAAATATGTAGTTAAATTTTATGAGCTATGTAGATTCATGGGTATGTTCTTACATCACAAAGTAATATAGGCAGAAAATTAAGATTTAATAGTGTGGTACTGTAGAATCAGCACTGGACTGCAAACCATAAGGTTGGTGATTCAAAACACCATTTGCTCCTTGAAAAATCCTCACCAGGGTCACTATGAATCAGAACTGAATGGACATTAAACAACAATGACAAATCATTTTCTTAAAAATGTAAGAAAGAACTTACAGATCCTGCTACCCCTCTGGCCCGACCTTAATGCCATTTTCTTAGTTTTTGCCAACTCAACTCTTTCTTTCTCTCAAGTTACAAGTTACAACACAATTCTGACTTTGTGTAAACAACTCTTATATTAGCATTGTGTGAACAACTCTTCCTGTTCCCTGAAATGGAAATTTCAGCTTTAAACTCACTTGCTCTAAACAAATAAACAAAAAATCGATTTCTTAAGCAAAGGACCATGTTTCTTTTTCTTTTTTTTGTCCCCCCAAGGTGTGTCCTTAGTGGAAATGTATAGCTCTTCTTCTGCTCTCAGGTTTTGTTTTGTTTTTTTGGTTGTTGTTTTACATTCACAATTGATCAATTCATTCATTTAATTATTGATGAGATTACTTTGGCATATCATTAGATGAAGATTATGGATTATGTCTTTATTATTATTATTAATTATTGTGAATTGAGTGATAGTTTACATGGAACATCAGATTTACATGCATTGTTTCATTGCAATGATTACAATCTTCTCTGCATCATCATTCAACGATATTTGCTTCTATTACATCTGAGTTTTTTTTGGGGGGGAAGGGGGAGTGTGGAGGGAATGTACACAAAAACACTCAAGAATATATAATCATTTAAACAACCAAAGGGAGCATTCTGTGAGCCTGCCTCCTAGTCACCAGCATGTGGCCGCCAGCACATAGCCTTTCTCTTTCCATGAGGGAAAGAGAATCAGAGAAGGATACATGGAAGATGTACGGAAATGGGAATAGTGAGAAAAGAAGTCATATTTTCTGTTAGGAGACTCTTAGGTGAGGACTAGCTTTAAAAGGACAAATATTTAGCTTTCCTAAAGAATTTTCATTTAACATACTTTCTTTGTGATTTAAAAAAACTAATAGTTTCTTACATTTTTTCCTATGAAATCAAGACATTCCTCTCCTTTCAAAGATGTAGTATTAACTTCCATGAGTCTTTTTTTTTTTTTATTAAATGTTTTTATTTTGGATTGAGTGAAAGTTTACAGGGCACATCATCAAGCTTGTTTCATTAAATTGATTATTATCCCCTCCATATATCATCAGTTAACAGTGTTTCTCTCTATCC
>NW_006408528.1:19587883-19590781 GCF_000296735.1 Chrysochloris asiatica | reverse complement strand
CACCATCTGTTATAGAGACTATCTTCTCCCCATGCAATATATACCTAGGCACTTTGTGGAAAATCAGTTGGCTGTATGTGGATGTGTTCATTTCTGGATTCTCGATACTGTTCCACTGATCAATGTATCTTTTATTGTACCAGTACCAGGCTGTTTTGACCACTGTAGCCATGTAGTAGATTTTGAAATCAGAGAGTGAGAGGCTTCCAACTTTGTTCTTCTTCTTGAGCAGTGCTTTGCTTATCCTGGGTCTCCTTCCTTTCCATATAAAGTTTATAATTGTCTTTTCTTTGAAGAATGTCACTGGAATCTGGATTGGGATTGCATTATATGTGTAAATTGCTTTGGATAGTATTGACATTTTCACGATGTTGAGTCTTCCTATCCAGGAACATGGTATGTTCTTCCACTTTTGTAATTCACTTTTGTTTTTTTGTAATTCTCTTTGTATGGGTTCTTTGTTTCTCTGGTTATGTTTATTCTTAAAGATTTCTTCCTTTGGGTGGCTATTGTAAATGGTATTTCTTTCCTAATATGTTTTTCGGTGCTGTCATTGTTAGTATAGAGGAATCCAACTGATATTTGTATGTTGATCTTATACCCTGCCACTTTGCTGAATCTTCCAATGATGTCTAGTAGGTTTTTTACTGAGTCTTTGGGGTTTTCTATGTATAGGATTATATCATCTGCAAATAGAGAGAGTTTTATTTCCTTTTTGCCAATTTGGATACTTTTAATTTCCTTATCTTGCCGTATAGCTCTGACTAATACTTCTAAAACAATATTGAAAAGGAGTGGTGACAAAGGGCATACTTGTCTGGTTCTGGTTCACAGAGGGAAGGCTTTCAGTTTCTCTCCATTGAGAGTAATGTAGGCTGTTGGTTTTGTATATATGCTCTTGATTACATTGAGGAATTTCCCTTCAATTCCTACTTTGTTGAGTGTTTTATCAGGAATGGATGTTGGATTTTGTCAAATGCATTTTCTGCATCAATCAATATGATCATGTGTTTTGTTGTTTTTTTTTTCCTTTTTCTTATTTATGTGGTGGATTACATTGATTGTTTTTCTAATGTTGAACCATCCTTGCCTCACTTTTATGAAACCCACTTGGTCATGATGCATTATTTTTTTGATGTGGTGCTGGATTCTGTTGGCTAGTAATTTGTTGAAAATGTTTGTGTCTATGTTCATGAGGGGTATTGGCCTGGTGTTTTATTTCTTAGTGAAGTCCTTCCCTGGTTTTGGGATGAGGGTTATATTTGCTTCATAAAAACTATTAGGAAGTTTTCCATCCTTTTCTATATTCTGGAATAATTTAAGTAGAATTTTAATTTAAGCTGATGACAGCTTTTCCCTGAATGTTTGGTAGAACTCACCAGTGAAGCTGTCTGGGCCTGGACTTCTTTTGGTTGGGAGTATTTTGATGATGTGATCAATGTCTTCTTTTGTTATGGGTCTGTTCAAGTTTTCTACTTCACTCTGTGTAAATTTTGGTAGGTCATGTTTTTCTAAAAATGTATCTATCTCTTCTAAGTTTTAGAATTTGTTGGAGCACAACTCTTCATAGTATTCTATTATTAGCCTTTTGATTTCATTTGGTTCCGTTGTGACATTGCCGGTATTGTTTCTAACGCATGTTATTTGTATCTTCTCCCTCTTTTCTTTTGTTAGGTTTGCCAATGGTTTGTGAATTTTATTAATCCTTTCAAAGAACCAGCTTCTTGTCCTGTTGATTTTTTCTATAGTTTTTCTTTTTCCTTCTTATTTATTTCTGCTCTTATCTTTATTATTTCTTTTCCTTTGGTGATAGTAGGTTCCCTCTGTTGGTCAGTTTCTAATTGTTGGAGATGCTGTAAAAATGTGTTAATTTTGGTTCTTTCTTCTTTTTTGATGAGTGCATTAATTGCAATAAATTGTCCTCTCAGCACTGCTTTCGCATTGTTCCCAAGAGTTGGGTATGTTGTGTTTTCATTCTCATGTTTTTCTAGGTACTTTACAAATTCACGTTTAATTTCTTCTTTTACCCAGTTGCTTTTTTGCAGGGTGTTATTCAGTTTCCATGTATTCAACTTTATTTCCTTAGTCTTCTTGTTGTTAATTTCTAGTTTTATAGCATTGTTGTATGAAAAGATGCTCTGTAGTATTTTGATGTTTGTAAAGTTATGGAGGCTTGCTTTGTGATTTAACACATGATCAATTCTGGAGAATGTTCCATGTGCACTGGAGAAGAAAGTATATTGTTCTGTTGTTGGGTTGAGTGCTCTGTACACGTCTATGAGGTCAAGTTGGTTGATTGTGCTGTTTAATTCCTCTAACTTTGTCGACTTTCTTTCTGGTTGTTCTGTCCCTTTTTGAAAGTGACGAAATAAAATCTCCCAGTATAATTGTAGATTTATCTATTTCTTTCTTCAATTCTAGTAAGGTTTGCTTCACATATCTTGGTGCTTTTTCATTGGAAGCATAAATATTTATTATGGTTATGTCATCTTGCTATCTTTCCTGGGGTATGTTTGGCTTCTTGAATATTTATCTTCTCATCTTTCAAGATATTAGGGAGATTTTTTTTCCAGAAGTTCTTCCACTATCTCCTTTGTGGACTTCTTCCTATTCTGGAATGCCTATAATTCTTAAGTTGTTCCTCTTCATGTTATCTAGCATGAATCTTAGACTCTCTTCAGATTTTTTAATCCTTTTTTTCTGCTTCCTCTTCTGTCTTAGCAGTATTGAGAGATTTGTCTTCTAGCTCACTGGTTCTGGCTTCCATCTCTTTTATTCGGCTCCTTTCCCCTTTTAGTGTACTGTCCATTTCTGATATTTTATTATGAATCATCTGGACCTCTTTTTGCATGTTTTGAATTGTTTCTAATGCTGTATCAATCTTGTTTGATTGCTTTT
>NW_006408528.1:19582936-19587783 GCF_000296735.1 Chrysochloris asiatica | reverse complement strand
GGAGTAGAAAGCCTCATCTTTCTCCCGCGGAGTGGCTGGTAGTTTCAAACTGCTGACCTTAAGGTTCGCAGCCCGATTCGTAACCACTACGCTACCAGAATTTGTATACCCTAGTTAAATTTTGTCTTTTTCAGACAGGGTATATTTTATTATTTTAAAAAAAATGTTTTTGAAAAACAATCATTTGGCAGTCTGTTTTTATCTACAAAAGAAAATAAACAGTTTAATACCTTTTTCTGCCTTCTGAATCTGCCAGCTTATTTATCATTTACACATATCCTTTGGTGATTAAGATTTATGCAGTATAATAATGTGATTTATGTGTGTTTGAGGGTAGTAAATTCAGAGCGTTAGTATATAAAATGTACTTCAGATATTAAAGAATTAAATAAGTGTCAAAATCCCTAACTTTATCACACATGCTCTTGTATGAAAACATTCTCAATTCTACTGTAAAAAAAAAACAGGTGTCATGTAACTGAATATAGCTGTTTTGGATCAAAGGGAATGTTTCTAACTAAAGAATATTATGTTTGAATATTGTATCCACATATGCAAAAATCAATGTTAGAATACTACACATCTAATATTCTTAAGAGGATACAGTACATATGCTTATCTATATGGAATCATTCTTCACTGTTTTATAAGGTATTAGCTTGATGGTCTTCTCCAATTATGTCTGCTAGATTGTGTGATTCATGTATGTTTAGGTTCTAGATGAAAATTGATTGCTGTCCTGAACTTGATTTTGAGGTTCCTATAAGGAAAGCATCTGCAGAAATGACATTTTTTTTTCCCCATGTGAGTACTCTGTTTTTGAAAGTTTCCAATAATATGTAGCCCTGGATGCAGACATGACCTTCCATTTATATTTTTGTTAAATGAAAAGAAAAAAAAAAAATCAGTCACTGGATTGTTAAGTGCAGAGCTCCATTGAAATTCTCCAGGAAGTTATCCTGTATTCCTTTTATCCCATATGTTCTCATAGAATTTGCCCTCATGGGCATAAGGTAAAAAAGTAGATCTCACGGTTCATAATTAATGTCAGGGAACTATGATCCTAGCATGACACAAACTATATCACCAAAAGCAAAAGGTAAAGAAAAATGATGATTGCTCAGCAATTTATAACAGACGATGAAAGGGGAAGGCATGTTAAATTAATGGTCCTCAAGCCTTGGTGCTGCCCTGCCACATTTCATCAATCTTTTCTGAGCCATATCTCCTCTGAAAAGGGGATTTCATAGCAACTTAGGGAATACCAAACAGTAAATTTTTCTAAAGGACTGCTTTTACTTTTTACTTAGAGTTTTCCCTATACGATATAAGCTTTGAGTGTGGAATTTTATTAAAACACACTCTGCTGCCAGGAAAAGCTTTTCTGGGTAAAAGCTGCTAAGTTTATTGTCAAAATGGTATCCAATTGCAATATCTATTTACAAAGGTGAGTCAAAAATTATCTGCAGTCTGGTTATATAAAAGTGCCTGTCCACGTCCAAAGTTGAAGACAACACTGAGCGTGCAAGTGAAATGATTCTGTCAAATATGTGAGCGACACTGGATTGTGTGGCAAATCATTTGCCAGCCAGCCATGGGTCTACCTATGAATTAGTTCACAGCAGACTTGGGTTTTGAAAAGTTGATGTGAGACCAAAACAACTCAGGGAAGAGCATAAACAGAAGAGTTTTGACATCTGTAAGCAAAATTTGGACTGATACTTGAAGGAAGGTAAAATTTTCTTTAAAAAAAATCATTACTGGTGATGAGACATGGATTAATCACTATGAGCCTGAGAGTAAATGGCCAAGTATGAAATGGAAACATCCTCAATCGCCGACCAAGAAAAAGTTCAAAAGTCAACCATCAGCTGGGAAATTGATGCTTACAGTTTTCTGGTATCTCCAAGGGCCAGTACTGGAACACTATCAAGAAAAGAGTTTAACAATTAGCAATGTTTCTTACAGTGAGATCCTCATTAAAGACTACATTTTGGATTAAATGAAAAAGATTAAATGCTATCCAAGGGCTTTGTGATCTTCATGACAATGCAAGTCCATACACTTCTGCCCACACTGCAAAAACTTCTTTTGAGGTGTTAAAAAGCATCCTCCTTATAGTCCTGATCTTGCTCCCTGGGACTTTCACCTATGTGATCCCATGAAAGCAGCCCTCTGAGGACAAAGGTTCAGCTCTGATGAAAAAGTGAAGGCAGCCATGTATATGTGTCTTGCCACTCAACCTAAAACAGATTTTAATAAGGGAATACAAAGGCTTGTTGACAGATTTATATATAGATATATAGATATATAGATATATAGATATATATATACACATAAATGGATAAGTACAAACATGAAGAGATCTCAGCCCATATAGTGATAATGAAACAAATGTAATATATCAAGTATCGATATTAATATCTCAAGGTTTTAGAAAACTTTCCATCTGAATATTAAGAAAGCTTAGTAGTTTTCTCTATAATAAAGTCACTTGTATATTAATACTATGAAAGCATATGCATACTAGCTACAACTACTCATAAGGCCTTTCTAATGAGTGGCTGGTGGCTTTAAACCACTGACATTGCCATTCAAATTGACATTGTGGTCAAGTACATAATCCTGAAGTGCCATACCAGGAATATATATATATATATATATATATATATTTTTTTTTACTGGCATATTGATGTGGTTCTGTAGATAAGCATTGGACTGCCTGTTAATCACAAAGTCAAAAGCAAAGCTAATGTCTAGGAAGAATGCCAAAAACTAACAGGGTCATGAAAGACAACTAGTCTGGTGTTAACAAAACCAGTGCCATGACCTTTCATTCTTGGAGCAAGTCTGTTTACTTTCTGTATCACTCAATGGGGCAGAGTGAGGCTCTCAGCAGCTTATTTGAAGGTTGAGAAGATTCCATAGATTCAGTGAAATCCTGCATATAAAAGAGACAAATGTATAAGATTTCTTAGTTATTCTACCTCCATAATATACCTAACTATACACTACAGCCCAGAAAGACCTCATGTGAAAGTTTTTCTATTTGAGAAATTTATTTTGTAGGTCATAAAGATGAAAGGTGTTACAAGAAGAGTGTCAATATCTGGATAAATTTGTGTTTGAATAAGTTTAGAGTTTTCAGTACTTTTCTTTGGTACTTACTGTAGGTCAAAGGAATGTTATAAGGACAAGTAAAGGTGATTAAGATTGGATCTTAATTTCTATCCTTACCCCCATCATAATATCATCCCAAATTTCATCTAGACTTAGTGTCTTGTTTTCTTAGAGGAGTGACTTTTTTTCTCCCTGTATTTTAAGATATGTTGAAATCATGTCTTTCAAAGATCTGGAGGCTATATAGATCTTTCACCTATTGTTTTCCTGTGTATTTTGGAAGCTGAAACAAATGTGATTTCTAAGCTCTTCCATAGAAAAATTGTCCTGCTTGCATCTGTAGAAGCCCACATATAGAGTAGATGTCTGAGAAGAAACTATTTTCTGCTTTTGGAAGGTTAGTTCATCTTCCACAAAGAGTTTAACCTTGAAAGGGAGACAATAAGGAATGGTAAGCCATATATGGAGATTGCCATTTCCCCCCTTTATGTTTGGCTATCACAAATGTGTCTGAGCTATAAAGAGATGACAAACTTGGAAACAGATGGGCCATCTGTTTCTGTCTGTATGAATTGTGAAGCATTTGAAGGAAACGTCAATCATGTAAATTGAAATCTCTCAGAACATTCTACCATCCTATGAGTTCTGTTCTTGTACACCATTTAAGAGTCACTGCTCTATCTTTTTCTTACTGAAGTAAATTGAGAGGATTTGCTGCTCATTTGTATCAATATCTTTATTTATCTTTAAGTAATGCCCCCCTCCAAAAAAAAAAAAAAAAATTGAGATAGTGGTAAACTAAAATAACTTTGTCATTCTAAAATGTCCTTTAAAAGTGCATGATCCAATCAAAACACAGCTATGAAATAGTAGAGCTGGGTTTTTAAGATCAAACTATAGAGACAATAATCCTGAGTGTTTAAGTTAAATTATTTTGATTTCTGCTAAGCAGGCATTATAGATTTCTAATATATAACTAATTCATAAACTTGTTCCAGAGAAATATTAAATAAAGACTTTCAAAATCATCTTTTCATTGACTAAATACTGATCATAGGCATGCAACAATACACATTCCATTGTTTTTCTGCAGGGGGTATTGCTAATGTTACCACATTATAAACAGTAGTATTATACAACATGCCCAGTGAAGGAGGCTTCCTGCGGAGCCTCTGCATTACATAAGACCATAGGTGGAATCCTGAACTGAATCCAGAACCTTCTGAAGTGGGAAATTTCCACTTGAAAGAACAAGCAGACCAGCCTGGAGTGGCTCGAAGAACAGAAGACACTTCTTGAAAGAAAGACCAACAGGAAAAATACAAAACAATATAGGCAGTTTGACTGTTCACCACAAGAATAAGCAAGTTGCTTGCTCAGGAGACATCAAGGCAAGTGGTCAGGTCCCCTCAGGACAAATCCCATTCCAAGACTAAGACTTAATGGGAATACACGATCTGATTGGTGACCATGTTCATCACCAATAAAGGGAGTTGAGGGAAAAACAGCAATGAAGCTGCGAGCTAAGCTCTATAACGTTCAACAGACTCTTGTAAACCCGGGTGGACACCTGGCCGGTCAGCAGTATGGCAAGATTTGGGGACTCCTTGGCCCAGAGTCAGTGACATAGCCACAGAGCACTAGAGTGTAGAGTGAAGCATCCAGCTTATAATAAGAGAGGGTATACACATAAGAACATCCTCACTTGCAGATAATACCCACTTGAC
>NW_006408528.1:19555828-19578058 GCF_000296735.1 Chrysochloris asiatica | reverse complement strand
ACCACCCTTTTCGGAGCATTTGAATTTATTTCCATATAATTCTTCTGAATTTCTTCTCAGGAAAATCGTAAACCTGCTTTTCCTCTTCTTGAAAGCCTTTGTCTGTCTCCAGTGCATTTTTCTCAGTTACTCTTTTCTGTTTTTGGACATGCTTTGAGATCGTTTGTTGTGTTTGAAATCTTTTGTTTGTCATTTCCAGTAGTTATGTGTTTTTCTTTTTAATGCTTAAATGGATGTTTGTTGTTATGTTATTAAGCTTACTTGGTGTCTCCTGGTGGATATTATCAGGAGATAGGCTTCCCTTTTCACATGTAATACTTAGCAGCTGTTATTGGCTCTTGTCTCAATGGTGGAATATTATGGGGCATGCTTGTAGTTGGCTATATGTCCATGATTGCTGTCTGTTCTTGGGTAACATAGGGAGAAAAATCTCCCACCTCCAGGAAAAATGTGTGCTCAAAAGGACCAAAAGCAGAAGCAATATAAAAGCAGAGAAAAAAACACTACTTTGAAACTAAAAACTGTGGCTGACTGTCCAGTTGCCTTGCTACACAGGCAGTGTGTGTGCACCGTAGAAACCTCCAGCAGTGGGTGGGGGTGTCCGCTCGCTCAGGCCCCTCCTCTAGTCACTACTGTGGAGGTGTGCAGATATATATTAAAAAGTTAATGGGAGAAAGATAGTCCACTATTTTTGTCTCTGAAGGTCAGTTGGGTATCTGCGTGTGCACAGCATAATTCTCAAGATAGTTGTATCCTTTTATGTTGGGGTTTTACAAATTGTTCTATGGTTTGTCGGTCAGGCCTGATGGGCCTGCTTTTTCTTGCTATATAGGCTGGAGTAAAAGGTCCTGCACAAGTTAATTTTAGGGCTGCGACTCTGAGGCTAACATTATAAGCAGCTGCCAAGCTCTTTCTCTCTGAACCATATGAAAACTCTGGGGTCAGCACTGGACTTCTTTTTATTGGGGGGTAGGGGTGCGCACTCACCTGCCTGAAAGCGTTTGGGCTGGGCAAAGAAGGCATGACAGGGAAGAGGAGGAAAAAATGTGTAAAATCCCTGGCACCTCCTTTTGCAAATGACACTGCACTGCTTTTACTGCCTGTTCCCTGTGCAGGTCTGGCTGTAGGCCCGCCCTCTGAATGCGGCCTAGGCGGGGTGGCCACAGAGGGAGTCCCATCTCCAGTGATTCCTAACTCACAGTATTTTCCTTTATATCATGATTTATTTTCACTTGCGTGTGTGGGAAACTAATGTCCTAGACCTTATGGTAGAACCAGAGCTCTGGTGTTGTTCCGTGAGCCCAGCTTCTCCTCATGTCACTCCATCTTGATGAAGGTCTTCCCCTTTATTGCTAACCCTCTACTTTACCAGCATGATGTCCTTCTCCAGGAAGTATTCCTTCCTGATAACATGGCCCAGGTACATACAATGAAGTCTTGCTATCCTCCCTTCTATGAAGCATTATGGCTGCATTTCTTTAAAGATACATTTATTCATTCTTCTGGCAGTCCTTGGTCTATTCAATTCTTTGCAAACACCATAATTCAAAGGCATAAGTTCTTCTTTGGTCTTCCGTATTGATAGTCCAGCTTAGGCTTGACCATAAGGTGACTATTTTTCAATATGGTTCATTACTCCATAGAACTCATACTGTTGATGTTGTTGTTAAGTGCAATCAAGTTGGTTCTGACTCATAACAACCTTGTATAGGGTTTCTGAGGAGCAGCTGGTAAGTTTCAACTACCAACCTTGCAGTTCAAACTGACCATGTGGTCCAGTGCTTATCCTACATCTCCACACTAGGAATCCAGGACTCTTATACTATAAGTATTCAAATTTACACACCGGCCACTACACTACCAAATATGTGGTAGATATTTATCATGCTGATGTTATTAAATAAAGCAATAAGGCATTCAGGATATCATAGTGTTTTGAAGTTTATAAGAGCCATTTTATTTTTTTAGTAATAAGAGCCATTTAATTTTTTTTAGTAGTGAGTCTTTAGATGGTGAGAAAACTGCACAAACTGTACCTTCCATGATGCCATAAGACCCTAGATCATTACATTTTATAATTATATCTTCTTTGCTCTTCCACTAATATGTATCCCCTTTTCTTTCCTGTTATTGTGAATGTTCTGCAGTCTTCTCAAACTTTTGTTCTCCTTTTGTTTTCTGCTTCCACCAAATTTTACACTTATGTACACATTGAGTTCTAGTTGCTTCATCTCTTCCCTTACCTACAAGATAATTTGTATGCTCACTCATGTATTTGGAAAAGATCCATCTCTGTGCCATTTCAAAGAGAGCCGTCAGAAGGTAATGCAGAAATCATTGAGTGATATCACTAATATCACATACAAGTAAAATTTTGGTTATGATAATTAAAAATTGCTGCAACTTTAAAACAACAATGTACATAAACATCAACATTGAACTACCAGAAATTCAAGCCAGATTTAGAAGAGGACGTGGAATTAGGGATATCATTGCTGAAGTCAGATGGATCCTGGCTGAAAGCAGAGAATATCAGAAAAATGTTTAGTTGGGATGTATTGACTATACAAAGTCTTTTGATGGTGTGTATCATGTCAAATTATGGTAACATTGGGAAGAATAGATATTGCAGAACATTTAATTGTATTCATGAGGAAACTGTACTTATACCAAAAGATAATCATTAGAACTAGGACTAAGGTATATTTAATGGTTTAAATTCAGGTAAGGTGTGTGCTAGGATTGTATTTTTTTACCATATTTATTCAATCTGTATGCTGAGCAAATAATCTGAGAAACTGGATTATATGAAGAAGAACATAGCATCAGGATTAGAAGAAGACTCATTAACAACCTGTGATATGCAGATGATACAACCTTGTTTATTAGAAGCAGAGAAGTTTTAAAATACTGATGGAGATCAAATACTACAGTCGTCGTCAGTGTGGATTGTACCTCAATGTAAAGAAAACAAAAAACCCTCACAACTGGGTCAACAAACAACATCATGATAAATAGAGAAAAGCTTGAAGTAAAGGACTTCATTTTGCCTGAATCCACAACTAACACTTATGGAAGCAGCAGTCAAGAAATCAAATGACACACTGCGTTAGGCAAATCTGCCACACAACACCTTTTTAAAGAGTTCAAGAGCAAAGATGTAAGTTTTAAGACTAAGGTGTGCCTGACCCAAGCCATAGTATTTTCAGTTGCCTGATATTGGATCATGAATAAAAAGACCCTAGAAGAATCAATACAGTTGAATTACATTATTGGGGAAGAATATTAAAAGTATCATTGACTGCCAGAAGAACATACAAATCTGTCTTGGATGAAGTGCAGCCAGAATGTTCCTTAGAAACCAAGATGGTAAGACTTCATATCATACTTTAGACATGTTGTCAGGAGGGACCAGTCCCTGAAGAAGGACACCATGCTTGGTAAAGTGAAGGGTTAACAAAAAAAAAAAAAAAAGGAAGACCCCCAGCAATATAGATTGACACAGTGGCAGCAAGGATGAGTTCAAGCGTTACAACAGTTGTGAGGATGATGAAGGATCAAGCAGTGTTAGGGTCTATTATGCATGGCGTTGCTATGAGTTAGAACCAACTCCATGACTCTTAACAACAAGAAAACATTTTGTAGCTTTCTAATTACATTATCTTACATAGTCCCATTAACCCTTTATCAGTTCAAAAACTGCCAGACCACACAATTGATGTTTTACTTTGTCAATTGAATTTTTGTTAAAACAGCTAATCTTTCTCTGCCTTCAATTAGGTTACAAATTGCCTATCTCTTGGTTTTATAGATCAAAGTTCTTCCAACCCAACCCCTCAAAAAATTGAAATAAAATAATGCCTATTTTCTACTATTTAAATTTGGCATACAATGACATGAATTTCTTTTCTCATGAAGTCTCTATTACTCCAACTTCATTTAGTTGCTATTAAGAAAAATTCTGGCATTCTTAGACAAATTATTGTTATTTTAGCAATGCGTAGCTTTCAATATGAATGCCTTGATGTGCAGTGCAGTTTTATAGACCATCAAGGTACATGTACTGTGCTCTGTATAAAAAAAACTGATGAGTATGCAAGATGAGGTTAATGCAATAGGTAAAATAAATCAATTCCATGCTTCAACTAATAGCCTTCATCATTTAGCAAACCACATAAAAGTTTGCTTTTAAATGGACACTTAAGCTAATTTGACAGCATGCTTGCCATTAGGCAACAATTACTGTCATTAGAGTGATATTTTTTCTTCTATCCCTGGTAAAATTTAGGGAAAACAAAAGTGAGGAAGAAAGGAGGACAAACTCTTTACTCCTACCTAGCATTAAAGTCTGATGCTTGTGATTCAAATCATTATGCTTCTTTAGCAGAAGCAGCTGATAAATTTTCACAGCCAGTGCTTTGCACCTGAAACACTTTGCATTTATTAGTTAAAAATTCTATACTGTGTACATGATTGCTTAGAAAGACTAGAGATTTGTATTCTAGAACTGTGTATTATATCATAACATTAGTCATTTTCTTCCATTTTTTGTAACAACATAGACATTTCTGTATAAATTACACAAATGGCAGTATTGTAAAAATTGTTTAGCTTTAGTAATATGATAGAACATAAAAGAGAACTACTTCTGAAAATGCAAATCTTGACAGGCATCTCCATTTGAATGTGGTATATAAATCTAAAGAGAGAACACTCAATTTGTCTCTTATCCTTCCCTCCCTCCTTCCCTTTCTCCTGCCTTCTTTCTTTTCCTCCTGCTTTTTTCATCCTTCCTTGGCTCTATAAAGCATTCATAGTATAAAGCCTATGCTGTTTTCAGTTCAAATAAATAATTATTCTAAATGATTTAGTGGTATGTTATGTAATCATTTGTTTCTCTTCTACATCGTATAAAGTATAGAAATAAAAACTTTAGATTACAAACATTTTATAATAAACAAATATATAACATTTTCTTTTATAATCATGTGGATCTAACTTTGGACAATCTGTTCAAAAACTGAAGCCATTTTAATGACATATAATTGAATCTTTTACCAATTTTCCTACTCATATTTTTGGAATAAAGAGTAGAATTTGGGAAATATCTTCATGAGCCAAATTCTGGTCATTACTTGTTTTGGTAAAAAACAAAAAACAAACAAACAAAAAAACCAAATTGATTGGAAGGCAGCTACAGCTATTTGTTTACTATTGTTTGTGGCTGCTTTCACAAGACAGTGGTAGACTTGAGCAGGTGTAATAGCTGCCGTCTGGCCGGCAAACCCTAAAATATTTACTATCCATCTCTGTACAGTGAAAATGTGCCTGCTGCCACACAAGAGCATACATTTTCCTGGATAATTTGTCTTTCTGGTAACAGGCTGAGCTTTCAGATACCACTGATTGGAAGGCCACTGCCTCAAATTTAGGCAATTACTCATTTCATTCAACAATAACCTGCTAGGTGTTTCCTTTGTGTCAGGTATTTGTCAGTTGATGAGAAGACAAGAAAATGATAAAATAATCCTTGATTATAAACAAATGTATAGATGTAAATTATAATATCAAACTCTGATAAAAACAGTCCCACCCTCTAACTCTCATACAGTTTACACGATATATAAAAGTCAAATGTCTTTTTCACCCTTCCAGATCTCCTGAATAACACTTTTCTGAAAAATGAAATGGGATTATACTTCTGAAATCATTGTTCTGAAAATATTTTTGCGATATGGAGAGAAATTTCATAGCTAGCAGATTACATAGTTATAATCTAAGATAAGAATATTACTAGTGTTTTACTGAAATATTTTTTCTAGCCTTGGATTTGCCTCCTCCCTTCAGGCATATTCATATAATTAAAATCAAGATTTATTATTTCTGTTTTATGTTACTCTTATATTCTTCTTTAAACAAAAATTGTGCTACACTAGAATTTTCTTCCAACAGCATAAGCTTTGTTTGATTTTGTGAAGACACACACACTCAGCATTACAGGGCTAGCCTGAGGGTCTAGGGTGGAAGAGACTAAGCAGGACTCCTTTTGTTCTTTTACTGAGATTCTGTCTATGGATTCAGAGCTGCAGGTTTTTCTAAAGCAGCCCCAGTTTGACAAACATCAACAGGAACAGAACTAGGTATTAGTACCTCCTGCCCTACTTCCTCTAGAATCCTTCAATCCTTTAGTGTTCACTGAGACTATGACAAGTCCCGCAATGCACTAAATGATAAGACACCCAGCTGAAAGTGCTAGTACAGATGGAATTGACTCATGTATTTCATCTTCATCTTTCAATCATCTGTACACCAGGAATGTGCTCTAGTTTGCCTTTGCAATCTCAGTTCTCACCAGGCTGACATGACTTGAAATGGTTTCCACTTGTCCAGGCAGAGTTAATTGTTCTGACTTGTGTGTTAAAATATCCCATGTTCAACTCTTGCTAGCAGATGTAATTTATTTTAGTGTGAATTATTTATTTACATTTCAGACTGTCTTTCTAAAAAGTCAACTTTACAAGGTTAGAAAGCCGTATCTCACTCATTCCGCTTCCCCCCCCCCCAAGTTCCAATAAAGTACTTACCTGGGTAACGTTGTTATTGTTGCGTTGTTAAGTGCTGTCAAGTTCATTCCAACTCATAGCGAGTCTACATAGGATTTCTGAAGAGTGACTGGTGGGTTTGAACTGGCAACCTTGTGGTTAGCATTCCAGCTTATCCTACAGGTACTTAATAAATGTTAGTGGAAGAATAAAATGGGAAAAACAAAACCAACCCTGTTTTTTTTAATTTCAACTAAGAAATATAACATTGTTTGGTAATGGAGAATATATTGAACTAAGAAGAAATTTTGTATAGAAATTCTAATCATCTTTGGAACTGATTGTTATTTACAAATATTTGATTAGGATTGAAAATCTCAAACATATTTGAAGGTTACTGAGTTTGACAGAAAATCAAAACTCCGAGGCCTATATAATTATCCTTCCTAGTGGTCAAAACCAAAGAGAAGCCCTCTGCTGCAGAGTTGTGTCTGACTCCAAGTGATCCTGTAGGGCTAAGTTCAATTGCCCCCATAGAGCTTCCATAGTGATATATCTTTTCAGAAGAAGATTACCGCATCTTTCTCCTAAGGAGTGCTGGGGGTTTTGAACTGTGGACCTTTCAATGCCGATTGCTTTAACTACCAGGTATCCTTACGAATATTATATCTGATTTTCACCTGAAAAGAGACTATGTGTTGAGGGAGGAGGAAAGGATATATGCTTGAACATGTGTTGTTAAGTATTGCTGAATCGGTTCTGATTCATAGTATCCCTGTATATGATTTCCAAGGAGCAGCTGGTGGGTTTGAATTGCCTACCTTTTGGTTCTAAGTACAGTACTGATCCTACAGTGCCACACCAGAAGTCATATATAGTGCTATGAGTTATTTTATACTCGTAGATCGGATTTTTATGGACGTCTTTGTTAACTAGGGCTTAGTGTGGGATTCTAAATAGTTACTATACTTATTTCATAATTTATAAGAAGTAAATATTCATATCTTCTAAAGAAAGTATTGGCACATAGATGTCTCCCAACAAGTGATTAATAATACAGATTACTGAATGAGTATCCAAATAACTATTGACATTTCCATGCTTTTCTCCTCAAGAACATTCTGTGTCTCTTCAGAATTCCCCCAGTAGTTGTTTGTAACATGATATCACTTCCAAGTATTCATTAAAATAGTGTGGAGGGTTTTTCTATACCTATTGCAATCTATCATGTTCTCTAAGCCATGCAAAGCTATCTTCTCTGGAGTACCTTGTATCCTTTTTGAATAAGGTTTGGTGTATAACAGATAACACCAGGTCAGCTCACTCCAGAATAGTGACACATGAAATAATAGGAATCACAGCCACAAGAAATATGTTCAGAGAAAACAGGTCAGTCCTGTTATATTTAACTGTATATCTTAAAAAAATCTGGAGATGATGATGTTTTAATCAGAGATCAGCATGAATCAAATAAGACCTGCAAACACATTTAATTGTGCTTTTAAATTTACTAGCAAGCAGTGTTCTCTTCTAGATCACTTTGAAATGAAATTTCTTTATATGAAAAATGTTACTAAAAGCTAAAAAATGTAGATATGGTGTTAACAGGATAGATACTTCAAAGTAAATCATTTGCACAAATTATTTTCATGCTGTAGTGACCTATTTTCTTGATCTTGGGGGGAAACATGCCTTCTACTGACTTTGTACAATATTATGGTTAAGTTTAGTGTTAACTTCTAGAATTCATGTTTTATTCGTAATGGCTCCAAATGAACTTAAGGATCCTTGGCTTCTTTTTTTCATCTAGCATTTTCTTATTTCAGGAAAAGAAGTGGACGTGGTATGTACACACTTTGTACAATGGTCAGTTTCTATGTGAACAGGCAGGGCTCCCAGGATGCCTCAGGAAGCTGGCCCAGCTCTCCTTCGTTCCCTATGAATCCTACTTCTAGAGGATAACAGGTCAAGTTCATACCTCAGGGGTTCCTGACACTGATTTTGGTCACCTACCTTGTATATTAAGTTTTTCATCTTGCTGATATACCATATCTAACAAATCTCTATACCTCTGTGAAAACCACTATGTTAACATTCTGAATTACATGTACAATAGCTTATTTAATTCTCACATCATTTCTATGAACATGGTATTGATATTGGCATTTTTCTGGTAGCGTAGTGGTTACGACTTGGGCTGTGAACCACAAGGTCAGCAGTTCGAAACTACCAGCTGCTCCGCGGGAGAAAGATGAGGCTTTCTACTCCCGTAAAGATTTACACCCTCGGAAACCCTGTACAGGGTCGCTATGAGTCGGTTCCGACTCCACGGCACATAACAACAACAACAACAACAAAAAAAAGTAATGGAAATTCTGTGAAGCACAATACTACCTCTGACACACATAGTTTCCATGTGTTGGAATCAATTTGACAGCAATTGGTATACTGGTTTACCTTACCAAAGGTTCCCTTGCTAGGAAGTGGAATGCAAGCCTTGGTTTATCTAACTTCTGTGACCACATTTTTCTACTTCATCATGATACCTTCACTCTGTTGTTTTTATTGTATGTCATCAAGTTGATTCCAACTCAGTAACCCCATGTAACAGAAAAGAATTGCCCCATATATTTTCTTTGCCAGATGTTTCTCCCAGAGCCCCTGAGCACCAACATTTAGGTCAACAGGACTCCACACTATCATTGTTGTTGTTGTTGTTAAGTACCGTGGAGTCAGTTCTGACTCATAGTGACCCTGCACAGGGTTTCCAAGGCTGTAAATCTTTACAGGAGCAGAACGCCTAATCTTTTCCCCCCGCGGAACCACTGGTAGTTTCGAAGTGCTGACCTTGAGGTTAGCAGTCCTATTTGTAACCACTATGCTAGCAGAGCTCCTTCCACAGTATCACAGCAATATATAAATCTTTGCTCTTCTGAATTTCAGTTTGTAGGGATGCCATATGTGTTTTTGGAACATGGTAACTGTTTGTTCTAATTCTTCATATTGTGAATGTGTCACACTGTTGTTCTTTATATCATCATTGTTTACTTCCTTCTGTGTAACTGGTTTGTGATGTTGACTCTTTCTCTTAGATTTTATTGGACTTCTGATTTTTTTTTTTTTTCAGACTTTGTAAGTGGTCAATACCCAAACAATGTCATAAAGCAATGCATAGTGTCAAAGGAAACACTTCCATATTATACACGTTAGTTTTCTGCAGCTAATGTACCTCCACATCCATGCTTTCCATACAAAGCAGATATTGTGTTCCTCTTCTAAATTTCTATAATTGTTTGTTTAAAATAACAGAAACAAAAACTTACAATGCTTATGGAGTCCTGTTGTGGCTCAACACTGGACTGCTAAACACAAAGTTGGTGGTTCAAACCCACTAGCTGCTCCTTGGAACCTTATGCAGGGTTGCTATGAGTTGGAACTGACTCACAGGCACTTAACAAAAATAATATTATTAAAGTTGGTTTTGACTCATAGCAACCCTGCATACAGTTTCTAAGGAGAAGCTGGTGGGTTTGAACTTCCAACCTTGTGGTTCGTGGTCCAGTGCTGATCCTACAGCACTACAACAGACAGCCCTGCACATTCATCTCCCTAATTAAAAGTGATCTTGAGGACATGCATGCTATTATATATATTTTTTAGCCTCAGGAATATGTTGTTGTTGTTAGTTGCCATGCAGTTGGTTCTGACTCATAACAACCCTACTCAAAACTGAATGAAACACTTCCCAGTCCTTCTCACAAGTGTTGTTACACTTCAGCCCACTGCTCCTGCCACTGTGCCAATCCATTGTGTCTAAGGTCTTCCTCTTTTTCACTGAACCTACACTCTACCAAGTATGGTTTCCTTCTCCAAGGACTGGTCCCTCCTGGTAACGTGTCCAAAGTTTGAATTTATGAAGTCTTATCATCCTGGCTTTTAAGGAACATTCAGGCTGTACTTCTTCCAACACAGCTTTGTTTCCTTTTCTGGCAGTCTAAGGTACTTTTGGAGTCCTGGTGTGGCGCTATGGGTTAATGTGCCAGACTGCAAAGCCGTTTAAACTACAAGGTTGGCAGTTCAACTCACCAGCTGCTCCTTGGAAACCCTATACAGGGTCACTATGGGTCAGAATCAACTCGATGGCACTTAACAACAACAACAAGGTGCTTTTGGAGTCCTGGTGTGGTGCTGTGGGTTAACGCACTGAACTGCAAGGTCGGTGTGAACCGCAAAGTTGGTGGTTCAAGCTCACCAGCTGCTTCTCGGAAACGCTATACAGGATAGCTATAAATATGAACTGACTGAATGGCACTTAACAACAATAACCACAAGATACTTTAATATTCTTTTCTAATACCCTAAATCAAATGCATCAATTCTGTGGTCTTGCTTATTCATTGTTCAACTTTCACATACGTATGAGACTATTGAAAAGACCATGTCTTGAGTGAGATGAATCATAGTCCTCAAACTAACATCTTTGCTCTTGAACACTTTAAAGAGGTCTTTTGCAGCAGATGTGCCTAATGGAATGAATCATTTGATTTCTTGACTGCTGCTTCCATAGTGTTGTTAGTGGATTCAATCAAAAGTAAGTCTTTGTCAAATTGAATCTTTTCTTCATTTAGCATGGTGTTATTTATTAACCCAATAGTGAGAATTTTTGTTTTCTTTACATTGAGGTGCAACCCAAACTGAAGGCTATTGTCTTTGATCTTATCAGTAAATATTTTAACACCTCTTGCTTTCAACAAGCAAAGTTGTATCATCTGCATACCACAGGTTGTAATGGAGTCTTCCTGTAATCCTGAGGTCTGGTTCTTCTACATATAATCCAGCTTCTTAGATTATTTGCCCAGCATACAGATTGAATAACTGTGGTGAAAAAACCCTGTCACACACCTTTTCTGATTTTAAACTATCCAGTGTCCCCTTGTTCTGTTCAAACCGCTGCCTCTTGGTCTATGCACAGTTTCCTCATGAGTGCAATTAAGTGTTCTGGAATACCCATTTTTCACAATGTTATCCTTAGCTTGTCATGATCTATGTAGATAAAGGCTTTGCAAATTCAATAAATGACAGGTAAATGTGCTTCTGGTGTTCTCTGCTTTCAGTCAATATCCATCTGATGTCAGCAATGACATCCCTCATTCCATGTCCTTGTCTGAATGCTGTGGCACTGAAGGATAAGCACTGGATTGCTAATCGCAAGGTCGGCGGTTCAAACACATCAGTCATTTCTCGGAAATCCTATCCAGGGTTGCTATTATCAGGAACCAACTTGACAGCACTTAACAACAACAACAACAATGAATTGCCTGTTTTGAACATTGCCTGATGTTGAAGTCGTTTTAAAGTTATCTAGTAAATTCCTCATCTTCATTCCCAGTTTCCACTTGAGTTGTGAACAAAGTTATTTATAATTAAATTTTCATGATCTTAATGTTTCTTATTTTTTGGAATGTCTCAATGTCTCTATTTGAGAATTCTCAAACCTAGGGTAGTTGTTTATAGATATATGGTTTAATAAGTATGGTTTAATAACCTCATGGGTAAAACATGAAAAACAAGAAACCTCAATTGTTTTAATTGGGAGTTTAATTTTCATGTTTTAGTACAATAACATGAAACCAGCAAACCATATAGTCATCATTTATATATTGATAATTTTATAGAGAAGAACATTTTCAAACTAAAGTGTAGAAAAGATGTAATATCAGAATAAAGGTATTTTTGAAATTGTAAATTTACTTTTGTTTAAATAGTCAAGACTCTACCCTATCATTCTCGTTTTACCATAGACCCAACTTGGCAGTAGATTGTTGGTCAGAGATGCAGACTGAGACTCGAAAGTTTGTGAAAAGAGGTGGGTAGGACTAATGGCGGAGGATCCACTCTTCTTTGAAATGTTATCTTTATACAACATGAAGCAGAAGGCATATGGAACAGCAGAAGGAATTTCTACAACTAAGCAGTCCACCTTCACTATATATAAATTGCACTAATATGACTATTACAGCCTTTATGTATGCCAGAACTTATAAGCCCCTGTTAGCATTTTATAAATGGAATACCCATCCAAAGAAATACATTATGAGAAATTTTATTTCCAGTTATGTGGAAATACTTGAGTCACTTTTAGGGTTTATTCAATATTATTAGAAAAAAGGAGTCCTAGTATGGCACTGTTGATAAGCATTGTACTGCTAATCACAAGCTTGGCAGTTCAAACCCACCAGGATACTTCTTGAAAAGCCCATGCAGGATCACGATGAGTCAGAACCAACTTGAGGGCATTTAATAACAACAATTATAAGAAAGTATATCTCTCATAATAATATATATTTTTTTTTTCATGTGAATTTTTTATTCTACTTTTTTATTCTACTAATCTTGGCAGACATAAGACCAGTTTCTTAGTAAGGAAGATCACCCATCATGTGTGTGCGCAAGTTTTTGTTCTGGCAAAGAGTCTCTGATTACTGAGCCTATTAAAATCTTCAAGTGTCTCTGATCCTTGCCCTATATACAAGGCATATTGAGTTATATCTTTGCATTAAAGGAAGAGCTAACATTTTTTTTAGCTTGGATTTTTGTATTTCTTCCTTTTTCTAAAGTGGGCCCAAAGATGAACAAAGTTTAACAAAGCTAAGAGTCTCACTGCATATTTAAGTTATATTTATAGCATCTCATTTTCAAATAAGTCAATTTTTGAAATAATGGTGATTTATATATATTTTTTAATTTGAAGCTTCTTGGCTCTTTACTTTGCAATACATTGTTCAAAATCCTCTATCAAATAATTCTCTGTAACCACAGTTACCTTTTAGGAAGATTTCCCCATAATATTTGTTTCTTATTTGCCTCTCAACTATGCATTTACTTAATTACTTGAGTACTGCATTTATATGACATATTTTTCTTCACCTAAGAAACTTTTCAAAATACCTTTCAACTCCTAGATTCTTCCTCAACCAATCAAGCAGGCCTTGACCACAGCAACCGCTATGGCCTCACCTTCTACCGTGTGCACTCTACAGCTTGATTTCTACAACATTTACGTTATTACATTGTATTCAAGAGAATTTCCAAATGTAAGATTTCTCTCCCAAACTGTACTGCAAACTCTAGAAAGAAATCAACTCTGTCCACTTGTCTTTGTGTTGTTTAAAAATCGAGTATATTTCTAGATGTCCTTATAGGAACATATAAAACATTGAAAGTCTGGCATTGTAAAGAAGTATTAGTCATCCATTTCATACATAAATTCTACCACTAGAATACATTTCTTCTTTGTGCATCAAGTAAATTTTTTTTGGTAGCCTGAAGAATAAGAATGCACTAAAAACCTACTTACTATCAATTAAAAATGAAGAAGAAAACTCTCTATATCTTGTGAGTATAAATTCAAAATGAAAACAAATGAAATATGGACTGAAAGCAAAAATAGCACCAGGGACAAATCAAAGCCTTATTTGTTCTTTTGAAAATGTGAACTTTTTTGTTGTTGTGGTTCAAAGTTACATTTTCTGAATTATTTCCTAACAAGGGAGTGGTTTGCTGCTCTTTTGCATATAATGACACTTGATAAGGTTTTACCTACAGTTTGTAGGTAAATAGGCAAAATGAAATACGCATTCACCAATGTGTTTATAGGCAAGGAAAGTGGAAAGTCCACATCTAAACTTTCAAGGGGAATTATGTCTAAATTTGAGATATTATTTTCAGTATTTTTGAAAAACAATAAAATTATGTGGAACTTTAGAGATTGTTTGATTGACTAATTGAGCAAACTTGAAAATGTGATTTTTGCAACTAAAATAAGGAATGGCAAGATGAAGAAAATTATGGCTAGAGGAAAATCATATTCCAATGGTCGCATTCCTCTGATTCAAAAACTCATAAGTTTTCAATTATTATACTACATTAACTTTTCCCCTAATATTTTAGTATGAACATTTTCAAGTATATAGAAAAGCTGAAAAAAGAACCTTTTTACATGAACACTCCTACACTCACCATTGAGTTCATCATTAATTTTAGCAGAACTATACTAGCTTTGTCATATAATCTCTTTTTCTATTCATTTTGTTTTCTATCCTTCTATTCATATTTTTAAGGAGCTCTGGTAGCGTAGTGGTTACAAATCAGGCTGCGAATCTCACGGTCAGCAGTTCGAAACTACCAGTTGTTCTGAAGGAGAAAGATGAGGCTTTCTGCTCCCATAAAGATTTACAGCCTCAGAACCCTCAGTACAGGGTCACTATGAGTTGGAACTGACTCCACGGCACATAACAGCAACATTCACATTTTTAAATGTCATTAATTTTTATCCTGATTAACCAATGTCTAAACTAAACCATGGTCTTAAATTTATTTCAAAATTGTCTTAGTTTTCAATTTAAAAAACAGACAAAAAACATTTTAATGGATTAATCTTTGGTTCAAAGTAGAAACTATCAACCCCAAAATTATTAGGATATAGAAATCACAAAGCTATTTCAAATTAGCACTAACAAAAATATTGAGACACGTTAGACTGCGTGATGACAATAATCTACTCAAGAACATTGAAGTTTAAATTGTATTCAATCTTTTACCTTGAGGTGCCAAGGGAATTGCAATTTATGAAATTTTTACCTAACACTTATTTTATTTCCTTAATGACATCAGTTACAACAAAGAAGCTTGGGCCACTCAGGCCTTATGGTGTTTTGTTCCTTTTAGAAAATGTATGTTCCTTAAGATACTGGCCCTCCATCTGACAGAACAGTGCACTACTGAATGTATAAAGTTGCAATGAGACTGGGTCTCCTGAGAGATGCAGATTTATATTATATAAACATTGTAACAAAAGCCAGGGATCTTCCAGAAGCTTCCTTGAATCTACTCAGAGGACCATCCCATGAGCTTGCCTCTCTAACTTTCTAAAAGTGAAGCACCCCCACACTTTTGCTGCTGGGGCACCTGGGTCTGACTTAGAGCCCTAACCTGGAAAATTTCTCAGCCAAGATTCTTCAGAGCATTTGGTGTCCCATCCAACTATATAGGAATAATGGGTTAGTCTGCACAGCTAAATATCAGGGCCTTTTTGATTTAACAAATCATACTACAGGTTTTCTTTGAAATGCCACAACCTGTGATTCTTTCCATCAGAAACTTGAAACATGGAGCTGAACAAAGAGAATCTCTTAAGTGAATCTATTTAAAGTGGGAAAGCAATGAAAATACTGTCATTTCCCTTTCTCTAACCTTTGTCCCTTTCCTCTGCTGCCTAACTCTCGACAGTCCTAACAGAGTCTAAGTCCTGAACTTTTCTTGTACTTCCTCCATGCTATCTCATCCTTCCTGATTCTAGTCTCAGGTTAAACTTGAATATGGGCACGATTGAAACAAAATCCTGCACAACACCCATCCATTAATATGTTCCAATGGAGCTCAAGAAACCTAGGAAATAGTCAATTTTGTTTTAGTTCCTGTTTGTTATTTATTTCACCATCAAAAGTTTGGTTTGAAGTCTTAATGCTTAAAATCTGATTTTGAGTATCAGTGGTCAAACATTTACATCTTTTTTTTTTTTTTTTCTCCCCCTCTCACAATTCTTTTACTAGTCCTTATTTACTCTGTTGGAGTCCTGATGTGGTGTTGTATAATCATCATTGGACTGCTATAACCACAAGTTCAGTGGGTCAAGCCCACCAGCCACTCCTTAGAAACCCTATACAGGGTTGCTATGAGTCACAATGACTCAACAAAGGCACTTACAACAAGAACATTAACCTTGTTACAGTGTTGTTGTTGTTGTTGTTAAGTGCCATCGAGTCGGTTCTGACCCATAGCATCCCTTTTAGGGTTTCCAAGGAGCAACTGGTGAGCTTAAACTGCTGACTTTGCAGTTCAAACAGCTTTGCAATCTGGCACATTAACCCACAGCGCCGCACCACGGTAGTGTAGTGGTTACAAATTGGGCTGCTAACCCCATGTTCAGCAGTTTGAAACAACCAGCTGTACTGCAGGAGAAAGATGAGGCTTTCTGCTCCCATAAAGATTTACAGTCTCAGAAACCCTGTGCAGGGTCACTATGAGTCGGAACTGACTCCACAGTACATCACAACAACAACAATATCTTGAAATGGCTAAAGAGAGGATCATCTAGCATTTGAAAGAAGTTTCATCTAGATTTAAACAATCTACCTTTCTGCATTATTCCCTCATGGTTGTTTAACAAAATTATTACAAATTTAGTGGAGTAAAGTAATACTCATTTATTATCCTATAGTTCAGAGTGAGTGCGTCTAGTGCTGTATCACTTTCTTGAAAGATTTCAATTTATATTCCTTTAATTCCCAGAGCCTTTTCTTTGCCAGTGTCTTCAGTGAACTTTGGACTTCTTCCTTCAGTACTGTTGGTTGGCTCTTGATTATATGCTCCCTCTTGAAATGGCTTAATATCAAACATTTCTTTCCTGTACAGTGACTCTGTACATTCCTTCCTTTTTCTATTGATTTTTTTCTGACTCATTCAATATTTTGCCCATAGACCCCTTCAGTATTTCAAGTCAAGGTTGGAATTTTTTTTCTTCAGTTCTTTCAGTTTAAGAAATGCTGAGCGTGTTCTTCCCTTGTGTTTTCTAACTCAAGGTCTTCGCACATTTCATTATAATACTTGACTTTGTTTTCTTGAGCTGCCCATTAAAATGTTCTGTTCAGTTCTTTTACCTCCTCATTTCTTCCATTTGCTTTAGCATCTTTACACAGGAGAACAAGTTTCAGAGCCTCTTTTGACATCTATTTGGTCTTTTCCCTTCTTTCTTGTCTTCTTAATGACCTTTTGTTTTCTTCTAGCATGATATTCTTGATGCTATCTCACAACTCTCCTGGTTTTTGGTCATTATTGTCTAGTGCACTAAGTTTGTTCTTGAGGTGATATCTAAATTAAAGTGTGCTATTTTGGCTCTCATATATTTGTTTTAATTTTCTGCAGCTTAAGCCTTAACTTGCTTATGAGCAATTGATGGTGTGTTACAGTCTTCCCATGGCCTTGTTTTGACTGATTATGCGAGCCTTTTGTATCTTCCCCCAGATGTAGTCAATTTGATTTCTCAGTATTCCATCAGGTGAGGTACATATTTATAGTTGTCCTTTATGTTGTTTAAAAAAGGTATTTGCTGTGAGTCATTGGTCTTGCAAAATTCTATCATGCTATTTCCTGCATCATTTCTATTAACAAAGCCATATTTTCCAACTACTGATCCTTCCTTTTTGTTTCCAACCTTTGCTTTCCATTCATGAGTAATTATAAATACTTCTTGTTAGCATGTTTGATCAATTTCAGACTGAAGAAGTTCATTATTGTTGTTTAACTGCCTCTGATTTGGTTCCAACTCATAGTGAAACTATATATGGTTTCCAGGGAGTGGCTGGTGGGTTTGAACCACCAACCGTGTGGTTAGCAATCCAGTACTTATCCTACATTACAGTGCCATTGTTTGTATATTTGATCAATTTCAGACTGAAGAAGTTCATTATTGTTGTTGTTTAACTGCCTCTGAGTTGGTTCCAACTCATAGTGAACCTGTATATGGTTTTCAATGAGGGGCTGGTGGTTAGCAATCCAGTACTTTTCCTACACTACAGTGCTACACCAGGACACCAAAGAAGTTGATAGAATTCTTCAATTTCATCGTCACTGGTTTAGTGGTTGATGTGTACATATGAATAGTATTGGTATTAACTGGTCTTTTTTACAGGCATATGGATATTTTCCTATATCAAACAGCATTATACTTCAAGACAGATTTTGAAATGTTCTTTTGTTTGATGAATGTGATGTCATTCTTCTTTAAGTTGTTATTCCTGGCATAATAAACCATATGATTATCAGACTCAAAATGGCCAATACCAGCCCATTTCAACTCACTAATGCCTAGGATATTGGTCTTTATGCACTCTATTTCATTTCTGACAAAGTACTTTTTCCCTAGATTCATACATTCCATGTTTTGATTGCTAATGGATGTTTGCTGCTGTTCTGCCTCATTTTGAGTTGTGTCACATCAGCAAATGAAGGTTCTGAAAGCTTTCCTCCATTCATGTCATCATGGTCAACTGTACTGTGAAGAGGCAGCTCTTCCCCACTCATATTTTGAGTGACTTCCAAGTAGGGGTTCATCTTCCAGCACTATTATACCTGATAATGTTCTAGTATTATTCATAATGTTTCGATATTCTGGTGATCCCTGGTAGTGTTTCACTTCTATTTATAAGGATTTTAGTAGGTAAGCATTCTGGTTTGACACAGTGAGATAAAGCACTGGACCGCAAGGTCAGTTTGAACCACAAAGTCAGTGGTTCAAACTCACCAGCCACTCCTTGGAAACCCTATACAGGGTCACTATGAGTTGGAACCAACTGGACAGTGATTAATAACAACAAACATTCAGAAGTAGTCTGCCTGTCGTTCTTCCTAATCTGTTTTAAACTCAGTTGAAATCTGTCCACTATGGGTGACTCTATAGATATTAAAAATACCATTGGCATACCATCACAGCAACATGCAAGCCACCACGTATGTCAAACTGACAAGTTTTAAGCCACCGCCTATTTAGAATAACCAAACTTTATAGATAAGAAAACTGAGGTCTAGAGTAAATCATTTGTCAAAGATTATTGCTAAACAAAAATGGCAGGATCAGTATTTAAATCTGGGAAGTCTCGTTTCAGAAAAAACTTCTGAAAACATCATAATATTGAAAATAACATACTCTAAACATGTGTTGGGACATAATGTAATTATCTCAGAGATGAGGGGATTTTATTTGCTTCCGTTCATTCTAAACCTGTTACATCCTAAGGTTGTCAGTGGACCAGCACTAGTTTATGACAAAATCTTCAAAATCCATGGAAAAATGAAAAAAAAGAAGGGAAATAGAGTTCTTTTTTCAAAAAGGTAATTTAAATCATAATGAGTCACTTAAAATCAAGAATCCTTTGAGAATTACATGTAGAAGAAACAAACAAAAACTAGTTTTGAAAATCTGACTCTGCACACTTTTGCTTTCTTTTTTGTTAAACCGTGGAAATCTTTTTTTCAATCAAAGTCTTAAGCAGAAACTCTGTGCGTAAAATTAAAAATAGCCACTAGAAAAATTTTGCATAGATTGGAGCAAGAGTGGTTAAAGTATGTATCTCAGAATCTTAGACCCTCAGCTCCTTTGTTTCTTTTGCAGCTGCTGAGATGCTTGCCAATAAATCCTAAGTTGTTGTATTCATAATTTGTCAGTAGAGCTTTACAGATTTAAAAATATGTAATGTTTTTTATTTTCATTTAAAATAATGATCTAATTTTTGGAATTTAAGCTTTAACAGCCAGGCATGAATCTGACAGGTGGGACCCTACTGTTTTCTAGCACTGTAGGCGACTTCTGACTGCTCTTCCCTGTTACCCAAGCCTCAGGGAGACAACTCATTGATCAGTTGTATAAATGCCACATTATTTAAAATATTATCTTTCCTTAAGGGAGTAAAACAAGGAATGTGCTCATAATCTTTCCTATTACTAATACTACTGGAATGCTTAGTACTTCATCTGTCTTCAGGTCTGTTAAGACAATCATGTGTTTTGTTTGTCCAGTGAATACCTTACTTTCTGTATCTGGGTAAAATCCATGCTTGGCTTAAAAAAAAAAAAAAAAAAAAAAACAGAAAATATGAGTAGACATAGAAATTTTCAAACAATAAATTAAACTTTGAGCTTTTGAGTTGGATATTTTTACTTATAAAATCAAACGTTATAATCATGGGCTACATAAGTTACTAGACATTAACTAAAAATGGAAACTAAAATCTTATATTTATTCAGAATATATCTACAGTCTACACTTTGGGAATTTTCCATTAAAATTTCCCTATGTTTACTATATCCTTCAGACTTAAAGATTCTATTTAGAGATCATCTCCACATTATTGCTTTTCTCATATTTGATGTTACAGTTTCTTTAAACAGTCCTCTTAAATAGTTCTGTTTTAATTATAATTTATTTTTATCACGTGCTTACTAAGTCCCATATGAGAAGCTGATACAAACAATGCATCCTATTCATCAATATCATGTGAATTCATTTTGTGTAGAAAGAAACAAATATAAAAATTCACTCTAGGCTCTATGTCAGCTTCTGGGATTAGAACCCATTATATATATATGCGGAAATAGCTGATGATCGGGGTTGGATTGTTTGATCTTGTTGCTATTGCTGTTTGGTTGTTTTTCTTGGAAGAAAAATGGATATTAAGTAATGACTAGCCATTCAGCTCTTCAGGATTTTGAAGTACTATTTCTTACCTATTGCCTTGCTCTTCGTCCTATATGTACACATGTGCCAAGCAGGAGGAAAACAAATGAGAAAGAGAGATGATAAATATGTCATAGAAAGAAGACCATTTGACTTTCAAGTGTGAGAATAGATGGGTAAGGGATGATGAAATACGTGGTTAGAGAATTGAAATTCAGTTACCAAAGCCAAATCTATTTTAAGTACTTATGAACCTTAAATCACAAATGGAATGCATTAAAATTAGAGAGCATGTACTAGATGAACAAACTGACAGTGAAGATTTTAATTCTATGAAATTTTATCTCAAGCATATGCCTTGGAAATCCTTATGAGTAGATATCATAACCATAACCATGCCTGATACTATTCCATTATCATAATAAGAAGCATCTGACTCATGATTGGACAAATCAACAACCCAGTGCATATTTCTTATAGTAGGAAATCCTCTCCCTAAATCCCAAGCAAGCCCACAACCAGTTGTACTAAAGGTGACAATTACTGATTGGAGTCTGATTTGGTGAACTTTGGGGTCCATTACTCCAACTGCTTTCTTTGCCCTTAGTGAGATATAGTGTGACTGTTTTTACCTCATTTCTTCTGTTTGGCATTGTTCATAGCTATGAAATTACAGCCTTGATAAGTTTATCTATATTTGTTGTTGTTGTTAGGTACTACCGAGTTGGTACCGACTCAGAGCGACCTTATGCAAAGCAGAACGAAACAATGTCCGATACTGGGCCAACCTCACTTCTGTGGCCACACTAGAGTCCATTGATGCTGCCACCTGGCCAATCCATCTCGTTTGCGGTCTTCCTCTTTTTCTCTGACCTTCCATCTTACCAAACATGATGTCCTTCTACAGCGACTGTTCACTCCTGACAAGATGTCCAAAGTATGAGAGACGTAGTTTGGCCATCTTGGCCTCTAAGGAGCACTCTGGCTGCACTTCGTCCAAAACGGAAGCATCAGTCAAGAGATCAGATGATGTATTGCATTAGGCAAATCTACTGCACAGGAACTTTTTAAGTGTTGAAGAGCAAAGATGTCAGCTTGAGGACTTAGGTGCGCCTGACTTAAGCCATGATATTTTTAATAACCTCATATGCATGGGAGAGCTGGACAGTGAATAAGGAAGACCGTAGAAGAATTGATGCCTTTGAATTATGGTGTTGGAGGAGAATACTAAAAGTAACATGGGCTGCCAATAGAACCAATAGTTTATCTATATAAATATCTATGTTGTTGTTGTTGTCAGGTGCCATCAAGTCGGAACTGACTCATAGCGACCCCATGCACAGCAGAACGAAACAATGTCCGATCCTGGGCCAACCTCACTACCGCTGCCACACTTGA
>NW_006408528.1:19544188-19550853 GCF_000296735.1 Chrysochloris asiatica | reverse complement strand
CTATGAGTCGGTTCCGACTCGATGGCACCTGACAACAACAACAGTATCCCCTTGTTCTGTTTGAGCAACTGACTCTTGGTTTTGTTCAGGTTCTACATGAGAACAATTAAGTGTTCTGGAAATCTCATTCTTCACAATGTTATTCATAATTTATCATGATTCCCACAACTGACTACCCTTGCATTATGAATAAAACACAGGTAATTACCTTTCTGGTATTATCTGCTTTCAATCAAGATCCATCTTTCATTACCGATGATCTCTCATTACACATCTTCTTCTCAATCTGGCTTGAATTTCAGGCAGTTCCCTGGTGAACTGCTACAACCATTTTTAATAATTTTCAGCAAAAATTTACTTGCATGTGATATTAGTGATATTGTTTAATAATTTACACATTCTGTTGAAGCACCTTTTTTGGAATGGGCACAAATATGAATTTCATTCAATCAGTTGGCCAAAACACCTGGTCTATGCAAAGAAATTACAAATTTTATGGCATAGACCAGTGTTTCCACATTTTAACAAACAAACTTCCAGTTGTTTATCTTGCTCAAATGTTTGGTAGTTTGGCTTTTGTTTTTTGGTTTTTTTTTTTTAATCAGATGCTAATCTTACCTTTACTTTATTTACTTGAATCAACACACTGTGATCATGGAGTATAACTTTGAGTGGGAGATTCTGAAGTAATCCAGTTTGTGGTGGTTGGTGGTTATGTGCCGTGGAGTCAGTTTAAATACTGCTATTTATATTGGATGACATTTAAACTCTACCTAGATACAAAGATCTTGTTTACCACATGTTCTTTTCTGCCCAGTTGTGAGATGGGCTTTTGCTTATTAAGTGATTTAAAACACTTGGAAAAGAGTACTCTGGTAAGTTTTAAGGGTGTTAATAACTTCAACGGGAACCTGAAAAGCTTAGCATATTGAGATACTGCAACTCAGCCACAACTGAGATCTTAACTCCTATGATATTTAGATTCAATGATGTCCATACCTAGAGTTTTCTTCCATCTAATGAAACAGATAAAAGGTGGTATCCTAGTTTTTGTGTGTGTGGGTGGGTAGACTGGACATGCTTTAGTATACTGAATAAAATTACTATAAATGTTCTACATAACATTTTAAAAGAAATTTATTTATTACACATTTGGGAGGCTTAATGTATGAAGTGAGGACTGCTCTGACAAACTATTAACAAACTTTTCTATTTTTTCACCTAGCACAAGATAGCTTTGGGAAGCACCTTAAAAACAAAACAAACTCACTGATATCAACTTGATTCCAACTCATAGTGACTCTACAGGGAATTGTAAAGTTGCCCCCATAAGGTTTCCAAGGCTATACATCTTTGCAGAGCAGATTGACACATCTTTCTTCCATGGAGTACCTGATAGATTCTAATTGTATACCTTTTGGTTAACAACCGAGCACTTTAACAATTGCACTACCAGGGGTACCTTCAACATCAGGTCAACTCATTGCCACTGAGTCATAGTGGTCTTGCATAGGGCTTTTAGGGTTGTAAATGTTTGGGAAGCAGAAAGCCATATCTTTCTCTAAGAAAACACTGGTAGGTTTGAACTGCCAACCTTGTGGTTAAAATTCCAGTGCTTATCCTATAGTGCACTCAGGGGTTCTTAATGATCAGTAAATTAACTTTTAAAAATATTTTTTTGTAACTTATGGTTACCAGTTTATTTGAAGTAGACTCCCTATTTTGTGGATGTCATTATTTCCAGTCAATAAGAGATAATGTTGAATTTCACAATTTTACTAATTTCATAAGTTGTATTCAGCTTCATACAACTTTATGATTCAGCCTTATGTATGGCTTTTAACGTATAACAACATTGCTTTAGTAGGCATGGAGTTTTATTTAAACTATTGTATGATAATTTTGGGGGGAGGGGAAACAAACACAAAAACAGCTGAGTCTTTCTTGAAGAATTAGTTCTCTGTTTTCATATGGCAAGTAAAGTTGTTTGTCATAAAAATGATACTCCCAAAGTTCATATGTGGCATACATGCTGATATATTTTAAATCTTTATGGCATCAACGTTTTGTTGCCTTCAGGTACCATTTTTACTGGCAGCAGCTGTCACCCCCAAACTTAGTAGAATTATCCAGCAAAACTGATAGACTATAATATGTTGCTAATTTGTGCTAAAAATTTATTTCAGTTACCTAGAGATAGATTTATTCACCAGTTGATTAAATAATACATGCCAAAACACCTTCGTCTGCTATCTTGCTTCTTAAAATTTGATCCATTTTGCAGATTCAGGTTAAATGCCATTATGTATTAAGCTGATCCTAGTTAAAGTTTCTCAAATATTGTAATTTCCCTTGTTTTGAATACACATCATTAAAAGAATTATTTTTTACATAATTACATTCTGCTTTGAATGAGACACATGATCTCTTCTTCAAAGGGCTGTCTGCCCTTTCATTATCCTTAATCTCAACACCTTACCTGCCATGGAAGGTTACAGTGTACACTTTGTTTCTGCCCTGGGTTATAAACTTGTAGTCTTCTTTCTCATTCCTTTGCCAGTTTTCAGAACCTCATTCTTGCTTTAAGTATCTATTAATTCTAGTACGCTCCCTAGCCACATTATAATAGCCACTTATCTATTTGCTTCTATCTACAAACCTCATTGCTCTGGGGAAAGATACCCTGATGTCAGAGTGTTAGGAATAAAGTAGGGATGTGTGATGGGTCCCACGAAAGGAAAACATGCAGATGCTATTCCTTTAGGGGAGAAAGCCATTGGATGAAAATTTGAGCAAAAAAAAAAAAAAAAAAGAATATTGCATGGGTTATGAGAACAGTGAGGTAAGATTAACAAATAAAAGAAGGAATGAATACTATTTCCAAACTTGCCTGATCATAAAAGTACCTTGTTGGTGTAGTTAATTGCCGTCGAGTCGACTCTGACTCATATAGGGTTTCCAAGGAGCAACTGGTGGGTTTGAACTGCTGACTTTGTGGTTCACGGTTCAATGCTGATCCTACAGCACCATGCCAGGAGTCCTCAAAAGTACCTTAGGAACTTACTAATGTGCAAATTCTTGGTAAAATCTGGGAATCACAATTTTTTTGTGTGGAAGGGATCTACAAATCTGATTTCTATGATTAGTTAATTTTGAAAAACCCAGGTCAAATGGATGTTAATGTCACAGAGACATAAAATGTCAAGAAAACCAGAGAAGGGACAATGTTCTTTTTCATACTACAACATGGAATAATTGGGCTAAAAGCAGGGGCACAGAATGGAGTCCTAATGCACAGAGCGCTTTTGCCACCTTAATGAGCTGCGTTAACTGCTAGCTGCAAGCATTTCTCAGTATAATAAGGGGGAAAAGGCTTTTACAATAAAATTACAAAGATTTTGTTAAATGTGTTTACCCATTAAGCAAAAAAATGTGAAAAACTATATGAGCTGTTTCCTTCTTCTAAAACAATCATTTGCTATTAGTACTCGGACATACGTTTTTCATTTCTTCAAACTTCCACAAAGGACTTGAAAACATTATTTAGTGATGTGATGTGGAGAAATCCCAAGGTTTCAATTAGTTTTATAACAAAGCCAATAGGTTATGTTTTAGAAACTGTCAAATTATTTTCAGAGAATCATACTGGACAGTTTACTTACTGACAGTATTTTTTGTTGTTAGTTACCACTGAGTTCACTCTAGTCCACAGAAACATTATGTTGTTCTTGTGTACTATTGAGTTGGTTCTGACTCAGTAGCAACCCTGTAGCAGCTGGTGAATTTGAACTACCAACCTTACAGTTCAGACTGATCTTGAGGTGGAGTGCTTATCCTACGGGGCCACAACATAAACCGTTTCCTAGTGCTGCACCCGCTTCATGATCGTTGCTATGTTTGAGTCCATTGTTTTGGGCCATTGTATCAATCCATCTCATTAAGGGTTCCCCTCATTTTCATTGGTCCTCTACTTTGTTGTTGCTATTATGTGCCACTGAGATATTTGCAACTCATAGAGACCCTATACCCTGTCCTGCACCAGCCTCAAAATTGTTGTCATGTTTGAGCCCATTACTACTGCAACTGTGTCAATCTATCTTCTTGGGAATCTTCCTCTTTTTCACTGACCCTCTGCTTTACCAAGCATGATGTCTGTCCCCAGGGATTGGTCCCTCCTGATAACATGTCTGAAGTATGAGAGATGGATTCTCAATATCGTGGGCATTTAATGACTATTTTAGCTGAAGTTCTTTCAAAACAGATGTGTTTATACCTTTTGCAGTCCATTGTATTTTCAATATTCTTCTCCAAAAGTATAATTTAAATGAATCTATTTTTATACAGTCTTTCTTTTTAATTGTCCCACTGTAACGTGCATATGAGATGATTGAAAATACCCTGACTTGGTTTAGGCACACCTTAGTCCTCAAACTGATCTCTTTGTTCTTAAAAGATTTTAACAATCTTTTACAACAGACTTACCAAACGCAATACTTGGTTTGATTTCTTGACTGCTTCTTCTATGAGTATTGATAATGATCCAAGCAAAATGAAGGCATTGATAATTTCAATCTTTTCTCCATTTATTATGATGTTATTTACTCTTCCAGTTTTTAGGATTTCTTCCCTTCATTTACAATTGAGGTATATCCATGCTGCTGGCTGTAGTCTTGGATCTTCATCAGTAAGTCTTTCAAGTCCTCTTCACTTCCAGCAGGCAAGCTTGTATCATCTGCATATCACAAGTTGTTAATGAGTCTTCTTTCAATCCTGATGTCATGTTCTTCTTCATACGATCCAACTTCTTGGATTTTTGCTCAGCATACAGACTGAATAATTATGGTAAAAGGATACAACCTTGGCATACTCCCCTCCTGATTTTAAACCATTCAATATGCCCTTGTTCTGTTCTAACGACTGCCTCTTGGTCTATGTATAAGTTTCATATGAGCACAATTAAATGCTCTGGAATACTCATTCTTTACAATGTTTTCCATAGTTTGTCATAATCTACAGAGTCAAAAGACTTTACATACTCAATGAAGCACAAGTAAACATTTTACTGATATTCTGTGCTTTCGGCCAAGTTTCGTCTGACATCAGTAATGAAACCCCTAGTTTCACATCCTCTTCTCAAGCTAGCTTGGATTTCTGACAGTTTTCTGTTGATGTACTATTGCAACCATTTTTCAATCTATCTTCAGCAAAATTTTACTAGCCTGTCATATTAATGATATTGTTTGATGATTTCTCCTTTCCATTAGTTTACCTCTTTGGAATGGGCACGAATGTGGATCTCTTCCAATAGTTTGGTCAGGTTGCTGTCTTCCAAATTTGATGAAAAGATGAGTGAGTGCCTCTAGTGCTGCATCAGCTTGTTGAAAGATTTCCATTTTTAATCCGCCAGGTCCTGAAGCCTTGTATTTTGGCTGATGCCTTCAGTGCTGCTAGGTCTTTTTCCTTATGTACCACTGGTTATTTATCATCCACTCTGGAGTCCTGGTGTCGCACAGCTAATTCCTTCCTCTGGAGGATCCTGAGACTGCTCATAAGTTTCATTCCTTGTTTGGTACTTCTGTGACATTGCCCTTGTAGGTCTTCAGTGGTTCTTCCTCACTAGACAATGCTTGCTTTCAAATATGTCTGTTTGCTTCTCAAGGGCAGGAATTGTTAGATACTTAGCTTATTTGTTGGCATAAGCTTAACATTGCAAAGTTTGTTGATTAAACTATTTCTTTAAATAATATTCATTTTGAGTAATTAAAGGGAAAGTTCATTGATTTTTCAAATTCATTTTATATCAATAATGATTACATCAATTTTTCTTCACATTTAAAGATACAATTACCTATTTTTCTATTAGTGATCTAAAACCAACTCAGCATTTGAAAAATCAATGTATTCTATTTGCCCTATAGTTTCAGTAAGTGAAAAATACTGTCTTAGCTACTTAATGTTATCATAACAGAAATTCCAGAATGAGGTGATTTTAAAACACAGAAATTTATTTTTTCATAATTCTGGATGCTAACAGTCCAAATCAGGGTCTTGACTTTGTTGAGTTTTTCTGTGGATGGTTCTCTGGTTTCTAGTATTTTCATTTGTGCCCCTTTGCTTACAGACCTTCTTCACACCTGTCTTCCTCCTTTGTACATGGTGCTGGGTCTACTTTGTTCTTTCTATGTCACAGAAACAATTAGGTTTAGACTGCACCCCATGCTGGTAATAACTCAGTAGCATAACAAAAGAAAAATCTAGTATCCAAAAAGGATGGCATACACATGTACAGTTTCCAAGACTTCAGTGCATGCTTTTGGGGGACACAGTTTAATCCCTGTAAAACCTATAAAGAAAACTTCAATGGAAATGGGGCATTTGTCATAAAAGGGATTCCAAGCTTATATCTACTCAGAGCATACTATTAGCTCAGTGATGTTGACATTTGAGAAAGCATATGCTAGTTAGTTCAACAAGTATTTGTTGAAAACCTAAGCAGCTATGATCTGGACAAATATAGATTGAAGGAGAGTACTAAGGTACGCCTGACCCAAGCCATGGTATTTTCAATAGCCTCATATGGATGTGAAAGCTGGACAGTGAATAAGGAAGACCGTAGAAAAATTGATGCCTTTGAGTTGTGGTGTTGGAGGAGAATACTAAAAGTG
>NW_006408528.1:19541099-19544088 GCF_000296735.1 Chrysochloris asiatica | reverse complement strand
ATATAAATACACATGAATTGTCTATAACTCAGCTTTACCTCCTCTTTTCAACTTTCTGCCAGCTATCTTATGAAATTACTCTCACTAGTTATATATAAATTACTAATAATTTATACATAACTAAATATAAATTCCTGTACTAGTACTGGAATTCTGACTAAAAGATAAAACCACATCTGGTGGAAAATATGTTATCAAAGTACTTATTTCCTTTCTCTCCAACCTTCTCTTCCTACAGTATTCTTTTTCTTAATAGCACCAACAGACACATTTAATCTCAAAAATGTAAAAGTAAAATCACAGAGGCTCATTCATCCTTCACCACCAGCAGCTAATCATTTAGGATAAAAGCATCTGTCTCGTTTACACCTTCAATATCTGACCTCTTTCCTCCTTCCTCAATACCGTTCTGTTCTTGACTTACTTCAGACCCTCATGCGTTCTTTCCACCTGTCATTTCTGCCTCCATTCTCATCCCTTTTTATACCTCCATCTCCATATTACAACCAGAGTTATGTTTTCAAACACAAATCAGGTCATGTCACTTACTGCAATTCCTCATTAGTTTCCCACTGTCCTAAATTTAAGTCCATTCTCTTTAGCATGGCATATAAGACACACCATAATTAATCCTCACATTCCTGCTCTGCCTCCTCGGCATCACATACTGTGTTCCAGCAATCTCAGAAGCCACCATGCTGGGTCACACCCCTTCACAGATGTTTCCACTGCATTTAATGGACTGCTTAATCAATTCCTTCTTGCTTTGTTTAAGCATCTATATAGAAGATTAATAACATACTAATTCTTATTTAACTGTTTTAATGCTTTCCACTTTTACTTACTAAAATTACTTTCTATTATTTTTAATTGAAAGTATACAGCATTACAGCTCTATACTGGGTCAAATAGGCCTTTGTGGGCTAGCCTAAAAACCTTTATTAACCATTATTTATAATGTTGTTTCAATTGAATTAAAAGTCTCAAGTTCCAAATGACTGACTGGGAAGAAAACATTCAGAAGAAAATATCTTTGTAATTTTGATCCTTCTGGTTATATAACTAAATGAGGACAAGATCAGGTCTCAGAGCAAGACTTGCTTGGTTTAAGAAAACATGTTTTATTGTCTATACAGCCATGAGAAAATGAAGTATATACCATCTACATTCCTACTCAACCTTTCAAGTTAAATGTTGCTTGCTCCTTACACACTATAAAAATTCCAAAAACAAAAAAGGATTTTATTCGAAATTTAAAATGAGTCAGTAAGGACTTGAGCAATTAAGTAAAAGGATGAAAAATGGTGGAGTGTAAGGTTACACTTTTGGAGTGTAGGGTGAGAATGATCAGTGTGGTATTGAACAGTGTTAGAGATATCAGTATGAATTCATGATTAGTGATAGATACAAATCAACACAATTACATTCAATTATGATTAAAAATATAAAATAAATATCTGTGAACCCACACTGATATAAATAAATGATTAAAGAGATAAATAAGTGGGGGAGGATAGGTAAACCTCCAGTGTAGTAGATTTTCAAGTAATTTCTGTAGCTAATTAGCACTCAAAAAAGTGACACACAACTGCCCACTCACAATGAATGAGCTGTGTAGTGACTTCCTCCAAAAAGAATAGTATGGAAAATGGAGAAAAGAGCAACTAAAACCTGAAAAAATAACGAACAACCTCAGCCAGGTAGGTGAGAGAATTTAATGTTAGATGCTGATAATTCATGTTGATAATATGTACCCTTGATATAATGCAATGAGAATGGCACTTTACCTCTATAGTCTTCCTCCCCACAAAACCATAATCCCAGTATAATCCTGAGAAAAATGTCAGACAAATCCAATGTAAGTGGCATTCTGCAAAATCAAGTGTCAAGGTTATCAAAACTAAGGAAAGCCTGAGAATAGTTTACAACTAAGAGGAATCTAAAGAGACATGGTAAGTAATGTGGTGTCAGGTAGCATAGTGGATTAAGAGCTGGAATGCTAACAGCAAGGTCAGCAGTTCAAATCTACCCATTGTTCTGCAAGAGAAAGATGAGGCTTTCTGCTCCCATAAACATTTCCTGTTTCAGAAACAGGGTTGACTCCATGGCACACAACAACCACCACCACCATCCTGGATCAAATCCTGTACACACCCAAAAGGCACTAGGTAAAATTTTAGCCTATCTGAATAAAATATGGATTTTAGTTGGTACTGTTTTTGTTAGGTGCCATCAAGCCAATTCCTACTCTTAGCAAAACACTGACTGGGTCTGGACCAGGCTCACAATCATTTCTGTTTGAGCCCACTGTTGCAGTCATTGTGCAATCCATCGCATTGAGGGTCTGCCTCATTTTGCTGACTCTCTACCTTCAGGGACTTCTTCTAAGACAGATTTGTACTTTTCCTGCCAGGCCAGGGTATCTTTCATATTCCTCACCAACACGATAATTCAAATGCATCAATTCTTCTTTAATCTTCCTTATTTATGGTCTAGTCATTGTCTGCTTTCAATCAAAATCCATGTATGTGAGCAACAGAAAATTTCATGACAGGTCAGGTTCACTTTAGTTCTCAAAATGTTATCTTTGCTTTTCAGTACTTTAAAGGCTCTTTTGCAACAGATTTGCCCAAGGCAATACATTGTTTTATTTCTTCAGTTCTGCTTCCACGGGCATTGATTGTGGATCCCAGGAAAATGAAATCCTTGACAAAATCAAACTTTTCTCCATTTGTCATTATGATGCTTGTTGACCCAATTGTGAGGATTTTTATTTTCTTTATGTTGAAGTGTTATCTACACTGAAAGGTGTAGTCTTTTATCTTCATCAGTAAGTGCTTCAAATCTTTACTTTCCTTAAACAACGTGGTATCATCTCCTCGTAGCATGTTAATGAGTCTTCCTCCAATCACACCGACACAGTCTTCTTTACATAGTCAGGCTTCTCGGATGATTTGCTCTACATACAGATTAAATAAGTATGCTGAAA
>NW_006408528.1:19509086-19530809 GCF_000296735.1 Chrysochloris asiatica | reverse complement strand
GGTTCCAACTCGATGGCACCTGACAACAACAACATGCAATATTTGATGATATGCATGTTGAATGATAGTACTTCTGATTGTGTTATTATGTTCTGTGTAGGGAGAACAATTCTTTTGCTAACAAGGAAACTGACAGGTGAATGGAAAGCAAAGTTTTACAGTTCTTTACACTTGGAGTACTTGGTAGGACCCTGTGTCCATTTCTGTGTAGGTTGGGTCATCTGCAATCCTTCCCTATAAACCAAGTAATCCACTTAACTGTAGTTTTCAGTATCACCCTAGGAAAGAGGAAAAACAGATGAACTAAACCCTCTTAACAAAATTTCACACACCCTGGAGACACGTAAAACAGAAACAAGAGGAGACAATTGGCTTATTTAAATGAGATGGGGAGAGTGCATCTCTTCTGCCTCACATTCTGCCAGGGTGATTCATTCTCCCACTCTCATTGGTAACTGTGAGGGAAGCAAGAGCCAATAAGAAGGATAGCTCTTCAGGAACTCAGAGGATCAGAATTCTAGGACAGCTGTATGTGGCCCTGGGCAAGTCACTTCTCTCCCCTAGGATCTTGCAGGTTGTCATAATGTCTTCACATAATTGTGTAGATACAAATTGTATCTTTGGAAAGCATACCACTACTCTTGTGAGTTCCATTTGCCAGATAATTCTAGGAAAGATAAGCAAGTGTATCATGAAACATGGGGAGAACATTTTAACACTGCTACAGTGAAGCAGTAGTTTGGGAACAAACCATTTCATTTGCAGACAAAATGAAGATGAAACTTTTTACTCAAATGTATGGTTTTTAAGTATTGTTCTAAAGATAAAAAGGTTACAGTATTCACCAGGCTCAGTAGCCAGTTTTTTAAAATCTGAACTAGGATTTGAAAATGTACATATTTGATTATATTTTAAAATTCAAAGTTCTTATAAAAAATATTACAGTAGAAAAATTTTAGTATCATTTTTAGAGTGGGTTGTAATATTTGAGCTTGAAAGTCAACATAGAAAGTTTTCCTGAGCTCCAATTTTAAATAATAGCTTACAAATCTTATTTCAGAAATATGTATAAAAAATGTAATACTCTACAACTCATGTAGTTTTTCCAAAATAATATGTTTGCATTTCTTGATGGTTTTTATTCTCAAATCCTCACTCTGTGCTATGTTCAGGGTCCCTGCTCAACACTTAACAATTGAATCAATATACTTTTTATGGAAACACTTCATAGATAATAAAGTGACAATAAGATAAAGTCCCTTGGTATAACTACCAGAGAATGGGCTGTCATCCAAGGATATTTACCTCCAAGTACATGTGTGGTGCTGTAGGATAAGCACTGGACTGCTAACTGCAATGTTGGCACTTCAAACACATTAGTCACTCCTTGTAAACCCTATAAATAAATGATCGCTACAAGTTGGAACTGATTTGGTAATATTTAACAACAAAAATCATATTTTTAACCTTTAATAGATGATGCCTTTCATAGATTTAAAAACCTTTGTATGGTATTCAGGTAACCACATTGGCTTTAGTTTTCTCAGATTATATGATATTTAAAAATCTGTTCTATGGAAAAAGTAGAAATGTTGTTGGGAACAAGTAATAAAAACTGTGGCTGTAAATAAATACAACCACTATTAAAAGCCAGCTGATTAAACTTCTTTTATGTAGGCACAGTTAGAGTCTATGCCCATACAGACATCAACTCGATTACTGAGTATAAAAATTTAGGATAAATCTGACATTCTGCAAAGCCATTTGAGACAAAGTTATGGCACAAAGTTACCAATCACATTAGTTTTCACATTGTTACTACATTCACTTTTCAAAATCTTACAAATTTGCAGATACAAGAGTTAGGGTAAGGTTCCGGTTTGGGGGCAAGGAAAGCAGAGACAGACAGTGAAAACTCCTCTGCCAAAACCCAAAAATAAGGAGAGAAAGAGCGGTCTGCAGAAAAAAAAACTGTGGAGTTTTGGATCTTGTTAAGGTTCCAGGCGCCAGTTCCCCACGTCAGTTGAGAAGAAATCTGCCAATGGAAGCAAAATACGGTGATTTCTGAATTGTTCCAGCCAAGGCTGCTGGCAGCCAGAAGTCCTCAGGCTGGAGGGCGGGGCCACAGCCAAGTGGAGGCAGAGACCCAGCACTAGAAGCCGTGAAGCAGCATGTCTGAAGGGAGAGCTATGACCAATTTTTCACCTTTCACTTTTCATTTTTTGCGTATCTCTCCTCTTCACCCCAATTGTGCCCTCACTGCACAGCCCAGACGCCTTCAGGAGGGCAGGAGTACACCCCAAAAAGAGTCCAACATTGCACCCACAATTTTCCAATGGCACAGAGAAGAAACCCGCAGGTTGCTTCTTATGAGGTTTTGACCCTGGGAACCAGTTTCATAATTAACCTAGGCGGGACTGTTTGCACAGCAAAGGCCAGTGAACAGTGTCAATCACAATTTTATTTTTGTTTTTGATTGGTGGTTTCTGTCTCTGCTTTTATATTGTTTTTGTCTTTGGTCCTTTTGGCCTTACTCTTCTCCCAGGGGTGGGAGCTTTCTCCCCCTACCTTACCCAAGAAGAGACAGCAATTGTGCTCATATAGCCAAGCTACAAGCATACCCTGTAGTATCCCACCATCTGGACAAGAGCCAAAACCAGATGCTAGGCATTACAAGTGAAAAGTGAAGCCAATCTCCATATCATATCCACCAGGAGAGGATCAGCAAGCTTAACAACAAAGCAACATACATCTATTTAAGCATTAAAAACTCACATAACTGTTGAAAATGTCTAAGAAAACACAGTTAAAGATATCAATATATGTCCAAAACCAGAAAAAAAGTAACTGAAACAAATGAACTGGAAACAGACACAGACATTCCAGTAGAAGAGCAATTTTTGGATTTGCCTGAAAAGGAATTGAGAAGAATGATATGGAAACAAATTCAAAAGCTCCGAAACGGGGTGGAGGAAAATAAGGAAGAAGTCAATAAAGTGCTACAGAAGCAATCAAACAAGATAGATATAGCATTGGAAACAATCCAAACCTTCAAAAAGAAGTCCAGATGTTTAATAATAAAATAACAGAAACGGAAAATACACTGAAAGGTCAAAGGAGCAGAATGGAAGAGGTGGAAGCCAGAACCAGGAATAACATAAGAATTATTGGCATTCCAGAAGAGGAGGAATCACAGAAGTCCACAGAAGAGATAGTTGAAGAGCTTCTGGGAGAAAAGTTTCCTAACATCTTGAAGGATGAGAAGATAAACATTCAAGAAGCTGAAAGAACTCCAGGAAGGATAGATCCCAAAAGAAAATCACCCAGATATATCATAATCAAGCTCTTCAAAATCAAAGACAAGGAGAGAATACTAAATGCAGCCAGGGAAAAGCAAAGTGTCACCTACAAAGGCAAGCAAATTAGGTTAAGCTCTGACTTCTCAGCAAAACCATGAAGGCAAGAAGGCAATAGGGAGACATATATAAAACCCTAAAAGAAAAACACTGCCAACCAAGAATTGTCTACCCAGCAAAACTGTCAATCAAATACAATGGTGCAATCATAACATTCCAGGATAAACAGAAGTTAAGAGATTTTGTTAACAATCCAGTGCTTCAAAGCATCCAAAAGGGAGTTCTTTGGAATGAAAACCAGCAAGAACAGACAACAACCAGAGATCGACAGACGTGACAACACCACCTGGAACTTGGTCGATGGATAACAGAGTTCATAATGGAACAAAATTACAGCAATGTATTCAGAGAACCTGTGAGACCAACCAAAGATCAAAATATTAACAATATCAAAGAAGGGGGAAATATAGGATCAGAGATCCAGGTGGTGAGGAGGTTGAGTAGATGGCAGGATACAATAGATTGTCTTAAGCACAGAGAAAACTTTAACAGACTATAGGGTAACCCCAAAGAAAATTAATACTTCACAACTTACCATGAAAATGAAGATCCAAGCAGAACAAGGAAACATTAAAACAAAGAAGAAACCAACAAGAAATAGCACAAAAAACATGAATGCAACACAATAAGGCATGCAGAACAAAGGAACAAACGGCACCACAAAAAATTAACATTACAACAGTTAATCCATACCTATCAATAATTACACTAAATTAGTCTGTTTTTGTCTTTGTGTAAGGTGTGTCTCTTGCAGGCAGCATATTGAAGGGTCTTGTTTTCTTATCCATTCAGCCACTTTCTGTCTCTTCACTGGTGCATTAATCCATTGACAAAAACAGACTAAAAGTTAAAGGATGGAAAAAAAAAAAAAAATACCAAGCTAACAGCAATGAAAAACAGGCAGGAGTGGCAATACTAATCTTTGATAAAATAAACTCTAAGGCAAAAACCAGCATAAGAGATAAAGAAGAACACTATCTCATGATTAAAGGGTCAATTGAGCAAGATGACATAACAATAATTAACATCTATGCTCCAAATGAAAGATCACCAAGATATATAAAGCAAGGGTAATACACTAGAAGGGGAAGGGGAAAGGAAAACTAAGGTGTGTGGGAGAGTAGCTAGGCAGGTTTACGTGGGCTAAATGGTACAGGGGTAAATAATGATCTAAGCACAAACATGGAACAACAGGGCTCGTGGATACAAAGATTGAGGCATGGTTTGAATGGGTAAAAGTGGGAAAATGATGTAACGATGCCTGCCTGTCTGTTGCATATTGGTTTACCTTGCCCACTATTGTAAAATAGACACTTGAAGGGGAGAGAGAGGAATATCCAGAAACATCCCCAGAGAAAGCTTGTAAGTCTGTCTTCAGCCTATAACTGTTTGGAATAACTAAAATGGGGCTAGAATTTGCTCAGTGAAGGAGGCTCCCTTTAGAGCCTTTGCATTGCACAAGACCATAGATGGAATCCTGATCATCATCCAGAGTCTTCTGAGGTGGGACATTCCCACGTGAAAGGACAAGCAGACCAGTCTGGAGCAGCTAGAAGAACAGAAGATACTTCTTGAGTGAGGAGTGATCATACCCTTTGAGTGTTTGATGATGCATGCAGGGGATTGTGATCATTGCAATGAAACAAAGTACGATAGGATGAATGTAAAGATAATCTTCACCCATGTAAACTAACACATAATTCACAATAAAAACGTGAAAAAAAAATAGGGTAAATTTATTGTATCACTAGATACATTTTAATTTTATTTGCAGGATGATAGTTTTATCTAAAGATATAACTAGACTATAACAGCGCAGAAAGTGTGTGTATGATTTATTCTGAGGTTCATGATTTTCTTTAGGATGTACTCATATAATAGAGTTGCCCAGATAAGAAAGGGCAATAGTATAATATGGGAATAAGGTTCTATAGTTTTAGCCTAGACCTTTTACTATGAAAAACAAAACAATATCTTTAGTTGTTTTGGTGGACATTTTGTAGATATTTGGGAAGATTATGCTTCACTTTGCCAGATTCAGATTGCTTCGTGGGATAATTTCTGATCAGGAATTTAGCATGTAGAGCTGAATCAATTTTACAGAGAGGTGTTGCTGGCAAATCTTCACATGCAATTCCTAGAAACAGAAGCTATGAGCAATCCCTATACACACTAGAAACTGTATACTCATAATGTCTTAATATAGAATTTGTCATTTAGCATCAACTCCCTCAATTTATTGATGTGGAAAATGAGGCTCCAAGGAACTAAGTGACCTGCTGAGGATCAAATGTGTGACAGAATCCAAGTGGAATTTAGGATTCAAAGTCAGTGCTCTTTCTAGTGTTTCATGCTGCCTCTTATATTAGGCTCCTCTGCCCTTATAATTTGTAAATAGTGTTTTCTTTTCACAACCACAATGTCAATCATTTGGCATATCCCATCACTTTATTGTACCAGTTCAACAGTATCAATTATATTTAAATATGTGGTATAGTAGTTTCCCCTCGCTACCCATGAGTAGATTCTAAAATCTCAGAAGGAATAATTTGTGTACTCATTCTGAAAAGGCAGTTTTGTGCATGCTTTGTATAATTTAGCAAGTAACTAAGAATATGCAGGAGAGTTTTGAAAAATAATGGAGAAAATCTAAAAGTAAATAATCTATGGGCATTATTGTTTCAATTTTATTTTCAAATTTCACTTACTTTCACTGTTGACAAAGATATGCACATTTGGCCTTATTAACTTCTGCTTAAAGATTTCAAAATAAGTAGGAAAAGTAACTCAATTACATTTAAAACTTCTATACACATTAATTAAGGAACTCTGGTAGCATAGTAGTTACAAATCAGGCTGCTAACCTCAGGGTCAGCAGTTTAAAACTACCAGCTGTTCTATGAGTGAAAGATGAGGCTTTCTGCTCCCATAAAGATTCACAGCCTGAGAAACCCTGTACAGGGTCGCTATGAGTGGGAACTGACTCCATGGCACATAACCTTCACCACCATCCACATTAAATGTTGCTGTTATATGCCGTCGAGTTGGCTCTGAACCGACTCCATGACACATAACCGTCACCACCACACACATTGTTTCTGTTACATGCTGTCGAGTTGGCTGTGACTCATAGCAACTCTATGCACAACAGAGAGAAACCCATCCTCATAGTTCTTGGTATGCTCAAACCCATTGCTCTTGCTTTGGTATCAATCCATCTCATTGGGGTCTTCATCTTTTTCAATGACTCTCCACTTTACCAAGCACACTATATTTTCCATGGATCTGTGCCCCCTTGAAAATATGTCCAAAGTATGAGAGCCATCCTGACTTCTAAGGAGCATTCTGACTACTTCTGACTACTTTCAATATTCTTCTCCAACACAATAATTCAAATGCATCAATTTCTCTATGGTCTGCCTTATTCATTGTCCAACTTTTACATGCATATGAGGCTTCTGAGCATAATGTGGCTTGGGATAGGCACACCTCAATCTTCAAACTGGTATCTTTGATCTTGAACACTTTAAAGGAATTTTGTACAGATTTACCTAATGCATTATGTCATTTGATTGCTGCTTTCATGAATGTTGTTTGTGAATCCAAACAAAATGAAATCTTTGACAACTTCAATCTTGTCTCCATTTATCGTGATGTTATTTATTGGTCCAGTTGTGAGTATTTTTGTTTCCTTTACATTGAGGTGCAACCCATACTGAAGATTATGGTCTTTGATCTTCATAAGTAAGTATTTTAAGTCTCCTTTGCTTTCAGTAAGCAAGGCTGTATCATCTACATATCACAGGTTGTTAATGAGTCTTCTTCTAATCCTGATGCCATGTTCTTCATATAATTGAATTATTTGCTCAGCATATAGAGTGAGTGGCTGATGGTGATTGTGTGCTGACAAGAAAGTTGCAATAGCAACCATGTATAGTGTTTCTGAGCAGAAAGCCTCATCTCTCTCTGCAGAACAGCTGACAGATTTAAGCTGCTGACATTGTAGTTAGCAGCCTTGAATAAGTAAGTATATAACCCAGGCATATATCTTTCCTGATTTTAAACCATTCAGCATCCCTTTGTTCTATTTGAATAGCTGCCTCTTAGTCTATGTATAGCTTCCTTATGGTCACAATTTAGTGTTCTAAATACCGGTTGGTGGTCATAATGCCTGTTGTTTGCAATTTTATTCATAGCTTGTCATGACCTACACAGTATTAAAACATTATATTAAAAATGATATCTTAAAGTTGATACATTAAGACATTTTTGTTTCATTTCTGAATTTAATTTTATCTTTTCAGAAAAAAATAGTTCATTAATTTAGGTTCCTATGAATAATTTAGTTATTATTATATGAATGTGATCTTAAAATTAAGGTGTTGTATATAGAGCACTTGAATTACTCACATAGGAAATGCGGGTTTACATATAACACTGTGAGCCTTATTAGTTTAGTTTCTGGGTTTTGTTTTACTTTCTATTTTTTATTTTTGTTGTGAGGTTATTTTGTGTTATGGTATGCTACAATTGTGTTATGCATAGGAATGAATTGCATATCATATTGTGGTGATGACAGGCAGGAAACCATGACTACTCTATTGTTCTATCCAGTTTTGCTTCTTTATGCAGTAGTGAATCTTTTTAGTAGTTCTATTATTTGTTAATTTTTTTTTTAATTTGAACACTAAATTATTTCATTTCTATTTTTAAAAATATCAATTTTCATAACTTTAAAGGGTCTTCATAGGAGTAAAATGGAAATTTGGGGCCAAGAATTTTCTAATTTCAATGAAAATAGCCTTTTATGAGAACAATCTCCTTCCTCATCTTCCACGTTCTTCTTTAGAATGTTCCAGACTTTCACTATGTGTAACTATTGATTGGTAGCGTAGTGGTTATGAATCGGGCTGCGAACCTTAAGGCCAGCAGTTCGAAACTACCAGCTGCTCCACGGGAGAAAGATGAGGCGTTCTGCTCCCGTAAAGATTTACAGCCTCGGAAACCCTGTACAGGGTCGCTATGGGTCGGAACCGACTCGACGGCACTTAGCAACAACAAACTATTGATTACTTGCTTTTGTTGATCTGCCAGATTTCTAAAAACCTCTCTGTTTTAGCCCCTTTTCATGAACAGCATTAGTGTTTGGGTCTTAGTTCCTCCTGCCTGGATTATTGCATTAGTCTTTATGCCATTCTTGACACTTACCTTGTTTTCATTTCCTCTAATCAACACTTTGGTTTGGCACCATGACAAAAACATTTCCAAAACTAGGTATTTTCCCCAAATCCATGTATTTTAGATCTCAAAGTTAATAGACAATGATTATTTTTTAAGGAGGGAAAATTCTTTGCTTTATGGGGACTTGTATGAATTGAATTGAAAACACAAGGCCATGGCAGACTTTGCAGAGGCTTTGATGTATACTTAATATTTTGTTGTTGTTGTTGTTCATTGATAATTCTGAGCTCTACTACAAGCAAAGTGACAAGCTCAAAATCAATGGCTAGGTTTATATAAAAAAAGAAAATACTTGTCAGTTTGTAGATTGAAGTGCAAATAAGTAATTGCTAGTATTGATTTTGATGAACCAATTTATTATTGCCATGTAGTAAGAACAGACCATCAATTGCTCAAATGTAAATTCAGAGTGAAGCTGAAGAAATATAAAACTAGTGAACAAGAGCCAACTATGACCTTGAGTAGATCAAGGGATGATATCAAGAACATCAGAGATGACGAAAGCAAAAGTTCATTACAAAGATAGGACAAAGAGCAAAGACCAAAAGAAACTCTGAAAATTGCTCGTGAATTTAGGGAAGTTAAAGTGACTAGAAGAAATTAAGAAGTAAAAGAATTAAACAAAAAAATTCAAAGGGCAGATCGAGAAGACAGTCAAGTATTGTAATGAAATGTGTGAAGATCTGGAATTAGAAAACCAAAAAAGAAGAGCATGCTTAGTATTTCTGAATCTGAGAACTGAAGAAAAAAAATCAAGTTTTGGCTTACAATATTGAATGTTTCTATGGAAAAAAATATTGAATTACATGGGAAACATCAAAAGAAGATGCAAGGAATACAGAGATACTATACTCAACCATTTCAAGAGGTAACAATAATCCAGAAATGATGATATTCAAAGGAGAAGTCCAAGCTATATTGAAGGCACTGGCAAAAATCAAGGCACACAGAATTGATGGAATGAAAATTGAAAGGTTGCAACAAACTGATGCAGCACCATAGCTCTCACTCTTCTATGCCAAGAAATTTGAAAGACAACTACCTGGCCAGCTAATTGGAAGAAATCCATATTTGTGCTCATTCCAAAGACTGTTGAGTAAATAAAATATAATCATCAAACAATATGATTAACATCACATGAAAGTAAATTGTTGTTGAACATAATTAAAAACCTATTGCAGCAGTACATCAATAGGGAACTGCCAAAAATTCCAGCCAAACTGAGAAGAGGACATTGAAAGAGGGATATCATTGCTGACATCAGAGGGATCTTGGTTAAAAGCCAAGAATATCAGGAAGCTGTTGACTTGTACGTTATTGACTATGTAAAGACTGTGTGGCTCATAGCAAACTCTGGATCACATTGCTTAAAATGGGAATTCCAGATCACTTAAGTGTAGAACCTATTCATAGTCCAGGAAGCAGTAGTTAGAATAGGACAAAGGGACACTGAGTGGTTTAAAATCAGGAAAAATGTGCATCAGGGATGCATTCTTTCACCATACTTACTCTGTCCAAAGTATGTGAAGCAGAACATGACATCAAGACTGGAGAAAGACTCATTAATAACCTGTGACACAACCAAGCTTGCTGGAATCAAAGAGGACTTGAAATATTTACTGATGAAGATCCAAGCCTTCAGTATGGTGCCTCAATGTAAAGAAAATGAAAATTCTCACAATTGAAATAATAAATAGCATCATGATAAATAGAGAAACGATTGAAATAGTCAAAGACTTCATTTTTCTCAGATCCACAATCATTACTCATAAAAGTAGCAATGAAGAAACCAAACTATGTATTGCATTAGTAAAATCTGCTGCAAAGATCTCTTTAAAGTGTCCTTAAACAAATATGCCAACCTATGGTATTCAGAGTTATGGTGTTGGAGAAGAATATTGAAAGTGCCATGGGCTGCCAAAAGAACCAATAGATCCATTTTGGAAGAAGTACAGCCAGAATGCTCCTTGGAGGCCAAGATGGCCAAACTTCATCTCTCATACTTCGGACATATTGTCAGGAGGGCCCAGTCCCTGGAAAGGGATATCATGTTTGGTAAGGTGGAGGGTCAGATACAAAGAGGAAGACCCTCCAATGAGATGGATTGGTCAAGTGGCAGCATTGATATACTCAAGCATGGCAATAGTAGTGAGGTTGGCCCAGGATCGGGCAGTGTTTTGTTCTGCTGTGCATAAGGTCGCTATGAGTCAGTACTGACTCGATGGCACCTAAAACAACAACATGGTATTTTCAGTCACCTCATATGCCTGTGAATATTGGACAACGAATAAAAAGGACCATAGAAGAATTGATGCATTTGAATTATGGTATTGGTGAAGAGTTTGTTCTTCTTGGAAGAAGTATGCCAAAATGCTTCATAGCAGCACTGGTGAATTCATCTCTTATACTTTGGACATTGTCAGGAAGGACCATTTTCTAAAGAAGGACATCATGCTCAGTAAAGTAGATAGCACAAAAGCAGACTCAGAAAGAGAAGGTTTGACAGTGGCAGTAACAATGGACTCAAACGGAACAGTTCTGAGGATGGTGCGGTACCTGACAGTGTTTAGTTCTGTTGTGTGTTGTTATTGATGTTGTTAAGTGCCATCTGTTGTATATAGGGTCACTATGATCCAGAACCGACTCAATGGCACTTACAAACAACACCAATCAACCATTAATAAAATTATTTAGATATTAAATAAAACCCTTTCATACTGAGCTATTGATGGAAAATTAGTTATTGAAGATACAAAATGCTCTATCCGTTCTATGAAAATTGCTGTTACAGATCCTAGATCTAGCAGCTCAATCTGAACACTGTGTAAAGATCCAAGAAGTAGAGTTCAGAAATCAAAGGTAATACAAAATAGTTTAAAAAAAAATATTACTTGCATGTCTTAATAATGTACAAACATCTAAACAAAACACTAAAAAAAAAAAAAAAAAAATCCTGTTTGTTCTCCTATTACCCCTTTACACTGCAAGCCTGCAGCGTCATCCATCAGAAGTTACTCCTCCACCAATTCATTTTTCTTCCTTTTCTGCCCTAGATTCTATTTTATGTACACATACTGGTAGTTCCCCTCAGGCATAATTATTCTTTAATTTAGGGAATGAAAAAGAAAATCAGGCTAAATAGTATGCCCTTGTCTGATTTTGTTTTACAGGAAAGGGGAAAAAAATAACTATGAACACTTTCAAATCTACTGTTTCCAGTCACAAAAGTAATTGATTGTAGCTAGATTTCTGACGACATTTTTGTAGGAACACGTGCAACAGGCTATGGCGTAGCAGACTGTGCTGGAGTTTGGTAACAAATCCCTTGGATTTAAAGACGCCTTGAGACAAGATCATGTAGGTTCAGATCAAATAACTTCCGATACTATAGTCTTTTCCTAATCTCTCAGATTATAGTCTAGAGAACTAGAGAAGTCTCAATTCTGTTTTTCTCCCTTTTTTTTTTTTTTTGCATCTACTAGGCTAACATTAAGGAGCTCTGGTAGCGTAGTGGTTACGAATCGAGCTGCGAACCGCAAGGTCAACAGTTCGAAATTTACTAGCTGCTCTGCGGGAGAAAGATGAGGCGTTCTGCTCCCGTAAAGATGAACAGCCTCGGAAACCCTGTGCAGGGTCGCTATGAGTCGGAACCGACTCCACGGCACACAACAACAACAACAGGCTAACATTGTTATTTTATTCCCTATATTTGAGATATAATATCATGAGGCATCATATTGTACCTTTATTATGAAACAATTTATACAGTCCATTCTAAAAATAAGGAGCACTGATATCATAGTGGTTAGAAATCGGGCTGCAAACTTTAAGGTCAGCAGTTTGAAACTACCAGCTGTTCCGCGGGAGAAAGATAAGACTTTCTGTTCCCGTAAGGATTTACAGCCTCAGAAACCCTGACTATGAGTCGGAATCGACTCCACGGCACATAACAACAACAACAACAACATTCCAAAAATACTTCATATTTTATCCAATCACATCTATAAAGAGAGGCTGAGGTGATGCAATGATATAATATAACTCAGGTTTGAATATTGAATAATCTCTCCTAACTCCAACGTAGTGGTTACGAATCGGGCTGCGAACCTCAAGGTAAGCAGTTCGAAACTACCAGCTGCTCCGCGGGAGGAAAATGAGGCTTTCTGCTCCCGTAAAGATTTATAGCCTCAGAAACCCTGTACAGGGTCGCTATGAGTCGGAACCGACTCCACGGCACATAACAACAACAACAACAACTCCATGTAAGCTCATGCGTTATGAAAGTGTTTTTGTTTTGTTTTGTTTTTGGCTTGTCTAATTTTCTCCTTTTGTGGAGTAACTCTTTGTAATCTGTAACAAAAATTAATCGCAAGATAAATGATCATGTGTTTGAATGTCATGGCAATGTAAATTTTCTAAACACTCATTGTTGGTACTTATATCATATGAGTCTAGAGGCACTAAGCGGTTCTAACAAAAAACATTCAGTGTGAATTTCGCAAGCACTGTCAACATAGACTTCACAAGAAGTGTGCTTCAGAAATGGCTTTTCCCACCCTCTCAATTCACTGAAGCTTCTCCACAAATGTAAACATAGGTCTTCTTACCATGAGACTCGTTAGTCGCTACAGGTGCCCACATAGTTTCTTTTCTTAATTCATTGTCACTGAGTCAGTTCCTACACATAACAACCCTATGGGACAATCTGGTAGTGCCCACAGTTTCCAGGCCTATAATCTTTATGGAAGCACATCTTTCACACATGGAGTAGCTAACCTTTTGGTTAGCAGCTGTTCTACCAGATTTCTTTGAACCTATTATATTCTCACACTACTAACGTCAGCACCAGTCCGTTGACAACTGCTGTGTGTCTGGCAAAAGCCCTTTCTTTTGACAGGAAGCATGACTGTGTCAGGTGACTTGGCTAGCAGAGAACATGGTACCAGCATTCATCACCTCTTGACTCAGCAGCTCTGGGCCACGCACACCCGTGATCACTATATGCAGCAGCTCTCTAACTTAGTCCCACTTTGGACTCCATTTCTACTCCTAAGGTTCATTTATTTCCTCCTCAGTTTCCACCGGGGGGAGACAGGAACTTGACAGTCTTTGGGGACAAACAACACTCTTGTAGTGGATGAAGCATGAATAAACAAATAGGATGTTATAGAGTGGTTAGAAGCGGCTTCTTTTCACCTAAATAAGTATCTTTTTCTTAATTATTCTTGAGGCATTTTACAAAGCACAGGTAGTCCATTCCATTGACTCTGTTGCAAATTTGTTCTGACAAATGTAAAATACCTCTCTCATTTTGAAGGTTTTATTATTGTTGACTTTTGTTAACAATATCTTTATAAATCCAACCTTTGAAATTCTGGGAGTAAATGTCTGAGAAGGTTAAGATCAGAAAATTATGTGCTGCAATATTATACGTACTATATATTACTAAGGAGTCTTGGTCTGGTGATGTAGGATACACACTGTACTGTTGACTGCAAAGTTCATGGTTCCAACCCACTGGTCGTTTCCTGTTGTCAGGTGCCATTGAGTCGGAGCTGACTCATAGTGACCCCATGCACAGCAGAACGAAACAATGTCCGATCCTGGGCCAACCTCACTACCGCTGCCACACTTGAGTCCATCAATGATGCCACCTGGCCAATCCATCTCGTTAGGGGTCTTCCTCTTTTTCTCTGACCCTCCGCCTTACCCAGAATGACATCCTTCTCCAGCAACTGTTTCCACCAGACAATATGTCCAAAGTATGAGAGACGAAGCTTAGCCATCCTGGCCTCCAAGGAGCACTCTGGCTGCACTTCTTCCAAAACAGATCTATTGGTTCTTTTGGCAGTCCATGGCACTTTCAGTATTCTCCTCCAACACCACAACTCAAAGGCATCAATTCTTCTATGATCTTCCTTATTCACTGTCCAGCTTTCACATCCATATGAGGCTATTGAAAACACCATGGCTTTGGTCAGGCACACCTTAGTCCTCAAGCTGACATCTCTGATCTTCAATACTTTAAAAAAAGTTCCTGTGCAGCAGATTTGCCCAATGCAATATGTCATCTGATCTCTTGACTGCTGCTTCTGCGAGTGTTGATAGTTGATCCAAGAAGAATGAAGTCCTTGACAACTTCAATCTTTTCTCCATTGATAAGAATGTTGTTTATTGGTCCAGTGGTGAGGATTTTTGTTTTCTTGACATTGAGATGTAATCCATATCGAAGGCTGTTCTCTTTGATCTTCATCAGTAAATGTTTCAAGTCCTCTTCACTTTCAGCAAGCAAGGTTGTATCATCTGCATATCGCAGGTTGTTAATGAGTCTTCCTCCAATCCTGACGCCACGTTTGTCTTCATAGAACCCAGCTTCTCGTTTTATTTGCTCAGCATACAGGTTGAATAAGTATGGTGAAAGAATACAACCCTGTCTCACACCTTTCCCAATTTTAAAACATTCAGTGTTCCCATGTTCTGTTCGAACAACTGCTTCTTGGTCCAGGTACAGATTTCTCAGAAGTACAATTAAGTGTTCTGGAATACTCATACTTCTCAATGTTGTCCATAGCTTGTCATGATCCACACAATCGAAAGCCTTTGCACAGTCAATAAAGCATAGTTAAACATCCTTCTGGTATTCTCTGCTTTCAGCCAAGATCCATCGGACATCAGTAATGATATCTCTCATTCCACGGCCTCTTCTGAATCCAGCTTGAACCTCTGGAAGTTCTCTGTCAATGTATGATTGTAGCCGTTTCTGTATTACCTTTAGCAAAACTTTACTCGCTTGAGATATCAAAGAGATTGTCCAATGATTTCTGCATTCTGTTGGGTCACCTCTCTTGGTATGGGCATAAATATTGATCTCTTCCAATCAGTCGGCCAGATAGTTGTCTTCCAAATTTCTTGGCAGAGATGAGTGAGTGTCTCTTGTGGTCGTTTCCTGGAAACCCTATAAATGTTGCTGTAAGTTGGAACTGACTTGATAGCACTTAACAACAACATATAATACTTATGATAAGATGTACAAAAAAAAAAAACAGAAACAGTTGGTCATAAGTGAGGTTCATCATACCTATGTCGAGAATTACCTGTACTCACAATAGACCTTGATAACCTGACCTTTTGCTCAGAATGTGGCTTTCACCATATTACATATGTTTATACATCTGATTCACAGAGCAATTCTGAGGCATACAAATAACCATGTTGAACTGGCCAATACAGATAAGTGCTACGCATTTCCCATCAGCTCTTTCCTGATGTTCAAAATATTTTGTTTTTGTTTTTTTTTCCTTTCCCTGATCACTCATGGATTCCAGCAGTCTCCACGGCAGTTGGTCAGATGTGTTTCATCTGCGTCCAATCCCTCTCTCTTCCACTCGTCATTCTTATCCTTACCAGATGACCTTGTCCCTACTTTTGAGACCATTGAACATGATTTCTCTCCTACACTCCCATCTTTCACTAAGACTAGCACTGTCCCTCCATTCTCTTTCAAATAAACACTTACACTTGTTCCATTCTCATCTCCTGGATTAATCATGCTTGGCCCCTCTATCATAAGTAGTTTAAAATTTATCCTTCCTATGACTCTTTCCTTTTTGCCATGGGGCATGTTAACATTGGTCTCATATTGCATATTTTCACTTAGTTCAGCTACACTTCACCCTGTGAGACTTTCTTCTTTCATATCCCTGCCAAATTCTGAGATCACATGTCTCCATCCTTGCTGCTTCCACAAAGTATGTGCTTATTTCATGTTTAAACTTCTGGTGTTTGCTTTTACTGTTGCCTCCATGTGATTGAAATTACTTTTTTAGAAGTTACCCTCTAGTCTTAGAATTCTTCAAGTGACATTTTGATTTTCCTCTCTTTTTCTTGCATGTGTGATACATCACATTTCTACTTCTCTGCCTTATTTATTACCCTAAGGATCAAACACAGGTCGTCCATTTTCTCCAGTTCTCCAAGCAAGTGTCTTTAAGACCCTACTCTTGATTCATAATTATTCTCTACAAGTGAGCCTTACTCTGTTTCATTGGTTCACCTCCTCAATGAAATATACAAGTAGTACCCAAGTTGAAACCTTCAAACTCCAGTCACATAATTCAAATTGCTCACAGTAGAAATATTTTCATAGAGCAAATTTAATACCAAAAAAACCCCACACTATACCACAACCCATTTCCAATGAGTGAATTCTCACTCATATCTGTCCTACAGAATAGAGTAGTAGAACCACCCCATATTATGTCCAAGACTATAATATTTTACAGAAACACACTGCTACACTTTGTCTCATGCAGTGACTGATGGATTAAAACTGCAAATCTTTTGGTTAGGAACTGAATGTTTAACCACTGCACAACTAGGTCTCATGGAACATAGTATGTTGTTGTTGTTAAGTGCCATAGATTCGCTTCCAAATCATAGTGACCCTGTACAGGATTTGTGAAGAGCGATTGGTCAGCTTAAATTGCTGACCTTGAAGTTCAAACTGACTTGTAGTCCAATGGATTAACCCACAGCACCACATCAGGACCACATTATACCCCTATACAAATGGTGTTACTTTTGGGGAAACCTATTTTCCATCAAGGAACCTTGGTGTGGTGCCATAGGATAAGCACTCAACCTCAAGGTCAGTTTGAACTACAAGGTCCGCAGTTCAATCTCAGCAGTCACTCCTCAGAAACCCTATACTGGGTTATAATGAGTCAGAACTGACTGGACAGCACTTAGCAATCAACATCAACATTTTTGATCGCTGTTAATATGTTTTTCTGAATCTCATGGGGGAGAAACATGTCCTGTAATTCTGTATACATAATAGTATTAAATCTAATTTCCCAAGTATGTTCTCAGTTCCAAGTTCATTGCCAAGCCCATAGTTAAGGATTATATTTACTACTTTTCATTACTCTAGTGTTTGTGTGTGTGTGTGTATATGTATATATATATATATCTTTTGTGTTTTTGTGTATATATATATCTTTCTCCTCTACACTTATAGCACCTGAATGAAAGAACTACATCTAAATTTTTTTCTTGGACCTTGGAAAGACAAATGACTAAGATTGTATTAATAATGTATTGCAGAGGTTGACAGTTTCATGGCACTTTGAAATTCATTTGCCAATGTAATCTTATGGCTTAATTGAAGAGGGGTCAAGTGACATTGCTCAAGTATTCAGTCTATAAGAGACGTAGAAAGGTCCCTGGGTAGTGCAAACAGTTAAGTGCCCAGCTACTAAATCAAAGTTTGGTTGTTCTAACCCACCCTGATGTGTCTCAGAACACTAGTCTGGTGATCTGTTTTATACAATGATATGGAACAGTTCTACTCTGCACATATGAGTTTGAATTGACTCGATAGTAACTCACAGCAAGAAGAAGGGACATCGGCAGATTTAAAAATTGTATTGACAGACTTTACATTTCAATATTATGCTTTATCATAATATTGATCAACAGTGACCCAGAATAGTATAAACTGTGAGGAAAAAGAATGCCTATATAACTATTCAGTCAAGGCTTATGAGTTGTGATTCTTGCTAAATATAAATATTTCTCTCAGTCTCTCTTTTTGCCATGCCTTTTAATAATGAGTTAGAATGAAAATCACTGAAAATAAAGTGAATTCCCAAAGTGGGGGGAAAAATACTTGTAAACTTGAGAAGCTTCTATCTTAAATGGGAGACATTTACTAATTGAGAATGTAGTCTCCACAAAAACATTTAATAGCTTTTCCAGATATACAATTTTGTTTTTTACTCCAGATATACAATTTTGTTTTTGATAATGTAATTTGCTTTTTTTTTTACCCCAAACTGTAAAAGTCAGTATATTTGCTGCAAGGGAGTGTATTTTATAAAGCTCTCTCTTTCAAAGGCTTCATTTCTAGTTCATGATTAGAGAGCAGAAGTTATGTATTTTAAACCAAAGGCTGTTGAAAAATCATATAAAATTTACAGCTTCTTTAATCTCATTTTGGAACATATTTCTTCTACAAAGTGTTAGATTTCAATTGGTATATTTTTTCACAGGAAAAGTCCAGGATGTTCTGTTGTACATACATAATTTATTATTGAGTAAAAGTTTTTGATAGGGTAAAGATAAAGTTATTTTAGTATTTTGTTCTGAAATTACTTTATCAGAGAAAGATAATTTTAAATTAGTCATGTTCCAGAGAGCAATTAAGAAAGAAGAAACGTGTAAGAATTAAACAGTTAGAACTCATTGTAAAGAAATTGCTACTTCATGTGTACTTTTCTTACAAATGAAGTATTGACTCTACCACAATGACCTCTGAGTTTCTCATGATGGTAGACATCTATGTACTGTGCACTAATGCTAAGTATTATCAGCAACTATGTCCTACAAACCCACCACTCATCTGTCAGTTTGTTGTACTGTGGTGGCTTGCATGCCACAGTGATGCTGGAGCTAGGCCACCTGTATTTTGAATACCAGCAGGGTCACTCATGGTAAACAGCTTCCAGACTAAGACAGATGAGGAAGAAGGAGAGGCATACTACTTCTGAATGTTTCTTCTTCTTGGTGGTGGTAAGTTCCTTAGAGTTGTCTCTGTCTCATAGTGACTGCATGAATAACAGAATGAAATACTGCCTGGTCCTGTGCAGTCTCACAATGGTTGCTAATATTAAACTCATTTCTGCTGCCTCTGTGCTATTCCAACACATTTGAGGTGGGGGTCTCCCTCTTTTACTCTGACCTTCCAGTTTACCAAGCATAAGGTCATTCTCCAGGGACTGGTCCCTCTTAAAAACATGTCTGCAGTAGGGGAGATGAAGTCTTGCTATCCTGATTTCTAAGGAGAATTCTGGCTATACTTCTTGCAGTACATTAGTGTTTGTTCTTCTGGTAGTCACGGTACTTGTAATGTTCTTTTCCAACAGCATAGCTCAAATGCATCATGCATGTATTAGTCCCCCAAACTGATATCTTTGCTCTTAAACACTTTAAAGAGGTTTTGTGTAGCAGATCTGCCTAAGGAATATGTCACTTGATTTGTTGACTGCTACGTCCATGAATGTTGATTGTAGATCCAAACAAAATGAAGTCTTTAACAATTTCAATCATTTATCCATTTATCAGCATGTTATTTATTGGACCAGAGGTGAGGATTTTTTTATTCTTTATGTTGAAGTGCAATCCATACTGAAAGTTGTGGTCTTTGATCTTCATCAGTAAATATTTAAGTCCTCTTCACTTTCAGCAAAAAAAAAAAAAAAAACTTGTATCATCAGCATATCACAGGTTGATAATGAGTCTTCCTCCAATCCTTATACCATGTTCTTCTTCATATAATCCAGCTTCTTAGATTATTTGCTTCGCACACAGATTGGATAAGTCTAGTGAAAGGTTACAATACTGGCACACAATTCTACTGATTTTAAACCATTCGGAATCTCTTCTTCTATATATGATCACAATGAAATGTTCTGGAATACCCATTCTCTGCAATGTTTTCCATAGCTTTTCATGATTCACATATTTTATGTGACTTTGATATTTTGTTTACAATTCCGAGTTGTTATTAGGAGATCTAACTTAAACATCCCACTCCTGAAAAACTAACCTTGGAGTCCTGGTGTGGTGCTGTGGGTTAATGCACAGGACTGAAATGTCAGTTTGAACCCTAAGGTCAGTGGTTCAAGCTCACGAGCCACTCCTTGGAAACCCTATACAGGGTTGCTATGGATCGGAAGCAACTCAACAGCACTTAACAACAACAACAACTTAAATATGTCTGATTGCTTTTCCTGTGAAGGATCTGTAAAGGACACATGGGCCCTAAAGAAAGATTCTTTTACTAGGTATGTCTCCTTCTAGAAACAAAGTTTCTTTCTTAATTCTTAGATTAGGTGAAGATACCACAGAAATACTTAACTTCTGTAAATATCTACAATTTCCTTATTAATGAAGGGGAACCTGGGGAAAATCTTTTGGTTAAAGCAAAGTTGAAAGAGGTAGGAGAAAACAGTGATTAAATAGGGAAAGAACTAAGAGGAGGACTATGTAGTTTTAAATAATACCTCACTTCTTGTTGTCAAGTGCTATCTATTCAGTTCTAACTCAAGGCAACCCTGTATAGGGTTTCCAAGCAGTCACTGATGTATTTGAACCACCGACCTTGCACCTTGCATTTCAGAGCTTGTCCTACAGATCTACATTGTTGTTGTTAATTAATCCACATTAATTAATAAACTTAATCTCACATGCTCTAAGAGAGAAAAAAAATAGCTGTACAGGTAAATACATACATACCAAAAAAATATACTTCCACAGAATTTTGCCAGTCATAACATATAGACAAGTTAGCCTTGTCCATATCTCTGGCTTCCAAATCCAAATACCAAAAATATTCCACAAAAATGAATACTGTGGAAATATTCTCTTTTATTTGATCTTTAATTTGCTGGTACTCTACTATCACATTTACTGTTCTATTTTCAATAAATGGAGGTCTGGTAGCGTAGTGGTTACGAATTGGGCTGCGAACCGGAAGGTCAGCAGTTCGAAACTACCAGCGGTTCCGCGGGAGAAAGATGAGGCGTTCTGCTTCCATAAAGATTAACAGCCTCGGAAACCCTGTGCAGGGTCGCTATGAGTCAGAACCGACTCCACGGCACATAACAACAACAACAACATAGGCAGATTATGACCACCTTAGATGATGTTTTCCAAAAAATGCAACGTTCAACAGCTATCAGTGTACTAGGAGTTACCCTGAGGAGTCCTGCCTATTTTATCAGTGAATTTGGTTGACTCGGTGTTTTCAAATACCCAAATAAAGGGACTAAAAATATGTGTTTAAGTCCTTGGTAGGAAAATGTGTTAGCATGCTTGGCGTCTTTCTTCACTAGACATGATAGTCTGTATGATTTGACAGGCACATATTGATTATCCCCACATTTTGGGGAAAATACCTCAAAAACTTTCTGCTATTTGTGCTGGAAGATCATACATAAAAATCACCTAACCAGTATTTCTAAAAGATGGCATTTTGTTCCTTTGTTGTTGTTGTTGTTGTTGT
>NW_006408528.1:19503279-19507564 GCF_000296735.1 Chrysochloris asiatica | reverse complement strand
TCTTGTTCATATGGTACCTCTTGAAATGGTTGAACATTAACCATTTCCTTTTGATACAATGATTCTGTGTATTCCTTCCATCTTCTCTTGATGCATTCTGCATCATTCAATAATTTTCTCAGAGAATCTTTCAATAACAAAAGTTATTTGTTCCTTAGATTGATTAATTGACCTCTACTAACTTTTTCAGTGTATTTGGACATTTTCCTAGTGTTTAAAGATTTCCTCTTAGGGAGGCAACTTTGTGCAATATGCAAAATCTCTCCAAATCACTCGATGAAGAAAAGTCCTTTTGTTCACAGCAAAAAGGTTTAACATTAGAAGCTGTGTGATCAATATACAACGGAGCTGAAAAATATGCATGGAGAAATGGAAGTAAGAACAATGGAATATTTCCATGAACTTTGGGAAGTCCCCCTGTATTTAGAGCAACAATAACGAGTAGCTGCAGAGACTGCTCATGTTAAAACCCAATACCTCATGGGATTTGATTTCTTTGAAGGTTTAGAGTCATAATTCCATGGTTGTTTTTGTTATAATTAACCTAATACTTTTGTTTTGCTTCCTAGTTCATTTTATTGTATCTGGGGTCTTTACAGTTTGCCAGAGTTCATCCAAGTCACAACAACTGGTTTTATTTACCTGGAGCATCAGAGGAATAAGGAGAGTCAGGAATAGAAAGAAGATCTGGAATATGTGGATAATTGCTTTCATGAACAGCTGCATCCTTTGCCTCAAGGCCAGAAGATGTGGCTGGTGCCTGGATATCATTACTAAACAATTTGATCAAAGAGCCTATAGACAAAGTCTGATCAAAAGGGAGAGGAAATGTACAACAGAATTTTAAATCCTCATAGACTCTAGACTTCCTTGAGACATGAAATTAGGATGAATCATTCAACTATTGCCGTCAGAGTATCTTAAACCAAAAATAATTCCTTGAAGTCTTTATAAAACACAATACTTTAGTAAAAAGTGCATGCCTTGGTCATTATATTATTTTAAGAACTATCAGTTTGAGATAAAAGTAACAACAGCATCTCAAAAGGAACCTTTATGGGCTGTGAATATGGGGGAGGAACATCTCAGAAAAGGAAGGCAAGAGTGGTTTATACAATCCAAAGAATATAATCAATATCACTAAATGGTCCTGGCAGAAATAGTATGTTTTTCTGTGTATGTTCTCAAAACAAAATACATTTTTTTAAAGACTCAACATTCAAATAGATTTTTATGATACACACATCAAAAATTTGTGGGGAGGTAAGGCTCTGTAGAGATGACTGTTTTAACCACCATTCCTTCCTTTCAGGTCTGAGATCATATACCTAGACTTTTTTTCTTTTTTTCTTTTTTTTGGTGTAGCATAGCATCACTCTTGCCTCATTTTTCATGTCACATTTTCCCCCATGGAATAAAGAGTTTTAAACTAATAATAAATTATAATGGAACCAAGCTGACATAAAATTCCTACCTCTGCCAAATTGTGGGCAGCATGCTGCCAAGAGGAGCTGCATTTTGACCCTTACCATATGTGTTCTTACACCCATGACTCTGCCTTTAGATGGCTTCAAATTTTACATTGAGATAGTGAGGTCTGCCTTATCAAACAGTTGTGATTTTACAGAGCTCTCATGTCTAACAATATTCCATTGATTAGATTAATTAAATGTAGCTTAGACCCCCAGGAAACTATACTATGAATTACCACTCAGTTGTAGTTGAAAGAAAGCATGCAGAGTTTCTTCTCCAAGTGGCATCTACCCCATACTTTCCTTTACATTATTGTTGTTGTTGTTAAGTGCCATCAAGTTGGTTCCAACTCATAACAACCCTGTATAGAGTTTCCAAGGAGTGGCTGGTGAGCTTGAACCACTAGCCTTGAGGTTCAAACTGACCATGCAGTCTATTGCATTAACTCACAATGTCACACTAGGACTCCTTTACATCACTTAATAGTCATTTATTCCTCAGATTAATATTTAGGGTGGGAACCAATGTTTCATTGTTTAGCTATTTGTTGTTAAGTGCCATCAAGTCAATTCCGACCCATAGCGACCCTGTATAGGGTTTCTGAGGAGCAGCTAGTGAGCTCGAACCACCGACCTTGCAATTCAAATGACTTTGCAGTCTGATGCATTAGCCCACAGCGCGACCCCAGGACTCACTATTGCCACTGTATTATTAGGGAGCTTAGTCTCTTTTTTGAATTACCCATGTTTACCAACTATTTTAATGTTTCCCTTCCCTCTTCACATGATGATGCACAGGTAGAAAATGGTATTTGTTTGGCAAATTGGGTCTACATCTCTGTCCATTTCAACATATTGATGATTACTACCTAACATATGTTTAGCTGTTCATTTACAACCAATGGTACAGTTGTTAGATTGTTCTGCATGTAACTAACTTTTTGTACACCATACTGAAAAAGCTAGTACCTTTATATAAGCAACTTCCAAGTTCCCCTAAAAAAAAATTTTTGTGCTATTTCTGATGTGTAGCCAAGAGGTTGTTGTTAAATGTTGCTAAGTTGACTCATGTTGTTATTAAGCGCTGTCGAGTCAGCTCTGACCCATAGCAACCCTGTGTACGGTTTCTGAGGAGTGACTGGAGAGCTTGAATCACTGACCTCTATGGTCACAGCCTAGTGCTTGTCTTACTGCGCCACATCAAGAGTCCCAATCACTCTAGTGATCTGAAAATACAGACTAATGCCATTTCCCCTGGACTACCAAGTCACCAACACTTTATAATTCCAATAGGATATCAGGGAATTGAAGGTTTTTGCTTGTTAATATTTTCAGGGGACAATCTCTGTGCTTATTGTTCTGACTTAATTGTAATTACCCCAGAAGAGAAGAAATTAATCAGAAAAGCAGCAATGAGATTTTACAAAAAAACAAAACAAAACAAACAAACAAACAAAAAACCCCACAAAACCTGATGTTATTCTACTACTGGGAAAACAATTTGAAGACCATGTCTGACTTCCCCTACCTTTACAAGGTGGGAAAAGACTTAAAATCAGCCCAAGGCTGATTTCTATGAAGCAGAGGTCAGACATGCTTCTACCCTACAACCTTTCTTACCCTCTTCTGACACCAGCTATCTATCCCACAGCACTCTGCTTTACATCTGGGTTTGACAATCCACTGCAACAGCCACTCAGAACTCAGAAAAATATGATTATGGGGTTTACTAGGGAAGTGAACAGGGCACAATTCAGGATAAAAAACAACTCAGGATGTAGCTGTTCTCCAGTCAGGAATGCCTCTTGTCTGCCACAGTGCAGGAGTGCCTCACTCTTGTCTTCCGCCTCAGTCATGTGCTCCCTTAGCCTTTGTCCTGCTCTGGCAAGTATTACAAAAGTCTTTTAGGCAGTCTGTGAATGCCTAAAGGGCACATCTTCCAAGTCAGTCTCAGTCTGCTTTACTCAATCCATGGGTCTGGAGCCTAAAATTGTTCTGTCTCTCCATACCACTTCCTCTGCTATTGCCTCTGCTGTTACCTCTGCCTTTGCTGCTTCTCTAGGATGGGACCTCATGCTTAACTCATTCTCTTCCTTCTTGATGATCCTGGAATCATCTCTGTGTCTGAGATGGCGCCTTTCAAACCTAGCTGTAGGGCAAAACTAACCAATATCAGCCTTAGAGTCCATATACCTTATTTGTATGATCCCACCTAATTGTTTGGTGGAATTAAGAAGACTTTGGATAGAAAAGCCATATCCAGTAAATTCAAGGTACCGCAACTACCTTATTCTTTGTTTTCATATTCAAACTAAATTTTCTTATTAAGTTCATTACAGAAATTTAGAAATGTGTATGAGATTGTAAGAATATGGTCAGGAGTATGGTTCAGTCCCTTTAATAGTAGACTGGAAAACAACAACGTGTTCAGCCAGAATTAAGTAAATGCCTATTTTTTTATTCCTACAGACCTTGACAATTGATGTCTGAAATTTCTTTTCAACTTCAAATGGCTAAAGTGTTGATACATTCTCAAGTCAAAAGTTGACAGAGACTTTCACGCATTCCAATGATTATTAACCTTCTGTGCAGACGCAGAAATTTAATGAGTTACACCTGACATTGTTATTGCTTAATATAATATGTTGTTGTAGTTTTTGTTATGTGCCGTGGAGTCAGTTCTGACTCATAGCGACCCTGTACAGGGTTTCCGAGGTTGTAAATCTTTACGGGAGCAGAACGCCTCATCTTTCTCCCGCGGAACAGCTGGTAGTTTAGAACTGCTGACCTTGTGGTTCACAGCCCAATTTATA
>NW_006408528.1:19493881-19502129 GCF_000296735.1 Chrysochloris asiatica | reverse complement strand
ATTCACTGTCCAAATTTCACATGCATATGAGGTTATTGAAAATACAATTTCTTGGCCAAGAAGTGTCAGCTTGGCCTTAGTCCTCAAGCTGGCATCTTTGCTTTCCAGCACTTTAAAAAGGTCTTGTGTGGCAGATTTGCCTAATGCAATACGTTGATTTCTTGACTGCTGCTTCAATGAATGTTGATAGTTGATGCAAGAAAAAGTGAAGTCTTTGACAATTTAGCGACCCTGTATAGGGTTCCTGAGGAGTGACTGGTGAGCTCGAACTGCCGTCCTTGCAGTTCAAATGACTTGCAGTCTGGCGCATTAACCCTCTGTACCACACCAGGACAAATAAAAGCTTTTGCGTGCCTCGTTACATTCATGCCCATTGTGTAGTTCCAGGAGCCATTAGATTAGCATGTGATTTGCCAGCTTGATTCTCTATTACTCTTCTCAATTATTTTCAATTAGATTCTCATTGTTTACTATAAAATTTAAAAGAATGATCTAACAATTAGTTTAAAATGGACTGAAGTGGGCAATTGCCGTACATGCTGAATGGCATAGCTCTTGTTATTTGTAATTATGTAATTATTTTAAATCAAAATATGAAATTAAGCATATTATAGTTTGATTTTTTTTAGCTTTTGATTTGCTATGACACCATTATCTACACTGAGAATTGATGGACTACAAAGAAAGAACTCTATTATGAACTCTATTCATTTGAGAAAAATTGTAATTGTATGTTCAATTCTCTAAATTTTCAAGATGCCATATATGGAAGAGAGACCTAGGGTAGCATTGTAGGATAAGCACAGAGTTGCTAACTGCATCATTGATGGTTCAAACCCATCAGCCACATCTGGAAACCCTACATAGGGTTACTTTGAGTCAGAATTGACTTGATGGCACATAACAGCTACATATGTGGGAGAATATCCAAATTGAATGCAATTAAAAATGTTTCAAGACATTTTGCTTTAATGCGTGACATATAAAATCAAACTGCACTGAAGTTATTCACATATTTAACAACACAAGTTTTTAAAAAAAAAAAAAATGGAACATACATTCTCTTCCAGCAGTTTCAAGCTATTGTTATAAATGGGGCATCATGTTGATTGTTCTGTTAACTCAGAGCTTGTGAAAAATGAACCTTGGTATGTTTTCAGCTTCAAAAGCAATTATGCATGTTTGCTCGTTGTTATTTTGAACAAACTTTCTGCCTGTTATTATGTATTTCCCAGACAAGTCTGTTTTGAAAAGCTAATTTATTATCCTTTCTCCATCCTTGCCCATTCACCTGTATGCTCACTCTTAGTCATTGCCACATTTTCAAATAAATAGGTTCCTCAAAAGAAAAGTATGAATTTCAGACTCCCCTTTCTCCTCACTTTCAAATTCAAATAGTCATTAAGTCCTGTTGATTCTTTCACAGGACTTAATGTTTATTATTATATTATTTGAATCCATCTAATATTTTGAATCCTTTTGTTTTCGCATTGATCCATTTCCTATCAACTTATTATTGGATATTTGTTGTTGTTGTTGTTGTTATGTGCCGTGGAGTCGATTCCGACTCATAGCGACCCTGTACAGGTCTGTAAATCTTTACGGGAGCAGAAAGCCTCATCTTTCTCCTGTGGAGCAGCTGGTAGTTTCGAACTGCTGACCTTGCAGTTCGCAGCCCGATTCGTAACCACTACGCTACCAGAGCTCCTTAGTTATTTAATTAGTCTCCTTACATTCATGCTGCTGAGGTACGGTCTTTTGAAAACAAAAGTTAATTATATCATTCACCAGCTTAACATCTTCCAAAGTTACACTGTAACTTACAAGATACATTTCAAACTTGATAACCTGAGAAGCCTTTGAATATTCAATAAGGCAGGTAAACATCTTTCTGGTATTCTCTGCTTTCAGCAATGATATCCCTGATTCCATGTCCTCATATGAATCCAGCTTGTACCTCTGTCAATGTACTATTGCAGCCATTTTTCAATTTTCTTTAGCAAAATTTTTCTTGCATGTGATATTAATGATATTTTTTTGTTGATTTCCACATTCCATTGGTTTAATTCTATTGGGAATGGGCACAAATATGGATTTCTTCCAATCAATTGACTAAGTAGCTGTCTTCCAAATTTCTTAGCATAGATGAGCGAGTGCCTCCAGTGCTGCATTAATTTTTGAAGCATTTCAATATTTATTCCATCAATTCATGGAGCCTTGTTCTTTGCCAATGCCTTCTGTGCATCTTCCTTCAATATCATTGGGAGTTTATCATATGCTACCGCTTCAAATAGTTGAACATCGACCATCTCTTTTTGGTACAGTGATTCTGTGTTCCTTCCATCTTCTTTTGATGCTTTTTGCATCACTCAGTATTTTGCTTATAGAATCCTTCAGTATTTCGAGTCAAGTCTTGAATTTTTTTCTTCAGTTCTTTCACCTTGAGAAATGCTGAATGTGTTCCTCCCTTGTGGTTTTCTAATTTCAGATCTTTGCACATTTCTTTATAATACTTGACGTTGTCTTCTCAAGCTGCCTTTTGAAATTTTCTGTTCAGTTCTACCTCTTAATTTCTTCTACTTGCTTTACCATCTACACTGGAAAGCAAATTTCAGTGTCTCTTTTGACATTCATTTTGATCTTTTCCTCCTTTAATGTCTTAATGACCCTTTGCTTTTCTCCTTTATGATTTGCTTGATGTCATCTTGGTTTTCTGTCATTAGTGTCTAATATACTAAATCTGCCCTTAGATGATTTCTGAATTCAGATAGGATATCCTCAAGGTGAGATTTGGGCTTGTGTGGACCTGTTTTAATTTTCTTCAGCTTCGGCCTGAACTTGCATATGAGCAATCGAAGACCTGTTCTACAGTTGCCCCTGGCCTTGTTTTGGCTTTTTCACTGTCTCTTCTCACAGGCATAGTCAATTTGATTTCTGTATTTGCCATGGGGCAAAGTCTATGTGTAATCTTCTTTTATGTTGTTTTTAAAGGGTATTTACAATGAATAAGTCATTGATCTTTCAAAATTCTTTCAAATCTTCCAAAATTCAATCTCCAGTATCATTTCTTACACTATGGCCATATTTTCTAACTACTGATCATTCCTCTTTGTTCCAACCTTTGCATTCCAATCAACAGTAATTATCAATACATCTTGATTGTATGTTTGATCAATTTCACACTGAAGAAATGGTAGAGTTTTTTCAATTTCATCATTACTGGATTTAGTGGTTGGTACATAAATTTGAATATTAGTGGTATTAACTGGTTTTCCTTGTATTGTTGTTTTTAAATGCCATCAATTCAGCTCCTACCCATAGCGATCTTTTATATGGTTTCTGGGGAGAGACTCATGGATTTGAACTGCCTGCCTTGTGGTTTTACAGTTCAGTGCTGTTCCTACAGCACCACATCTAAACAGAAGTCTGTATGGATGATATCCTATCACAAACAGTATTATACTTCAAGATAGCTCTTGATTTTTTCTTTTTGATTATGAATGGGATGCCATTCCACTTCAATTTGTCATTCCTAGTATAGCAAACCATAGTAGAAGCTTGAAGACAAGATTTAAAATTCTGCTAATCGTTTGGTCATGAGATAATGGTAGCATGACCAGGGTATGGCACTGGAATGGTAAGAAAAAACCGAATTTGAGAGATATTCAGAGGCAGAAATGCTAGTGATCAATGATTGCAGAAATCACATCCTAAAGAATATTGAGGTAAAAAAAATATTTCATAGACTTTGTTATGAAAGTGGATTGCCTGGTAGTGCTATGTTCTATGATAGAAAACCCAGAAGTGGGTATATTGTGGCAAAAAATAGGAATTAAGATTTGGACTTGATGAATTTAAGATTTACTGGACATCACATAGAACTGTTCATTGAGAATCTGAGTATGTACGATTCTACCCCTTAGGAAACGAGTATAAAGTGCTGATTCAGATTAAGAAACCTTTAATATAAAGATACTTCATGGACATGGATTAGGAAAGCCAAAAAAAAAAATTAAAATGTGAGAAATAAGAAGGATTAGAATACACTTGCTAGGAATATCAATATTTGCGGGTCAGCAAAAAGGAGAAAGACCCTCAAAGTGATGGATTGATATGTGGTAATGGCCTTGGGTTCAAGCATAACAATTATGAGAGTGATATATAGGACCGGGCAGTGTTTTGTTCTGTTGTGGATAGGGTCTCTATGAGTCACAACTGACTCATCAACACCAACTCATTAGGAGAAACAAGAACCTTTTAAGAGTCAACCACTATGTCTCTTTCTCTTTTAAGTCTTCCCTAATTTTCACGTATGAAATGGTACCCAGCAGGTATGCAATCTATGTGTTTAAAATCATGCCTTCTCTGTACAGGCACATTTAAAGTGATTTGGGGCCAATTGTTTATGTTTTGAAGGCTTCAATTCCATTACTGTCAAACATGGATAATGACAACATCTGTTTCATATGGTTTATTGTGTGAATTAAATGTGTTCATAGAGGAGGGTGAGTCAAAAAGTTGTCATTGCTATTAAGTGCCATCAAGGCAATTCTGACCCAGAAACCCTGTACAAGGTTTCTGAGGAGCAGCTGATGGGTTTAAACCACTGATACAGCTACAAAATCATAGAAAACTTTATTAAAAATATCAAAATATGAATCTATTTCTTCTCATCATATAACCCGATTCATAACCACTACATACCAGAGCTCCTTATCCTCCATTTACATCTATATAACTCTGAGTGTAGTCTTTCCATGCTTCTAACACCTACACTGAAGAGTTATGCACTCTTCAGTCTATACCACATTGATGTTGTTGTTGTTAGATGCCATCAAGTCGGTACCAACTCATAGCGACTCTATGCACAACAGAACTAAACTGCCCGGTCCTGGGCCAACCTCACAATTGTTGCCATGTTTGAGCCCACTGATGCCACCATCTTGCCAATCCATCTCGCTGGAGGTCTTCCTTTTTTTCACTGACCCTTCACCTTACCAAACATGATATCTCTTTCCAACAGCTTGTTCCTTCTGATTTTCCATCCTTCCTGGACTCAGATCATGTTCCTTTTAAATTACATGTTCAATGAGGAAAAAGGAAATCTGAAAGGGGCAAAATCAGAGCTATAGGATGATGGGGCAAGGTTTCATAATGAAATTCTTGTTGAACAGCAATTGGCACTCTGGGAGGATGAGCAGGTTCATGATCCTAATGGGGAAAAAAAAAAAAAAAATTCCTTGGTACCATTTTCCTGGCCTTTTTCTCACCAGTGTAGCATTTAGTTTTCTTAAAATATCTTCCCAAAAAGTCCCCATGATTGTTCTGTGTCCAAGAAAATAAGATTATAACATTGGGATTCTAAGAAACAGTCACATTGAAATTCTAAGAAACAGTATTTTAATTTCCTTTCAAAATACTTCCATTAAGCTGACCTCTCTGCCTTGAATGAAACTGTTCCATAGATCCCCAGAATCCACTGTTGTGGTTGTCCCTTTTAAAAATTATTTTAAGGCAACCTAATGAGGAGTTCTAGTATGACACTGTAGGATAATCAACAGATTGCTAACTGCAAGGTCCACTGTTCAAACCCACCAGCTGCTCCTTGGAAACCCTATACAGAGTCACTATGAGTTGGAACTGACTCAATGGCACTTAACAACAACAACCATTAACAAAACTAAGATAAATGTATTATTGAGAAAATTTATCTGCAACCATTCATTGATTGCAGAGACATGCTTAAGTATATTATGTTTGTAATAAACCTAGGCATGTATATCCAGGAATCAAAATAACATAGCATGCCTTAATCTCATATAGCAATTTCTGGTATATTTTAAAAACTCACTTAAAATTAGTTCTCATTGTTTATACTTATCTATGATATTATTATAATTATTATATGCATCATATTCCTATCACTTACTTAGATGAGTTGATCTCATACCAAACTGCATGACTCAGCACGGATTTGACTGTACTTAACAACAACACAGCAGATTGCAGATTGCTTATCAAAGTTGTCCTAATATTTTCAAGGGTTTATGATAGGGTTGGCACTAAGCAAGCACACTTAAAATTAAGTATTTGCTGAACATATGATTGGCAATGGATAAACAAATAGATAAGTATTTTGTAGAAAGGGCAACATAAGCAGAAAAACAAAACAAAAAAACCTGAAATGCAGTATGATGACAAGGAAAAAAACAGTCTTTTGGAATCAGACCGGTTGATCTTAAATAAGTTGTTGCATTTCTTTGAGCTGTAGTTTCTTCATCTGAAAAATCAGCATAATGACATTCAAGTAGTGGTGGCACGGTGCTAAGTGCACATACGGTACATCAGAGACATAGATGTGACATTGCTGGCGCCGCTACCACCACTGACACCATCAGAGAAGTAGTTATTGCTGTTCTTCTTGTTACTGTTTTATCTTTTGATTCTGTTTTCTCAAAACTAGGCAAAACACCTCAGTGGTAGCAAGTTTTCTACTTCCTAAAGTGTAGCTTCTAGAAGGCCTGGTGTGGCACTGAATCGTTAACTGAAAGGTCGGTGCTTCAAACCCACCAGCCACTCCTTGGAAAGCCTATACAACAACAACATTTTAATTCAAGTCTCCATTTTTTAACATTATTTTTTGTGTGGCAAATATTGAAGAGGGGTGTCCTGCTTAGAAGTGACAGGTGGTACTATGTTAGTAAGCTAGTAACAGAAGCAGCAATTCTGTAGAAAAAGATATCAAAATCAGATATAAAAAGAGACTTATTTTGGGAACAAAACATCTAAAATTGTCAGGGTTATGTTTAAGTTGCCAGCTGCAAACATTAGTCACTGGAGCACTCTAAAAGAGTAAATTAAGTTTTTGGGGTGAAGGAGGGGCAGAAGGAAGTCAAACACAGTCTTCTGATGAGATGACTCAGTGTGGTCATATCAGGAAGCAGTAGGAGGTCTGAAAGAAATGTCTGACTTCTACTTGGAAAGTGTCTTGCATATTTAGCTTTCAAAAAGCCTGTACAATAGGAAGCCCAAAGAAAATAGTTTACTGCCATCAGAGGCCTCAATGAAACATCAAATGAGCAGATTGAGTTGCCTGTTTGGTTACTTTGAGCATATTTTCAAGCACCAAAGGAGAATGAATCTGGTTTTGGGTTAATTTCATTGTGGAAAGGACGAGTCATTTTCTTCATCCTAAATCAAATCATTAGACAAAGACTGTATATTGATTTATTAATTAAGTGCCATGTATGGATAAGGAGCTCTGGTACCGTAGTGCTTACGAATCGGGCTGCTAACCTCAGCATCAGCAGTTCGAAACTACCAGCTGTTCCATGGAAGAAACATGAGGCTTTCTGCTCCAGTAAACATTTTCAGCCTTAGAAACCCTGTATAAGGTCGCTATGAGTTGGAACTGACTCCATGGCACATAACAACAACAACGCCATGTATGGATGGAGTCCTGGTGTTGCATTGTGGGTTAATGCGCCAGACTGCAAAGCCCTTTGAACTGCAAGGTTGGCGGTTCAGGCTCACCAGCTGCTGCTCGGAAACCCTATACAAGGCTGCTATGGGTCGGAATCGACTCGACGGTACTTGGCAACAACAACATGTATGGATTATTATGACAAAGAATACAGGATGTAAAACAAATTGATCCAAGGATACTTCTACTAGATTCATGTTTCCAGCTTTGCTCTCATGCGTCTCCTACCTCTCCCTCATGCATCAGTGTTGGTTTCTATCAGTCTAACTTCTTAAAAATTCTACTCCATTTCTCCAAACCTTATCTCTCAATTAAATTTCAAATATATATACATATATGGTTTCCATTTTTTTACTTATTTACTTAAGTTATGTCATACAATATATGACAAATACCAGGCACATCATCCCTGTTCAATTGCTTCTTGGTGAATACCAGACTCACTTAGCATATAATAAAGGCCTGTTTGTACTATGATTTTAATTCCCTCTCTGTTCTCAATGACTTGTGTTTTTATCCCTCTAGTAGTAAATTTCAACTACAATTGTAATGACAAATGTAACATTAAGCGTCTCTTTGTCATTCATGTGTAGGATGGTGGTGATGGTGGTTGTGTGCCACTGAGTTAGATCTCTCTTACAGTGATCCTAAGAGCTTCCAAGACTGTACATCTTTACAGGAGTAGAAAGTCTCATCTTTCTCCCATGGAGAAACTGTTGCCCTTGAGGTTAGTTGTTGTTGTTGTTAAGTGCCGTCGAGTCGGTT
>NW_006408528.1:19466082-19489076 GCF_000296735.1 Chrysochloris asiatica | reverse complement strand
ATCTATTATCCTTATCTTTATCTCAGCTTCAGAATAACTCAAAATAACAAAACCACCCTTACTTAAATAAGGTTTTTCACATTTAAAAGTTTGTCAGAGTCAGAAAAAAATAACTGTATATAGAATGCTTGCCATGTTTATGGTGTTTATGCATCCTTTTATGAGCTTTCTTCATTTTCTTCCGCATCTTCTTGTCCATCACCATTCCTGGTCCTACCATGCCAGGAGCCAAAGGATTCACAGAAGGCATGCCAGGAGCAGGTGGTGGGTATGGAGGAGGGTAGCAGCCAGGAGGTGGGTAGGGTCCTAGGGGTTGACATCCTGGATACCCTGGCTGTGGCACAGGCTGAGGGGGTCCACATGGGGGGAAAGCTGGATTCCCCTGGGGTACTCCTGGGGGAATGGGAAAGGGGCCTGGAGGATAGGCAGGATTTGCAGGTGGTGGATGGACAGCGTTGGGACCTCCAGGGTACCAAATGTTGGGGGGATATGGATTTGACCCCGGCTGCTCGGCACTGGCATTCCACATGTTCTGGTGTTTCTCCAAGCCTGAAGGAGAAGTGACAATGGGAGTTCAAAAAAGATCCTTAAACATTTAAATATGTGGATACACCCGCTTCCTCATTAAAAAAAAAAAAAAAAGGCAATTCTGTCTCCAAAAGGTGAAGGGACCCTCTACTCAGAAATAAAGAAAGGGGCTAGCAGGGGGAGTCCAAATACCCCGTCACCTTTATACCACCGGTGGGTCTTAACTCGTTCTCTTGTTTGTTTTTTAATAAACAAAAACACTCAGGAATACATAATCACTTAAGCAACTAAAGGGCACATTCTGCAAGCCCACCTCCTGGCTGCCAGCACAGAGCCTTCTCTTCCCATGAGTCTAGAGTCCTCAGCTGCTTTATTGTTCCCTATCATCATCTCTGCCTCCATCTCTGGTGTCACTGCTTCTCTGGATAGGGCCCTACATTCTGCTCATGTTCTTCTCCCTGGATGGTCCTAGGGTCCTCTGTTCCTGGACTGATAGATTAACTACTCCTCCCTTTTTGTTGCAAAACTTCAACCTTTACAGTTTTGACAATCACAATTAGTCATAATAACAATTATTCACTATTGAGTCATAAGATTCTTATCCCCATCTTCTTTCACCAGACCTGTCTCAACAAGAAGAAAACTATTCAGTGGGGATTTTACCTTTCCTTGCTCACTCAGAAACTCAACTCCCTCTTAGAGACTCGTAAGCCAGTCACTTGATAGCCCACCCATTTTAGATAGCCAGTGTCTAGGTTGCTCATCCCTATCAACCCTTGTACAGAAGGGATGGTAATGATCCTTGATGGGAAGATCCCTTCCCTCTCATTCAGTATTTTGAGTTACTACATCCATAAGTATAGGTGAAGTTCATCAAATTGTAGCAATTTACGCTTGTTTCCTTTATCTTTTTTTTTCTCTCCCTCTAGTCAAGTTCTGATCATCTAGCCATTGAAGCTAGGCCAAATGGGTTACAATAACATCTTTCATTGCTCTGTTATCACACATAAAAGAAGTTAAAATATATAATTTTTTGAGTTATAATTGAATGTTTCCAATATCTATATTTGTTCCACTGGTTTCTATAGTATTTGTTTGGCACTACATCCCAGCCAAAGGATTTCAAAGTTGTTTTATATTCTATCTATACAGTCAACATGTGTTTAGTCTTAGGTTAAAGGCTGTAGACTGTAGACTGATCCAATTCATGTCCAGCCCTTTAATATGACACAAAATGTTATTGTGTGCCATTGAACCAGTTCCAACTCATAGTGACCATACAGGACAGGTTATAAACCTTACTGGGGCACATTGTCAGGCCTTTCTCCCTCAGAGCAGCAGGTGAGCTCAAAGTATCATCCATTCAGTCTGAAGTTTTCGTTTTAAGTCTAATACTTAAACATTGCATCGCCAGAGCTTTTTAGAAAAATGCTAACTATACCAAACCATATCAACTGACCCTGATGTAGCATGTTTGAGTATATAATTTGCTATTTTGGTCTATATAAAATATTTGAATAATAAATAAGCCCATGCATAATATCCTGATAACTCAATCATTTAACTGCTTCCATTATATGCAAAACCCTGAACTGAAAGTTTATCACTCAAAAGTTTCTGTTGAGGGAGCAGCATAGACTGTTCTATCTCTGAAACAGCACATTGCACTTTCACATATCACCATAAAGGAAAACATTGTCTGGATTAGATCTGGATATGTGCATGAGCATTTTAGAGAAATTTGATAGTGAAAGTAATGTTTTAGAAGCTAGAATTTCAACCAAAATTTCAGTAAGTGTTCTAAATCAGACATCACTTTTTTTTTTTTTAATTGAATATATTTGGAGAATGCCCTCTTCTTCAAAAACAAAGAACAAACATGATTGCTTTCCAATCATGCATTCAGATTAGATGCTAGATGTGGGTGACTGTCTCAGACCATCCAATAAACAGCCCTTTTGGTAGATTCTATTACCAGCAATTAAAAGAGTTTAGTTTCATTTCATTATAGCTCAAAACTCTCCCCAGGGTAAAAATTCTGATTTCTTGCCATGGGAGCCAATTGTGCTATTAGAATAACAAAGCTCTGTATTTTTTTTCTTTTAATCACCTACATTGGCTTTGTATCCTCCTTATAGTGAAGAAGTATTATATGTTGCACACATGATGGAAGAAATGAGTTAAATGAGACATACATCTTCAGAATTAAAGCCTGGGAACAGAGTATATGTTCTTTGAAAGGTTCTAAATTACAAGCTTTTGTTTAGTGTTTCTTATTCTGAGGCACATTTTGATCAATTAACAATCAATTAGGCTTTCAGACATTTCTTAGTTGTAATGTTTCTATTTCAGAAGAAGGTTCTGGCAGATTCCAAAATCTATGGATACACTGACTCAAGCATATTTCACACTCAGGCACTGTATTTTTTTTCTCAGTAAACTGTCCCACAGCTTATGGGATAAACAACACACAGAGAACTTTACAGTCATTTCAAATATATGTCTCCTTTGTTATTTATGATCTGAAACTCCTCTACTCTCTGCATTTGTTTGATTTGGATTTTAAAAGGAAACACAAGATGCCAGTTGAAAGGAGCACAACCAAATATGGTATGAAGCACCTGCTGGAGTAAGTAAAAAAATATTGCTACAAAATCATAGAAACTTTCATTCAATAAAACCATCAAATGTAAAGGTATTGTTTCTCGACACATCCTCCATCTAGATCTATATAATTCTAACCCTTCCCTGAAGAATTCTCTATTCTTTTTAACCACATCAAAACAGCCATTTTGCTTCAAATCAGGGATCAAGCATATACCCTCAGTACACAGGGATTATAGGGAAGGGCAACTCAGACATTGGCTACCTAAAATAGGGGGATTATAAGGGCATGAAGTGACTGGCTTACATGTTTTCAGGAGGGAGTTTAGTTTCAGAGTGAATGGGGGAAGGCAGAATCCCCACTGAACAGTTTCCATCTTGTCTATATGGGTCAGGTGAAAGGAGATGGGGATAGGATTCTGTTGATTTAATAGTGAGTCATTGTTATCATGACTAATTGCAATTGCCACAATTGCAAAGGTAGAAGATGTGTAATAAAAAGGGGGGGATCAGGGAGTGGTTGATTTTGCATTCCAGAAACAGAGGATCCTGGGACCAGCAAGAGGGAAGAGCATGGGCAGAGGGTAAGATCTTAACTAGAGAGGCAGCAACACCAGTCTGAGGCAGAGACAATGACATGGAGAGATAGAGCAACTGAGGATTCTAGACTCATGGAAGAGGAAAGGCTGTGGTGCTGATGGACAGGATGCTAGTTTGCAAAATGTGCCCTTTGGTTGTTTAAACAATTTTATGTTCTTTGGTTGTTTAAACAATTTTATGTTCCTGTGTGTTTTTGTGTACATCAAAAAGGGGGAGTGTAATCATTATAGTGAAACAAGATGTGATTGGTGGAATGAAACACTGATGTTCTGCCATGTAGACTATCACTCAATTCACTATGAAAACTTTAAAAACAAACAAACAACAACAACACAAAACAAAACAAAAAACAGCAGTTTTGACACAACAAAGGACTCAGATCATCCTGCTTTACAAAGGTTTTTGAGTTTGGGAAACCAAAAGTCTGAAGAGACAAGATCAGGGATTCAGGATGGCTGGATTAAGGTGCCCCAAGGAAATTCATGTAGGACAGCCCTTAGTACCCATAGAGAATAAGCAAGTACATTGTTGTAATGGGGGCAGGATGTGTGTGTGTGTGTGAAATCCTCAGTACAATTTTTTTTTAACCTTTTCCTCAACAATGCAATTTTAAATTTTCTTGAAACTTCTTTATAATATGATCTCATGATCATTCTGTGTCCTTCAAGAAAATCTATCCATATTATGCCTTTGGAACTTTAAGAAAACAGTCACCATCACCTTCAGAGCTGGCCTCTTTATCTTGAATTTAGCCCAGCAGATTCCCTCAAAAGCCACTGTTTTGATTGGACCTTGCTCTCTGGCTTATATTGGTAAATCCGAGACTTGGCCCCAATTATGATTTGTTCCTTTGAATCATTGCTAGTTTCATTCTTGCTTAAAATACTGATGGAAAGATCAACTATTTGAGCTAGCTGTCCATGCAACACTTTTGGCACTTGTCTAGCTGATAGCTTGTTGAGGTCAAGACATTTGCTTAAAACTGAAAATGCCAAGCTATGAGACCACACCTTTACTAGTTATTGCACCTGTGATATTCTTTGGCATTCTTCTACCAGTTTCTTGGCTTCAGCAACAATTTATTTATTCATTGAGGTTTTTGTTTTTGTATTGGCTCATCTGTGAGGCCCTTCTCAATTTTCTTTCAAATGCTTGATCCATCTAAAAACAGCTGATTTATGTGGCTCAAAATTTGTTGCAAAGCTTCAATGATTTGAGAAGATGTCCAAATGTATTTTTTTGTTTTTTGTTTTTTTTTTGTAAATTAAGTTATTCCTGACCTCAAAATTGTTTTTCCCATGGCACAAAAAGTATCATTTTATTTGGAGGCACCCTGTTGTTGTTAAGTGCCATCGAGTAATTTCTAACTTACAGTGACCTTCTATAGGATTTCTGAGGAGCAGCTGGTGGGTTAGAACCACCAACCTTGTGGTTCACAGTCCAGTGCTTATCCTACAGTGCCACCCCAGGAATCTGAAGGCACCCTAGTAATACTAAAACAAATGTATCACTGAGAAAACCTTCCTGCACTCATCCTTTGAAGGCAGGAATATGTTTAAGCATTTTGTTTGAAATAGACCTGTGCATGTTTGAACTGGAACTCCAGTAACAATACTTTTTGACATTCTCTCATAAAGGTAACATAATTTGAGTTCCCTGAGGATGCCAAAACAGCTCTTTTGATGTGTTGTTCACTATATAGTACAGACTTCTTCTGGAATAGGTTAGAGAAATGGAAGCACTGCCTTGTATAATGATTTTATGGAGCCCTGGTGTGGCACTGAGGGATAATGCACCAGACTACAAAATCAGTTTGAACAGCAAGGTCAGCAGTTCAAGGTCACGAGCCACTCCTCAGAAATCCTATACAGGGTCTCTATGAGTCAGGACTGACTTGATGGCACTTAACAAAAATATAGTGTTTTTGAGGAGCTTGTGGTTAGCAGCCCAGTACTTATCCTACAGTGCCATGCCAGGACTCCATTAGGGTAAATAACAGGGGCCAATTCAATATCAGAAATGTTCAGGGTACATTTCTTCCAGTTAGGGCAGACTTTCCTCAGCCGTGCTCATAGGCAGGTGTCTCTGTCTGGGCAATGCTACAGAGTTCTTTTAGGGATGCTGACAAATGCCATAGGCACACCACTCACACATAAGCCTCAGTGTGAAGGTGCTCAGCTTTAGCTCCTCCATGGGTTTGCAAACTTAGCACTTCCAATTAAGTGCCTGGAAACACGCTACTCTGCAAGTAAGCTTCCTGACTAAAGTCACTCAGCATTAGTTACCTCATGGGCTAGAAAGTCCACCACTCTGGTGCTCTGACATTGGTTCTGCTGCTTCTACTCTCCTCTAACATTTTCTGGTGTCACAACGTTCTGTTTCTGGGTCAAGATGGCTCAATGCACAAGGATCTCAGGGTCCAAAGGATACACTGTACTCCCAGCTCTTCTTTTATGGTAGTGAAATTTCTCCTCTGCTTCTGAGATGGTTTATTTTATACCCAGCAGGATGGCAAAACTGACCAATCACAATTAGCCCTATTAACAGTCTCTCACAACCAAATCCATCAGCATCTTCATGGAAAAAGTCATTTGGTCGAGTTTGTAGACTATGGCTAGAAAAGGCATATAATATTTTCTGCACGGCAGCTTCACATCTTGATATGTTTACTTTATAAAGATTTATATGATTTTGTAGAAATGCTTTTTAATTTACCCTTGTATAATAGTTTATATGGGAAGAGTCATTCTGCTTCTCCCTGCCCCTCCAGCAAGTAAATTTAAAAATCATTTATGAAAGTATAAAACTGAGAGGAAATTGGATAACATAATATACTTCTTAAGGATTGTTAATAAAGACACTAGAATATATTCTACAGAGGTATATTTATCAACTCTCTACAGAAGCAGAGATCTTAGAATTAATCATAACTCAGAAAAATACTTTCTGTGTCAAAGTCTGAAATACTATGTTGTGGACCCCTGATATCCTAGTAATCTAATCTAAAGCAGTAAAGCTCTTAGAATATAGAGCACTGGACATATAAGCACCAAAAGTCTGAAGGAGCTTACTATTTTGGTGACATCATTTTGAAGTTGAGATTTGGTTAAGTGAGATTCAATACTTATTGACTAATGAGAGAACAATATACTTAAAGAGGGAGATAACGGCTACATCGGATAAGCACTGGACTGCAAACCAGAAAGTCTGTGGTTTGAACTTGCCAGTCACTCTGAGGGAGAAAGATGATGCTTTCTGCTCCTGTGAAGATTTAAAGCCTCAGAAACCCAACACAGGGTCACTGTGAGTCAGACCAACTCAATGGCATTTAACAGCAATGATAATATACTTAAGGTATGAGACAGGAGAGTGTTAGAGTTGATGGTCTGTTGTTCAGATGTGGAAACCAAAATGATTTTCTTATAGTGAGATTTCATCAATTTTCTCACATCATTAAGTCTCTGGAACATGTGTGGATATAGCCAATATTTCCCTGCTAAACCAGCTTGAAAACTTTATAATTTACTTCCTACATTGTATGAGTATAGTGATTTTAACCTAAAAAAAAAAAACAAACAAAAACAGATATTATCAATATATCATCCTAATCCCAAACCAAACCAAGTCAAAACAAAGCAATAAACCTCAATGAAGCCTATAAACAAATTGAATAGATAAGAAGCTGGACTTTAATCTCAGTTTTGATACTTACTTTTGTACTTTGGACAAGCTATTCAATATCTTTAACCTTATTTTCATATGATAATAATGCAAAGGATATTCATTTTACAATGTTAAGAACATTTATGAAAGTTCTATTTGAAGTCCTCAAACCTTGGAAGATGAAAGACAGGCACTTGGGGAATTTTGTGATGATTTTTATTGGAAATATTATTAACATTTTTTCATTTTGATTAGATGGAGGACATGTCTAGTTGGTTTTAGGTCAGATAGTGAGAATGGTTTTGGTTAATATGTGATCATATTGGGAAATTATTTTATCTCTGATACATGTTGTTATCATTGTTACATGCCGTCAAGTCAGTACAGACTCATACCGACCTTAAGCAGAACACAATGAAACACTGCCTGGTCCTGTGCCAGCCTCAATCATTGCTTCGCTTGATCCCATTTCTGTTGTCACTGGGCCAGTCCATCTCGTTGGCCAACTTCCTGTTTTTACGCTGACCCTCGACTTTACAAAGCATTATGTCCTTCTACAGGGACAGGTCCCTCTTGATAATATGTGCAAAGTATGAGAGGAGTCTGGTCATCCTCATCCTAGCTTCTAAGGAGCATATGGCTGTACTTCTTCCAACACAGATTTGTTTGTTCTGTTGGAAGTCAATGATACTTTTAATATTCCCCTCCAATGCCATAACTCAAATGCATCAATTCTACTCTGGTCTTCCTTATTCATTGTCCAACTTTTGCATGCATATAAAGCTATTGAAAATACCATGGCTTGGGCCAGGCGCTCCTTAGTCCTCAAACTGATATCTTTCCTCTTGAACACTTTAAAGAGGTTTTCTGCAGCAGATTTGCCTAATGCAATATGTCATTTGATTTCTTGACTGCTGCTGCTGCTCTGAGTGTTGATGATTGATCCAAGCAAAATGAAGTCTTTGACAACTTAATCTTTTCTCCATGTATTTTGAAGATATTTATTGATCCAGTAGTGAGGATTTTTGTTTAATTACATTGAGGTGCAACTCATACTAAAGGCTGTGGTCTTTGATCTTCATCAATAAGTCTTTTAAGTCCTCTTCACTTTCAAAGCAAGGTTGCATCACCTGCATTTCCCACATCATTAACGAGTCTTCCTCCAATCCTGATGCCATGCTCTTTTTCATATAATACAGCCTTTCGGACTGTATACTCAGCATACAGATTGGATAAGTATATCTTTCCTAATTTTAAACCATTCAGTGTTTCCTTGTTCTGCTTGAACAACTGCCTCTTGTTCTATGTACATGTTCCTCATGAGCACAATTAAGTATTCTGGAATATTCATACTTTACAAAGTTGTCTATAGCTTGTCATGATCCACTCAATCAAAAGCCTTTGCATAGTCAATAAAGCACAGGTAAACATCTTTCTGGTAGTCTCTGCTTTCAAGTAAGATTCATCTGACATCAGCAATGATATTCCTCATTCAGTGTCCTCTTCTAAATCTGGTTTGAACCTCTGGAAGTTCTCTGTCAATGTATGGTTTCAGCTGTTTTTGTAGTACCTTTAGTAAAACTTTACTTGTGTGGGATACCAGTGATATTGTCCGATAATTTCTGCATTCTGTTGAGTCACCTCTCTTTGGAATAGGCACAAATATGTCTCTTCCAATCAGTTGTCCAAGTAGCTATCTTCCAAATTTATTGGTATAGATGATTGAGTGCCTCCAGTACAGCACCAATGTGTTGAAAGATTTCAATTTGTATTCCATCAATTCCCGGGCCCTTGTTCTATGCCAATGCCTTCAGTGCACCTTGGACTTCTTCCTTCAGTATCATTGGCTCTTGATCATATGTTATCTCTTGAAATGTTTGAACATTGTCCATATCTTTTTGGTACAGTGATTTTGTATATTCCTTCCATCTTCTTTTGATGCTTTCTGCATCTTTTAATATTGTGCCCATAGAATCCTTTAATATTGAAACTTGAAGTTTGAGCTTTTTCTTCACTTCCCTCAGCTTGAGAAAGGCTGAGCATGATCTAAATCTCGGATACTAGGTCAGATTAAAAGATTTAATTTTCTAAAAATTTCTGAAATCCACGTTCATACAGAATTAAGTTAAAATCTCTGTGAATACATTTTAGGGGGGAAAAAACTTACACATTGAATATAACTTGGGACCAATGCATACCTGGCTATACCCTTACCAATAAAACTGGGGTTAGACTAGGAGAAAGAGGGAACTTTATAAAAAAGCAACTGAGAAGAAAGTTCTATATTCCTCCTCTAGAGATGGCACCTTTCACTACCATCCTGGACCCTGCTTTCCTGCAAGGGGGGCTTGTCCAGGAGTAGCTAGTTGTGTTACTGCAGAGTCTCTCGTGTGATCCATCCCTCGGTATAAATGATGCCTGCACAAGAAATGTGGCCTGCCCTTTCTTAAACACTTCTTTTCTTGCTGGTCACTGAATACATTGTTTACCTTTTTGTTTTTTGTTTTTCTGAAATATCTGTTTATAACAGATCTAATCATGAGTCCATCTAATCATGAGTAAACCATGGGGATTTTCTACTAAGAGGTTTTAAATTACTAATTCTTACAACAAATTCTACGAAGCTATTTTTAAGAAGTAATAACTTAGAGCTTTGTGAAGAGAACAAAAGTAATGCACATAAAATGCTTTGCATACATAAGATGTATTTTTCAGCAAATATTGGTGGCATTGCTTTGTTCTTATTTACGACTGGCTGTTAATATGCCAGTACTGCTCTTCCAGTAAGACCTCAAATTAAGGGATGGAGTCTTAAAATTTGTTGATAAGAAAACTGGGGAAAATCTGGAGAGGATATTCAATAGACTGATGTGTATATTATTTGAAGTAATAGAAAATACTTATTTAAGAATGTGGTATATTGTGCTTTCAGTTTTTAACAGATACCTTTTATTGATCCTAATTTGTGGAACCTTTGTAGAGTAGTGGATTACTAACTGGGCTGCCAACCACAAGGCCAGCAGTTCAAATCTGCCAACTACTCTGAGGAAGACTGATGAGGCTTTCTGCTGCTGTAAAGATATACAACTTTGGAAACCCTACACAGGGTCACTATTAGTTGAACAGACTCAGTGACACACAACCACCACCAACATGTTAATTTGTGGAAATTTAAGAAGGATCCGTTTTCAGCATTTGGGCAGACCATAAAGCTAGAAGGCTATTTTGCAAAAAAGTTTCTGAGTACTAGACCATGACTCCAGGATTAATTATCCCAAAGTCAGGTCTCAAATTATCCCAAAGTGCTGAAGCCAAAATTGAAAACAATATTTAAGGTTAGAATATTCTCGTTCCATTTTAACTCAAGAGCCTAATTTTTCAATCATGACAGAATTTTAATCATTAACTGACTCAAAAGCACCATTAAAATCTATATAGCTAGGTTGTTGTTAAGTGCCTTTGAATTGGTTCCAACCCATAACAACCCTGTATTGGGCTTCCAAGGAGTGTCTGGTGAGTTTGAACCACTGACCTTGTGGATCAAACTGAGTTTGCAGTCTAATGCATGAACACACAGTGCTACACCAAGACTCCATATAGCTAGATAGGTAGGTTGTTGTTGTTGTATGCCATGTAGTCGGTTCTGACTCATAGTAATGCTGTATAGGGTTCCCAAGGCTCTAAATCTTTATGGGAGCAGAAAGTCTCATCTTTCTCTTGGGAACAACTGGTAGTTTTGAACTCTGACTTTCAGGTTAGTAGCCCAACTCATAACCACTATGCTATCAGAGCTCCTTTGGTAGGTAGGTAGAATAAAAAAAAAATAGATGAATACAAAAATGAATGGATAAAAAAGAGTCTATGTGAGTAATAAGCTTAAGAAGGCTGGAATGGCTATAATGTGCAGAAGATTTTAAGACAAAGTATAATGCCAGAGATAAAAAGGGACATTTCATGAAATAGTAAGCTTATTGGTCATGGTGGTTATGTGCCATGGAGTCGATTCCGACTCATAGCAACCCTGCATAGGGTTTCCAGGAATACATAATCATAAATGTGTGTTAGCTAATAACAGAACTCTAAAATATGTAAAGCAAAAAGTAACCAGATAAATAGTTCCACATGAAGAAATCTCTCCTATACTTGGTAGACAAATTTAGGAAAATAACAGTAAAGATATCTAAAATCTGAATAGACTTTCAAGTTGAGCTGATACTTATTTTTAGAAAACTGAATTCAACATAAATAAAATACACAAACTACTCAAGTGTATATGAATCATTCCTAATAGGAGGAAACACCAGGCCTAGAGGCAGGTATGAGCTAGAATGTTCAAAGAGGAGAAAAAGGCCTCTGTGGCTGGATCTCAGAGAATAAATGTGGTAGAATGGAGGTTAGAATTTTAGTAAGAGTCAGGATATGCAGAGGTAGGGTTAAACTAGGATTGGATATGGTAAGAAGTTCAAATTTTTGTTCTAACTAAGGTAGCATGTTTTAAATTGGGACGCAAAATACATAATTTGTATTTTTAAACATTCCCTCAGGTAGTTGTTTGGAGAATGGGCTGCATTGCAACAAGAGTAGAAGTAAACTACCAGTTAAAGGGCCACTGTGGTTGTTAAGTTCAGTCAAGTCCATTCCGACTCACCGCTGCCCTGGATGGGGTTTCATCGTTCTCCCACAGAGAAATTGGAAAGCCCGAATCACCCACCCAGTGCAATGTTTATCCTACAGAGCCACCTCAGTTCCTGGCTATTATGGTTGTTGTTGTTTTTATGAAGGAGCTCTGGTAGCGTAGTGGTTACGAATCGGACTGTGAACCGCAAGGTCAGCAGTTCGAGACCACCAGCTGTTCCGCGGGAGAAAGATGAGGCTTTCTGCTCTGGTTAAGATTTCCAGCCTCGGAAACTCTGTGCGCCAGGGCCACTATGAGTCAGAACCGACTCCTCGGTACTTAACAACAACAACATGTGGCAGCTGGTAGTTTCGAACTGCTGACCTTGCGGTTCACAGTCCGATTCATAACCACTACGCTACCAGAGCTCCTTCATAACAACAGCAACAACCATAATAGCCAGGAACTGAGGTGGCTCTGTAGGATAAACATTGCACTGGGTGGGTGATTCGGGCTTTCCAATTTCTCTGTGGGAGAACGATGAAACCTCATCCAGGGTAGCTGTGAGTCGCAACGGACTTGACTGAACTTAACCACAGTGGCTATTATGGTAGTACAGGAAAAAAAAAAATACTGATAGCTTTGACAAGGTGGTTTTAATGTAGATAGAAAGAGGTGGATTCTATTTCAGTAGTAGAGTCCCCTAGCTTTGATTTTGTATTGGATATGGAGGAAATATAAAAGGAAATAAATGTTAACGTCTATATTTTTGGTCTGAGATGCTATATGGATTATTCATATTCTCATATCCATTCTCTCTCACATACTCACACTCATATAAATACCCCACACTTCTATCATCCCTCTAATGTTATTTTCAAATTACAAAATTGAGACTACAAGGAGATATGACATATGCCTAGATACTCAGACAAAGGGTTAGAATCAGTGAATGCCTAAAGGTCTTAGCATGTTCAATCCATGTAGTATGCTTACAACATGTACATAGCACATGTACTCAAGTAGGCATATATATGTATGCACTTAGTTATTATACATATATACATTAATACACAGGAATTTAATACCATAAATATAATCTAGGTAATTCTAAACTTCCCTTTATGTCATGCAAATATTTATGACATACAGTGAAAAATGTACTATTTTTATAGTAATCTGAAATCTGAATGATTGGTTCTCTTTAGAAGAATAAATTATCAATTGTTTGAAATAATACAAATTGTAAAATTTTCCATTCAGTGTTTGCTTCAGGGAGACATGGTAAATTTTGCTTTACTAAACTGAATTGCAGTAGCAATGGGCTCAAACATAACAACAAATTGTGAGGATGTGCAATACCTGACTGCATTTGCAAGACTGGACTGTGTTTTGTTCTTTTATGAATATGGTTACTGTGAGTCCAAACCAACTAAAGGGCACCTAACAATAATAGCAACACACTTAACTGATAAATTTTCACAATAAGCCTATTATATTATATTAGTATATGGCAATGCATTCTACAAATAATTTATTTCATTTATCTAAAATTCCCCCAGAAAATCAGAATTACACTGGTGTTCAGACTTTATGAACACAACTTTCATCCTGTTAAACACAGCTCAAATGTACTTCTTTCATAGCATCACACAACCTACCAAATTTGTACTGGGAGTGGGGACTGGATATAAAATGGGAGCAGGTTTTCTAAATCTGAACTAGAGATAACAAAATTATATGTTTGGCGCTGTGGGATCAGCACTGAGCTGTTAACCACAAGGTTGTCAGTTCAAAAACATCAGTCGCTCCCAGGGAGAAAGATGAGGCTTCTACTTCTGTAAAGATTTACAATCACGGAAACCCTAAAGAGCAGTTCTACTCTATCCTATAAGATTGCTATAAGTAAGTATTGACTTGAGGCAGAAGGTTTGGTTTTGGTTTTAACATACACACAAGTCAATTTTAATAGGCAATCCAATCTTTTTGAAAAAAATAGCATATTCACCTCTCTCCCTCCAACTATGCTTTTTATTGACTTCTTTGCCCAAGAATTGCATGTAGAAGTAAATATGGAAATCAAGGACAACTGTAAAATAAATCAAAGTCAGAATACTGAAAGGCATTTGAGATGCTCCTTTAAAAAATAAAATAATTCTAAATCAACTCATGGTTGTCAGACTTTTCTACTGATTACTACCAGGATTGTCTGCAGCATACTAATAAGATAAACATAGAAAGATTGAATTTCTTGACATAAGATGTGAGTCAGTTTAAAGATCTGTATACAGTACCCTTATCAGTTAATCACAAAATATCTGCAGTCTAAAGCAAAAATTGCTTTAAAGTGAATTTGATACCATTAAAAACAATAGTCTTTACATCTTTGCACATCACCAACCTTCATTGCTTAAAATAGAGCTAAATGAAAATAATTCCTACTTTTAATTATAAACATCTAATTATTTTTATGTTTAATTAAATGGAATATTTTCTGGTAGTAGCTCAGAGAGTACATTAAGTTATGAAAGTGCTGAAACAATGTCATTGAGAAACATAATATTACATTAGCCATAAAGTGTCATGGTTGATAAGAAACTCACTAGAAGCCATTCAAAGGACTTCTATACTACTATTTTGCAAATGCATACTTTGGATCCATAAATTTTTATAGGAACATTTTAACAAATGTACTGTGGATTATATTTAAAAGCATTATGTGGTTTATAGTCAAAAGCAATTATGTATGATTCACACTATCTGCTGATCTAGCTAAGAGGAAGATATTCACGGAGCACAAAAATTACAATTTTTAAAAACAATACAGATTATTGTTTAAATTCAGAGCATTAACCACCCTCCAAAGTAGGTCAGGTACCACTTGAAATAAAACCAGCTTCACTAGACATATTAAAGGGAGTTTTTTTAATTGCTAAGTGTCATTGAGTAGGTTCCAATTCATAGGGACCTTGTACAGAATTTCTGAGGAGCAGTTGGTGGGTTTGAACTGCTGACCTTGTGGTTCACAGTCCAGTGCTGATCCCAGAGCATCACACCAGGAGTAAGTTACTAGGAAAGAAAAAATTGAAAGTGTGTTTTAGGACTGTCTATTGAAACTACCAGCTGTTCCATGGAAGAAAGATGAGGCTTTCTGCTCCCGTGAAGATTTACAGCCTTGGAAACCCAGTATGGCTCACTATGAGTTGGAACTGACTCCGTGGCACATAACAGAAACAACATTGCCCATGGCCATCAAGATATTCTCATAGGTACCTCAGATGAGGCAAGTCTTAGAAGGAATTGGTTATTTTATTGTCTTTCTTAAACTCCAAGGCTTTTTGTCCTTTCTTAGTCCATCAGATTATAGTGGCTTCCTGTATCCAAAGCATCACAGTCATCTGAAGTCCTTTCTTATATTTGTCTTCTTTCATACCCAACCAAATCCAGTTCTTGGAATTTTCTTGTCCTTTCTCCTCTCAATGTTCACCTTCTCCTGGGTTTCTGTCTTCATCTCCATGCTCATCTCTTTAATTTATCCTCAGCCTTGTGACCAGAGTGAATTTAAGAATAAGAGGCTCAATTATGTCTCTTTACAGATTTGGTTATTTCCCCATTTCACAGAATAAAGTCCAAATTCCTTACTATGGTACTTTACAAAGCATCAATTGCCATCCCAACCAGTGACAACCTCCTGTGTATCAAAGTAGAAGTGTGTTCCATAGGCTTTTCAATTGAGGGCCCATCAAAAATATATCACTAAGTCTGTTCTGAAATCCTTCTGGGTGAAACTGAACCAAGCTTTCTTCTTCTTCTCCAAATCTATCTTTCTTTCTTTTTACTTTTCATTGTGAATTGGGTGAAGGTTCATAAACATTTTGTTTCCTCACATTGACTGCAATTCTCTAAATGGAACATCGCTTGTCTTACTTTTTCCCTGTGTTTCGTGTTTCTTTCTCCTTTTTTTCAAATGGCTGCTTACTCTAAAGTGTGCATACTTCACTAGTGTTATGGTTACCCTTGTAATCTATTTACTGATTGGCTGAAAACTGAGCCACAGGAGTGTGTTTTGTTTCAGACTTGATGGGTGACTAAGGGCCATGGTGTCAGTGTTCTACCAGTTTCTGTTTCACCAGCAAGTCTGGTCTTTTTTACAAGTTTTCGTTTTGTTCCACATTTTTCTTCCACTCTACCCCATAGACCTTCTTATGTGATCCCTTTTAGAGTAGTTAGTAGTGGTAGCTGGGCACCATTTAGTTTTTCTGGTCCCAAAGTCATGGTGACAGATGTTCATGTGATTAATTGTTTCCATTCATCTTTGATTTTCAGCACTCGTCTTTCTCCAAATGGCCACTCATAAGTTTATCAAACCTCAGCCACTACTTCCCAATAAGCTGTAGAACATTGTCTTTGTGGACTCTTGTTATACCAGTTGACCATGGTGTTCCTCTGAGAATATGCTCTTGAGCCCCAGACTCAATAACTTATTCCCTGAAGGTGTTTTGTTATTTTAAAACTTTCATAATTTTGTCCCATCTATGTTCTACCACATTCATGGATATATTTGCAGCAAAGGTGCAAATAATTTTGCAGCACTCTGGGACTCTATCATTGTGCTTGTTGTTATTAAGTTCCATGAAGTCGATTAAAATTCATAGTGACCCTGTGTAGTGTTTCTGAAAAGCGGCTGATGGATTTGAACCACTGACCTAGTAGCTAGCAGTCCAGTGCTTATCCTACAGTGCATCACAAGTACTTCACAGTTATGCTTAAAGCCCTTAAAAAACCTCTAAAATATGTTTTCCAGCCTTGCTTCTTACCTCTATTAGCCCACTTTTCACCTTGTCTTATTTTCATTACATATTTCTAGATCTTCATACGTCCAAAATGAAAGCCCTTTTTGGCTACTTTGTGACATCCATTATTAAAATTATTTCAAATAATTCTTCTCTGCAGCTTGAGTCCATTGCTGCTGCCACTGTGACAGTCCATCTCATTGGGTGGGGGGAGGAGTTGTCTCCCTCTTTTTTATTAACACTCCTCTTTTGGAAGCATGATGTCCTTCTCTAGGGTCTGGTCCCTCCTGATCATATGTCTGATATATGATAGATGAAGTCTGGTCCACTTGGCTTCTAAGGAGCATTCTGGTTGTCTAATTTTTCCCAACTCAGTTTTGCTTGTTCTTATGGCAGTTCATGGTACCTTTAAGATTATTCTCCAACACAACTCAAATGCATCAATTCTTCTATGATCTACCTTATTCATGTCCAACTTTCATATGTATATGAGAGTATTAAAAATACCATGCTTTGGGTCAGGTATACTTTAGTTCCCAAACTGCTGTTTTTGCTCTCCAACATTTTAGAAAGGTCTTATGCAGGAGATTTTCTAAATGCAGTACATCATTTGATTTCTTGATTTCTGCGTCCATGAATGTTAATGGTGGATCCCAGCAAATTGAAGTCTTTGACAACTTCAATCTTATCTCCATTTATTTTGATGATATTTATTGATCCAGTGGTGAGGATTATTGTTTACATTGAGGTGCATTCCATACAGAAGGCTATGGTCTTTGATCTTCATCAGTAAGTATTTTACGTCCTGTTTGCTTTCAGCAAATAAGGTTGTATAATCTGCATATAATCCAGATTCTCAGATTACTTACTCAGCATACAAATTAAATAAGAATGGTGAAAGAATACAACCCTAGTGTGTACCTTTCCTGATTTTAAATCATTCAATGTCCCCTTGTTCAGTTCAAATGATTACCTCTTGATACAGGTTCCTCATGAGCAGAATTAAGTGTTCCTGAATTTTCATTCTCTGCAATGTTGTCCATAGCTTGTCATGATGCACACTGTCAAAAGCTTTTGCATAGTAAGTAAAGCACAGGTAAACATCTTTCTGGTAATCTCTGCTTTCATCAAGATCTATCTGACACCAGCAATGATATCCTTCATTCCACATCCTTATCTGAATGTGGCTTGAATTTCCAACAGTTCCAATTAGGTAAAGGAGATTTTATAATAAAGTTATTAATAGTTTGTATCATCTTTACTGGGTTCTCCCAATGGAATACCACTTTAACCAGTATCCAGATATTGTGATGTTCTTCCCCACACTGACAGGCTTTCTTCATAGCCTATGAAAAATTGGTACTATATAAATACTAGACAGGTAGTGTTGGTCTGATTTTTTTAAATTGCTGTTTCCTTTTAATAGCCATTGAGAAGGGAGTTTCAAAGTTAAAATTAGTAGTAAAAGAGTCTTACAAAAACCATTATGTTAAATATATATTATATATATATATATATATATATATTATAGATAAGTAAATGTAGGACAATACCTTTGATTTTTACTGAATTTGTTGATTCTTTAGGCTGGTGAATTTTCAATCATATTACTCTAATCCTTACTTCCAAACTATGTAAGTCTCATTATATGAGACTTCTAAGTAGCATTCTTGCTGTTCATCTTCCAACCCAGATTTGTTCATTCTTTTCCAGTCCACAATATATTTAATATTCTTCATCAATAATATAACTAAGATGTATCATGTCATCATTTGTATTCCTTATTCATTGTCCAGCTTTCACATACATATTGTTGTTAAGTGTCATTGAGTCAATTCTGACTCATAGCATTCCTGTGTAGGATTTTCAAAGAGTGACTGGTGAGTTTGAACCTACAACTTTGGGGTTCAAACCAACTTTACAGGCAAGTGCTATATTCCACAGCACCACACCAGGACACCTTTCATGCATATTGTTGTTGTAATGTGCCTTGGAGTCTGTTCTGACTCATAGCGACCCTGCACAGGGTTTCCGAGGCTGTAAATCTTTACGGGAGCAGAAAGCCTCATCTTTCTCCTGTGGAATATCTGGTAGTTTTGAACTGCTGACCTTGTGGCTCGCAGCCTGATTCATAACCACTACACTACCAGAGCTCCTTTTCATGCATATTAGGTCATTGAAAATACCAATGCTTGAGTTGAGTGCTCCTTATTCTTCAAGCTGGTATCTTTGCTCTTTAACACTTTAAGAGGTCTATTGCAGCAGACTTGCAGAATGCAATGCATCATTTATTTTTTTTACTGATGGTTCCATGGTGAATGCTGGTTCCTATTGTGAATGCATGTAAAATGAAATACCTGACAATCTCAATATTTTCTTCAATTAACATGATGTTATTTATTGGTCCAGTTGAGGATTTTTGTCTTTACATTAAGTTGTAATCCATACTGAAGGCTTCAAGTCTTCTTGGCTTTCAACAAGTAAACTTGTGTCATGTATATATTACATGTTGCTAAGTAGCCTTCCTCCAATCCTGCTGCCCTATTCTTCACAGAGCCCAGCTTCTCAGCATCAAATTTGTCCTAATAAGAAGCATCTTGCATTTTGTTCAAAACACTGGAAGTAAAGATTATAATAATATGATTGAAAACTCACCAGCCTAAAGAGTCAACAAATTCAATAAAAATCAAAGGTGTTGTCCTACATTTGCTTATTTATAAATATAGTTAATGTAATGGCTTTAAGACTCTCTTTTACTACTATTTTAACTTTAAAAATCCCTTCTCAATGGCTATTAAAAAGAAACAGCATTTAAAAACATTATGCCAACAATATCCTTCTAGTATTTATATCATATCAATTTTTCAAAGGCTATGTCAGTATTAACTAATATTGTCACAATTGAACAACTAGGATGTTATACAGTAATTCCAGATGGCTATAAAGAAAGCCTCTCCATCCGGGGAAGAATACTACAATATCTGGGGACTTCTTAAAGTGGCAATCCATTGGGAGAATTCTCACTGTCCATGCAGAAGACCATGGTAAAAATGATGGAAACTATTACTAACTTTATTATAAAATCTCCTTTACTTAATCGTATATGGTCCTCATCCTCGAGGAACTACTTTTATTTCCTTCTTTGGATTACCAAATGGTTCTGTTTGAACTCATCTTGTGTATTTTATGATATAAATCAGGCCCAGGTTAAGACAGAATAAGGATGCCTTTTACAGAAGGCAGAGTAGGGTCTTAAATATGGAACCTGCTTAAGAACCCCTATGCTTAAGTTTCAGGGGGATGTTTCTATATAAAACTCACTCTGACAAGGTAGAAATGCATTTTTTTGTTTATTAGTATGTAACCAAATGTACTTGTGGTCAGACTTCCTCATACAGGTTACTTTGCATCCTCTTTGGATTATATAAACTAGCTATTGTCGATCACAATCATAATAATAAAATACCATGTAGGCACTTAATTATTATCTAGCCACATGCTGGAACTCCTTGAGGTGCCATATATACAAGGAGATGTGGAATCACCTTAATTGGTTCAAGGTCATTCAGATCATGCGAGAGGCCCTAACAGAAATCAAGTTTTCTCATCCAGCCCAAGGCTCCAACTTTGGAGCTTGCCATCTTACTAGCATGGTCCACAGTTGGTAATTGGAGATGATTTTGTAACTCATGTCAGAAATGCTGACCCACTGCCTTGTAATGCCTTGTAATAGTTGATCATTAAATTTTAGGATGTATGCCAAATATTGTTTGAAATAGTTGTTGCTGTTGTTAAATGCCATTAAATCTGTTCCAGCTCATTGCAACCCTGTAGAGGGTTTCTTAGGAGTGGCTAGTGAGTTTGAACCACTGACCTTGCAGTCCAGTGTGTATCCTACTGCATCACATTGGTCATAGTGTGAATATTATACCAAATAAATTAGAGAATGCCTCTGCACTTCACATACACACCCCCATTCCCGTATTAAACATTTGTTAACACATCTACATTACTCTTGGGAGTACAATGCTCTGGACTGGGAGCCACAAGATTGGCGGTTTGAGCCCACTAGCTACTCCTAGGGAGAAAGATGAGACTTCCTTTTCCCATAAAGATTTACAGCCTCAAAATGTTACACAGAGATGCTATGAGTTGAAACCAACTCAACAGCATTTAACAACTGTTTACTTCTAATAGTCAGCAAAGGTAAAAAGCAACCAACCGTCATAAAGTATGTGTCCTATACAACTGCGCTCCACAGGGTTTTCAATGACAGATCTCCAGGTCTTTCTTCTAAGGCAACTCTGGGATGGATTCAAGCTACCAGCCTTTTATTCATTCAGCAGATGAGTGTGTTAAACGTGTGCATCATAAAGGGACTTCCAAGGAAAAATAGTATAACATAAATGAATCTTGATAGATATGTGAATGAATTCAGTCACTATCTGATCATCAAGGACATGAATCCAGGGATCATGCACTTATGATATAAGGAATTACAGTGATTGTAAAACCACTAGCCATAGAACAAGCAATGGCTTTTGTTTCCTCACATTTGAATTTAATTTCAGATTGAAAATGGTGTTACTTTGTTTTACAGAAGTAATTATATTGGAATTCATGAATATTGATTTATTTTAAGACTCTAATGCTATGTTCTCTTCTGTGGCAATAATCCTCTTTCATTTGGAACTGGAAAGGAAGCATGATAGGAGGTTCATGATGCTGCATTCATGGATAAAGTTCTACTTAGAAGTTAGTTGATAACAATATATTTTTGTCATCTCCATTAAAATATTTCTAAAAGTTTAAACTATGTTCTCAAAAAAGATGCCATCACTTTGAACCTAAAAGAGCCAAGTTATGGTAGTCTCCTTCTTGCTGAAATATATCATTTGATTTTTCGTATGTTTATTTCTGACCTTAGTTGGGCTTTTTCAATTGATCTAAAGGAATTATATACTTGTACCTTTACAATTGTGACAGTCACAATTAGTCATGATAACAATTGTGAATTATCCCCTATTGAATTATACGCATCTCTTTTTACCAGACCCATCTAGACAAGATGAAAACTCTTCAGTGGGGACTATATCTTCGCCCACACACTTTTTTTTTTAATTGTGAATTATGTGGGTTTACATGGGAGAACATCAGTTTTACATTCATCCTATTGTATTTCATTTCATTGCAATGATGACAATCCCCTCCATGCAAAATCAAATGGTACATCCCACAGGCCTGTCCCCTGGCCGTCAGCACACAGCCCCTCTCCCTCCCTGAGTCCAGAGTCCAGTGTCCCTAGCCACTACATCTGTCCACGTCATTGTCTCTGCCTCCACTTCTGGCATCACTGCTTCTCTGGGTAGGGACCAGCTCTCCACTCTTTTCACCTGATGGTCCCAGGGACCTCCACTCCTGTACTGCAAAATCTATCACTCACCTCCTTTTGTTACAAAACATCTTCCTTTACATTTCTGGCCCTCACAGTCAGTCCTGATAGCAATTATTCACTATTGTACCACCAGAGTCTTATCCCCATCTCCTTTCATTAGCCCCGTCCAAACAGTTTGGAAACTGCGGGAGTCCAGCTCTTGTGGGGTTGTAGGACACGAGAGGAGACGCAGAGTCGGCGGGAGCAAGGGAGAGACAGGTCCGCTTAGTTGGCTGATGGAGCTCTCTCTCGGGCCCGGCTCCGCAAATCTTTATTTTTGTACTCAAAATTACACAGTACATAATGAATTGATGCTTTGAACTTTCCTTGAATTATTACACAGTTTGAATCACAACAGTCTTTCATTTGATGTTTAGATAACTTTAACAAAAGTATTTATGTGATGTTCAGACTGACTTTCACCTTGTCTCCCACATAAGTGATAGATTGTTTATTCTTATTTCCATTAAAAGATTACGTTAAACCTTACACAAATCATTTCCACTTATCAGACCCCTGATCACGTTCTCTTGGTAACATAAGTTTCTATAAATCATCAATGCTTGCACTACTTTATTGTTTCTACTAGGTGATTATCAATCTTCTACCCTACATAATGTATTACTATTTTCACAGTAAAATATTACTGATATCTACTTAACTAAGGAGCTCTGGTAGCATAGTGGTTACGAATCGGGCTGCGAACCTTAAGGTCAGCGGTTCGAAACTACCAGCCACTCCGCGGGAGAAAGATGAG
>NW_006408528.1:19440240-19462677 GCF_000296735.1 Chrysochloris asiatica | reverse complement strand
TATCTTTCATTGTACCATTACCAGGCTGTTTTGACCACTGTAGCCATGTAGTAAATTTTGAAATTGGGGAATGACAGCCATCCAACCTTGTACTTCTTCTTAAGCAGTGCTTTGCTTAAACTAAACTAAACTAAACTCCCTCTTGAATCCTTGTAAGCCAGTCACTCCATGCCTTTATCACTCATTTTAGGTAGCCAATGTCTAACTTGCCTGTCGCTATCTACTCTATGTACAGAGGGGATAGGATTGATCCTTGATGTGAAGACTCCTCCTTTCTCTGTTGGTATTTAGAACTATTACCTCTATGAGTGTAGGTGAAGTTCATCAATTTGTTGCAATTTACCCTTGTTTCTTTTATCAAAAATTATTTTTGTTTTGTTTTGTTTTATCTTCCTCTAGCTTGGTTTTGATTATCAAGCCATTGAGGCTAGGTCAAATTCATACTATCTGCAAGTTTGGGTGTTCTTGTATGTCTTCCCTTACTTCATATCAACTCGATGCTTCACTCTCTAGCCCTATGTGGCTATGTCCTTGTCCATGGGCTCAGGTGTCTCCAGATCTCACCACACTTCAGACCAACCAACCCTTCCTCTTCTCTCTCTCATCTTCAGGTCACCAGGAGTCTATGGAATGTGCTTGAACTCAGCCCATTTCTTCATTGCTGCCTTATCCCCTCTTTCCCTCACCAGTAGACCAATATGGTTACTAGTAAGCTTACGTGCCTGCGCATGTGTTCCCTTTGAGTTTGAGTCTTAGAGAGGGGTTCTGTTGGTGCTTTTCTAGGTAGGGATCTCATGCTCCACTTGTTCTGTTCTTTCTTGATGGTCCTGTTATCATCTGTTCCTGCTTCTGAGATGGCTCCTTTTAAACCTAGCAGGATGGCAAAATTAACCAATCCCATGCATACAGTCCTGTACACCTTATTTGCTTGGTTCCACCCAATCATTTGGAGTCCTGGTGTGGTGCTGCAGGTTAATGCACAGGACTGCAAGTCAGTTTGAACCACTCAGTAGGTGGTTCAAGCTTACCAACTGCTCCTAGGAAACTCTATAAAGGGTCGCTATGGGTCAGAACAGACTTGATGACACAACAACAATAATGCAATCACTTGGTGGGAATTAAGAAGAAGAATTTGGGTAGGAAAGTCTTATCAAGTAAATTGAAGGTACCACAAAAGCCTAATCAATTTGACTCATAAAGTTAACTATTACAACTATGTTTATGAAGTAATTTACAGTTATTTTAATAGAGCTGGAAAAAAATCATATATTAATTTCCAACATTGTAAATTTTGAAATGAACTTGAAAACCACTAAATTGAATATTGCAATTTCAAAACCCAAATCAAAGCAACACTTATTACTTTATGGTGTAAAGGTTGTTGTGTGTCAAGTCAATTTCAACTCATGTTGAAACTCATGTGTGATAGAACAAAACTTCCTTTTAGGGTTCCTAAAGTTGTAATCTTTGCAGGAGCACATTGCTAGGTTTTCTCCTATGGGGTAACTGGTGTGTTCAAACTGCCTGCCTTTTGCTTAGCAGCCAGGTGCTTAACCACTGCATCACCAGGGATCCTTTTTTTATCTGGAATGAGCTTCATTTTCACTCTCACCTAACTTCCAGCCTCCATGTGTACAAAAATATTGACTGTATTAGAACTGATTCTCTATTTTGATTGTGACAGAAAGAATAGCACTCGTATCTCGTGTACAAAGAACTCCTTCTAATTCAGACTTGGCCTCAGCACTGAGTTCTCAAATTTTTCCCAATTCATGCTTTTTTAACCAAGCAGTAAATGGTTTCCAGAGTTTCCAATAGAAAATGGTTTCCAATAGTAAATGGTTTCCAGAGTTTCCAATAGAACCTAATGTTTCAAAATTCAATTGTTTATATTTGTAAAGAATGTAAGAAAGCTACTTAACCTCTCCTTATTCAAGTTTGAAAAGATTACTTGGGATTTTATAGTTTGTTCTTACCAAGTTTAACACCTGTCCATGTTATTTGGACTTAGTTAAAGTCAATTGTGCTTAACAAAACATTTCTGTGTGATTTTTATTAAATAGCGTTGAAACATATTTTTGTAAAAAAAAAAATTGCCCAAAATATGGTTTATACCAAACATTAAAATCACATGTACAAAAGTTTTATGACATAGTGTTTTATAAAATTGAGCAGAATCTGCTTTTTTGTGGGAGAATTTTGTAACTGACATTCTGGTTGTGATATCTGTAATGTTGGCTGTCAGAAAGATATTCTGTCAAGTGAATGAATATGTGAAATTACTGTAGTCAAAACCATGCCCTACTTGCTTTTATTTCCTCATCATCTTTGTACCATAGTCATAATTTCTAATTTGATAGACACTTGGAGTCTTGTTGCTGAACTCAGTGGTGTTTCTTGTCATTTTTTTCTTTACCTCAGGTGCTCTCATTTCTACATTTAACTCCAGAAAATAATATAAAATTATAACTTATACTGAATAATAAAGTTGATTTGAGTGAATTTTCTCTAAAAATATTACATTTAAATTTCTGTTAAAATGAATAGTAAAAATATTAGCATTAAAGTAAACTGATTTACACTTGAACTTTTTAATAGAAAGCAAAGTAAAGTTTTGCATAAATTTTATTATTTTTGACTGAGACATGCAGTCACTTTTTCTCTTACCATAGTCATTGTTTTCCCCCTTAAAGTAACCATTCTTTCGATTTCCTTTCTTCCTCTTTCCCTCTTCCTTTCTTCCATTGTTTTCCTACTTTCTCACTTTCTTACTTTTCGTACTCTCTCTCTCTCTCTCTCCCAACCCCTCTGTAACTCTCTCTCTCATTCTTTATTTGGTATCTTAAATATAAAGGATTTTCTTCTCTTACTGACTGTGGATTAATTCAAGATCTATAATTGAACCTCATGTAGTGAAGATAGAAATATGCGAATTGAAAGTAGAAACTGAAGTTCCAACATAATTGAATGTTGTCTATCTTGATAACTCTGTCAGAGATAGGGACAGCAGAGGGAATAGGTTCCATCTATGTCTAAGTGACATTTGCCACTTACTGTCCAATTTCAACACTCATCTGTGACTTTAACCTCTTTTTATCCTGTACAGTCTTATTTTCACACAATAACAGTACTTCAATTTAAAATGTGGTGCTTGCCCTGAAACTGTTCTTTACCCACCAAGTTTCATGGAAAATTCTGAGCCATATCTCTAGGGAATAAAGCTCATATGGTAACGAGAGGCTCTCATACGAAGTGATCTTTAATAGCCTGGTCCTTTCTCTCTGTTTTCCTTTTCCCTGATAGTCACTCTTTCTGGAAATGTATTATTATCTTCTGTATCCTTGTTACCTAAGCATTTTGTCATGTAGACCTCCTGGGAAGTATAAAAATTTTTTAAAAAAAAACTCAGACCCATATGCAATGTCTGGCATTGGTTCATGTTCGATAAATATTTGTTGGATTAGTGAATGCATAAATGGCAAAATATGTTTTCTTGTAAAGACTAGCTTTACAGTCCAGAACACAGCAAATGTAATGGTTTTAGAAGAAAAAGGAGATGAAGGGAATTGAGGAATAAGAGGTAATAAAGGGCAACATTTTTTCATTTTTGTTTTCTCTCAGCTGACAAAGGGAACTAAGACAAGGCAATTCTTACTTCTATATGTTACATCCTAAAGTAGACAAGTTCCTTGCATACTTTGCAGTGCTGGTGCAGTAGTTAAGTGCTCACCTGCTCACTCACCCACTGATCCATACAAGGAAAATGTCCGTTTGCTTGCATGAAGACTTACAACCTTAGAAACTGTGTTGGGCAGCTCTACTCTGTCCAACAGGGTCTCTATGGGTTGAAATCAATGGCAGGGGTGGGGTATTTTGCAGTGTGGGAAACAGTTCCAAGCAGCTTATCAAAGCATGTCTGCAGCCACAGACCTGGTGACGGCCTTTTTCCCTTTCCTTTCTCTCATCCGCTCTCTTTTTCTTTCTCCTTTCTTCCTTCAGCAGTGTGTACTATGCTTCACATCCTGAGGTAGATAAGTTAACACATTGGACAAGAACAAGTTATGGCTCCAGGCAATTTATATTTCAAAGCAAGGAAAACAATGAAAAGCATACACAGCTCTGAGGATATTTACCACAGTGATCACTGCAACAACAAGAGACATGGGTTGCTAAGAGTGATGGTTATGGAGTGACTTTGAGTGCTACTCAGAGGGGGTGGGTGTTCATGGAAGGCAGGTGTGCATGAGAAGATGGTTTTTGAGAAATGAATAACAAAGAATATCCAGTTGTGTGTAGATCTGGGAAAGAGGAAAGGCCAATTCTGAGACAGGACTGAGCTTGGGAAGAGGCTCATCTATGAAGCACGCAAAATAAGAGAGAATTGAAAGATGACATCAGTGGGTGTGTGGTGTCTAGACAATGAAGACCACGGTTGATTAAGTGGGAATAAAATCCATTGTTTTACAGAATATTGAGATCTACATCTTAGTTTGGTTACTCTGTGTAGAAACCATTGTTGTGCTGCCCTCAGAAAGAATCCTCACATGTGCAAGTCAACACTCTAGTTATCTGGGTAGGCAGTTCAATGGTCCATTGAATCTGGAAAAGGATGCAAAAATTGGGCAGTGGAAAAATATGAAGGGTTGGCTAAAAAGACACCTTGTTTTGAGGTGCAGGGTGCAGCTGGAGGGAAACAAGAGTGAGTCCTTGTAAAATTGGAATCCCAAAGGTAAGTAAGTGCCCTGGTTGCTCAGCTATAAAGGAAACACTATTTCTAATAGAATTAAATGTGGCAAAAGGTAGATAGGTGTTAAATATGGTTTAGATGTAAAATCAATTGGATGGTGAAGAAGGGATTGTAGAAAATAGACATCAAATGTATTCTTAGATGTTGTAGTGCAGGGGATGGTGGATGTGTGCTGACTTTTTTTTAAGTGCCATTAAGTCAGTTATGTCTCATAGAGACTCTGTATTAACCTGGTCCTTTCTCTCTCTGGTTTCCAAGGAGCAGCTGGTAGATTTGAACCACCGACCTTGTGGTTCAAGCTGACATTGCAGTCGAGTGCTTATCCTACAACACCACATATAAGGTTTCCAAAGCTACAAATCTTTATGGCAGCAGAAAGCCTTATCTTTCTTCTGTGGAGTAAGCGGTAGATTCGACCTACTGACCCTGTGGTTAGCAGCCTAACGTGTAACCCACTATGCAACTAGGGCTCCTAGAAGTGAAGGTAGATGTGTTGAAAAGGGAGCAATGTATGATGAAAATTAATAGCCCACAACTGCTGAGGGAGCTTCAAAAATTTCACAGAAAAATTCAATGGAAAGATAATAGAATTTTTCACAAATTTTTAAAGTCCCCACGTGCAACAAAGAAAATCCATTTCTAAAACATCTTTGTTGACATGACATTCAAACAGACAAATAGAGGAACTGAAGATTTTTAGAAAAAGCATAACACCTTCCAAATTTCAGAATATGATCATGAAAAGAGTTTTCCTTAAGTAAAAATGGGATGGAAGATCAGGAAGATACCATACTTAAGTTGGAAATGGTTGTGCATGGACAATTCCCTGGTATCATCTAGACTTACTAGCAGAGGGCAATGGTAAGAAGATTAGACAGGGAGACTCAGAAATATATTGAAAAGACCCATCCAAGGACTGGAGCTCCGAGTAGATGCCATTGCTTAGGTGCCGTTGATTATGTAGGGTGAGCAAGGAAGAATCAGCATTCTATATTTAAAAAACAACAACGATTAATTAATTTTTCTTTAAAAACCTCTGGTCAGTACCAGGTATAATTCTAGATACTGAGAAGTTTGGTAGTAAACAGAATTTATTTTCCCTGCCCTCATGAAATTCTAATTAAGTAGGGTACTATTGCAAAAAGCCCTATAGCATAGTGGCATTGGGCTGCTAGCTGAAAGGTCAGCAGTTCAAATCTACTAGTCTACTACACAGCACTGGACTATGAATCACAAAGTCAGAAGTTCAAATCCACTAGGGGAATAGAAACCCCTGGTAGCATAGAGGTTTAACATTGGGCTGCAGTTTGAATCTACTAGTAAGTTATAACTAACTACTCCCTGGGTTAAAGATTTGGGTTTTTGCTCTGTAAAGATTTACTGCCTAGGGAACCCTATATAGGGTAGCTGTGAGTCAGAAATGACTCAATGGCACACCACCACCACCGTTAGGTGTATGGATAGATGAAGAGGAAGCTGGAGAAGTAGAAAAGAGTCAAAGAATAAAGTTCCACAGAAGGAAGCACTGGCAGGGCATATTTGGAATGGGGTTGAGGTGGAAGCAAGTGGAGAGTTTTTTAATGAATGAATGAAATACTGATTCCATGTGCTTATCTATCTAAAGCTCTTGATTTCCTCCCTAGATTAAGAAGTTTGTTGTTGCTGTTGTTAGATTCTATACAGTCAGTTTCACCTCATAGGGAATCTATGCACAGCAGAATGAAACTCTGCATCTCTCACAATCATTGTTATGTGTGAGACCACTGTTGCTGACACTCTGTGTCAATTCATCTCTTGGAGTCTTAATCGCTGACCTTTCTTCTTACTAAGCATAATGTCCTTCCCCAGGTACTGATCCCTCCTGATAACATGTCCAAAGAATGTGACAAACACTTGCCATCTTTGCTAATAAGGAAAAATCTGGCTGTAATTTTTACAAGACAGGTTTGTCCTTTTGACAGTTCATGATACTTTCCAATATTCCTCACCAATGTCGTAATTCAAATGCATTGATTCCACTGTGGTCTTTATTATGTATAGACCAACTTTCATATGTATATGAGGCCATTGAAAATACAATAGCTTGGGTCAGAAGCATTTTAGTTCTCAAATTGACATCTCTGCTCTTTAACACTTTAAAAAGGTCTTTTGTATCAGATTTGCCTAATGCAATACATTGTTTGATTTTTTTGATGGCTGCTTCTATGAATGTTAATTGTGGATCTAAACAAAATGAAGTATTTGACAACTTCAGTGTTTGCTCTGACTATCATGATGTTATTTATTGGTTCAGTTGTGAGGATTTTTGTTTTCTTTACATTGAAGTACAATCCGAACTGAAGGCTCTCATCTTTAATCTTCACCAGTAAGTGTTTTAAGTCCTCCTCTATTCCAGCAAACAAGACAGTACTATCTGAATATTGCAAGTTGTGAATGAGTCTTCTACCAATCTTGAGGTCCCATTCTTCTTCACATAACCCAACTTCCCCAGTTATTTCCCCAGCCTACAGATTGAGTAAATATGGTGAAAGGACACAATCCTTGTGCACATGTTTCTTGATTTTAAACCGTTCACTATTTTCTTGATCAGTTGTAACAACTGCTTTTTGTTATGTACAAGTTCCTTGTGATCACAATTAAGGGATATGGAATGCCCATTCTTCGCAATGTAGTCCATAGTTTTCTGTGATCCACACAGTTGAAAAGCATTTGCATTGTCAATGAAGCAAAAGAAAATATCCCAGTGGTATTTTGAGTGCCTTCCAAACTGAGGGGCTCATCTCCCCGGTCCTGTATCAATGTTCTGCTTCTATTCATCAGGTTTTCAGTTGCTAACTATTCAGAGGTGATCTGCTGCTCCTTCTGCTTGTAAATCTTATTCTGGAATCTCTGCTGAAACTTGCTGGTCTTTAAAATATTGGTGGCATAACTGCCATCATCATAGCAATGCAGAAGCCACCACAGGACAACAAATTTACAGATGAGTGTTGGAGAAGGAGTTTAGTGCCTATGTTTTCAAGGGAGCTATACTTGGGGAATTGTGTGGCGCTGTGGGTTAATGTGGGAGACTGCAAACCCATTTGAACTGCAGGGTCGGTGGTTCAAACTCACCAGCTGCTCCTCGGAAACCCTATACAGGGTCGCTATGGGTCAGAATCGACTCTATGGCACTTAACAACAACATACTTAGGAATTAGATGAATAGACACTAAATGCATACATAAAGAAATGCAGTGGTTAGTAAATCATTAGATAAAGTAATCTAGACCATGACATAGACTAAGTATGCAAGTGAAGGAAACATCTGAGGCATGATCAAGATTCTGTCCCAGGAAAGGAAAGAAATGTTGCAGTGTTCTTACGGAGAAGGCCAAATTTGTCCAACAGATTTAATCACATTAAAATTTAAAACATTAATGTAGAATTCCATTTCATTAACATTGATTGTGTTCTTGGGGTTGTTTACTTGCCCTTATTGACTAGCAGTAAAATGATATCCTTACATTTATTAGAAAAGCAATATATATATCAAAGAACTGCATATAAGATAATGTGCTGAAAACATGGGACATTTTGAAACTACTTAAATATGCTAAGAGGCTCAAGATTTCAGTTACATCTTTATAATTACTGTCATTGGGTTCCTACCTTTATAGCTTTTTAATTATTAAAGTATCATAAAACAGAAAAATTAGCAAAAACTTGAACAAGATAATTTATGGTATACCATAATTTTCTATGGATATTATCACCATAAAATGATTCATAAGGAAAGCATCTTAATGGATTTTAGTTTCCACATATCTGATTATCATTTTTACTTAATATACTATATACTTCATAGCATATTACTACATCCCTGCTAAGTAAACATTTATTATTTAAAGGCATCATTTTTTAGAATTTTAACTTCTACCAGGCTTAACTTGATGCTAAAAAATGTGGAATAGAGAACTAACAGTAGGGTGGAATTCCAGTGTGGTGCAAATGTTTAACGTATGCAGATGTAAACCAAAAGTTGGAGATTCACTGTCCACCGAAGTGCATTGGAAGAAAGGCCTGGTGATCTACTGCCAAAATAAAATCAGACAGTACAAGGCATTCATTGTCTAACTCATACTTACTTATATTTTGTCTACCCTGTTCTGCTGGCCCATGTCACCTCCTTCATCCCTTATTTTCTCTCCTCTCAAACACCCTTGCCTTAAGTAATATTAAAATAAATGCCAGTATTATTAATGCACTGTGCTGTACCAGGAGTCTGGCCTTTGTGTATGTTGATTCGGCCTGTATGAATCTTCTATCCCCTCTCAGCATCGTCCTATAACCATTTCTGTGAAACCTTACCTGGCTTCTCTACACACCCTATCCCTAAACAGAGTCAGGTGTTGCTCTCTATACTTCCTTCACAATAAGTTTCTGCAATCTGCAATTTGCCATATTGCTTTGCAATTTCCTGTTTATAAACCTATTCCTCTCACTTGACTAAGAGCTCCTTACAGACAAAGTTATACATTGTCATTTTGATTACTGAACCTAAATTAGAGTCTGTTACAAAGTAAGATTTCAATTAATGTCTGAATAAAACTGCCTGATATAAATTAGGAAACTTGTCTGGTGATAATTATTAAGATGTTAAAGCTATCTCTTTCCCATGATTTCCTCCTTATTATAAACAAATCATGTTAGATTTATAGTTTACAAATTAAGATGAGTTGAATCAATAATTCTAAGCTACACATATTTCCAAAATTGATACTTAAAATGCTAAGCTCTTTTTCTACTTTCTGATATTATAAGAATTCACTTATGAAATAGTAAACTATATCAGTAGAAAAAACTTGAAAATATAAATTGCTGATTGTTATTGTTGTTAAGTGCCATCGAGTCAATTCTGACCCATAGTGACCCTGTATAGGGTTTCTGAGGAGCAGCTGGTGAGCTTGAACCGCCGACTTTGCAGTTCAAATGGCTTTACAGTCTGGCGCATTAACCCACAGCGCTAGGTGGACTGAAAACAGACATGGCTTTGTACTTAATGATTCTTTGTCCTTAGGCTGGGTACTTGAACTTGCGAATATATATCTAAAATACAAACATAATAGTAATACATTACTTCATGTGGTTTTTCTGAGACATAAAATAATCTATAGTACTTAGTATAGTACCTAACATAAAATACTTTGTAACCATAACAAAATAAAAGTTGTCTTCTTAAGATAGTATCTTTGCTTTCAAACTAGTCAAGTAAAATTAATGAACACCAGTAAAGGAAGATCTCAACATTTCACACAATCATCCAATAATTTGTTTATTCAATCCTTGAAGACATATAATAGACACTTTGCATGAATGGTAAAACCTTGTGCTTCTATAAGACTTAAAGTGTTGGGAATCCTATAGGGCAATTTTATTCTGTCCTGCACAGTTGCTATGAGTCAGAATCCACTAGACTGCAGTGGGTTTGGTTTCAATATTGAGTATGACTCTATAAAAACAACTATTAGTTAAGAATTTTTAGTCATACTTCTACAAATGAAATGAACAGGGAGAAAACAAACACCAAAATTTCTCTTAGGGAAAAGCATTGTAAGTGGCTAACAGGAATACTTTGAAAAACCACCTGTCAACGGGAAGAGCCCTCTGTAAAGAATTTAACAAGAACAGCAGCCTTCTAGGTAAATGTCTAGATCACTGCAAAGCAAGTGTTTAGATGAGTGGAGAAGGCAGACAGAACTGAACCTGGAAAGCTAAGGTATTGTCACTGGTTGCCTTTCTTCTCAGCCCTGGAGGCAGCCTGTTCATGTCAGGACTGAGCTTTCCTTCCTAAGTGTTTGTCAAACAAAATTAATTGTCTGAAGGAATGGCCATGCTACTAGCTGCCCCAAGGCATTGGTATGCCTCCACCTTATCTTTCAGGACTTAGTGTTTCTTTATGAAAACAGCCACATGTATTTCTTTTTCTTTGTTGTACCTCAATCATTCAAATGGAGCCAAATATCAGAACTCATCACTCACAAAGACTCTCTGCAAAGCTATGGAATTGACTAGCAAGGTATGCCAAAACTCACTGCCATTTAGTCAATTCCGACTCATAGTGACCCTATGTAGAGTTTCCAAGACTGTATATGTTTACAGGAGCAGACAGCCTCACATGGAGTGACTTGGTGGGTTTGAACTACCATCTTTGTGGTTAGCAGTCTAGTGCTTATCCAACAGAGCCACTGGAGCTCCTTTAACAATGTGTATACATGTACATTGGAGTCCTGTTGTGGTGCTGTAGGATATGCACTTGACCATAATGTCAGTTTGAACCATACAGTCAACAGTTCAAACTCACCAGCCACTCCTTGAAATCCCTATGCAGGGTCACTATGGGTTGGGACAGACTCGATGGCACTTAATAACAATAAATGTATGTTGGAGTCCTGGTGCAGTGCTGTAGGATATGCACTGGGCCACAAGGTCAATTTGAACTGCAAGGTCAGCAGTTCAAACCCACTTGCTGCTCCTTGGAAACCATACACAGAGTCGCTATGAGTCAGAATTTACTCAGTAGAACTTAACAGCAACAGCATACATGTATATTAGTTTGTTATTGTTGCTGTAAAACAACACAGTGTTTTATTTTTTGCCTGTTTTGGAGGTCAGAAATCTAAAGCTAAGGAGCTGGAAAGGTTGGATTTCTTCTGGAGACTTCAAGTGAGACTCAGGTGTCTTGCCCTTTCCAACTTCTGCCCCTTTTTCACATCACTTTAGCCTCTTGCTTCCATATTCCCATTCCCTTTATCTGAGCTCCTAAATCCTTGTTATAAGGACATTTGTCGTTACATTGGACCCACCTGGTGTTCCTGGGAACTATCTCCATCTCAAAATGCTTAGCCTAATCAGATCAACCAAGTTCTTTTTGGTGTATAAGAAGGGATGGATTACCTGGTAAGCAAGATTGTTGCTGTTGTTAATTGTCTTCTGGATAGACCCTGTATAGTCTTTCCAGGGCTGGTGAGTTTGAACCACCAACATTGTTACTTAAAGCAACCTTGCATTCCAGTGCTTTATTATCAGGATAGTGCCATACCAGAACTCCAAGATTAGCATGATCCTAATTGGACTTGTTTATCTGTCAGCAGTTCGAAACTACCAGCCGCTCTGCAGGAGAAAGATAAGGCTTTCTACTCCTGTAAAGATTTACACCCTCGGAAACCCTGTACAGGGTCGCTATGGGTCGGAACCGACTCAACGGCACTTAACAACAACAACAACATCTGTAGTGAACACATTCACATTTTTTCACTGTCAAAGATGTAGAATGGCTGGCATCTGTCTTTCTAACAATCCCACTACACCGTTCTACAGAATCAAAGTCTCTTTTCAAATTTCCAATCCCTGATAAGAATGCAGTACCTAGTAAGTAAGGTAAGCAAATGCTTACTTGTGCTGACTTAGTAATATGTAGTAGACAGTAAGCTTGTGCTTACCTTGTTTACTAGGTAATCAGGCACTGGACATACACATCTTGGAGGCATTATAAAGTCTACCAAAACATGACCATATGTTTATGTATCCATCGTAGCATTTATACCCCACACACAATCAGTTGAGATGGTCATCCTACTTTCCCCTTGCCCCCGTCATATTTCATCTCTGGTCTGATACTGTGGAGTGGTGGTGGTTATGTGCAATGAAGTCAATTCCAACTCATAGGGACCCTACATAGGGTTTCCGAGGCTGTAAATCTTTACAGTAGCAGAAAGCCTCATCTTTCTCCCACCAAATGGCTGGTATTTTCATACTGCTGATCTTGAGGCAAACAGTCTGACTAGTAACAACTACACTATTAGCGTTCCTTCATACTGTTGATTAGCTTCAGGCAATTCAGGTACCAAATATGCAGAACATGTGAATTGGATACATGTGCTTTGTGTCTAGTGAAAATGTATTTATGTTGTTCAGTCAGCTATATTTTTGAGTGTTGCTGATTATCCTTTGTAGGAATGGCATCCAGGAGTAGTCTTCTGCCTGTTGTGCCAAGTCCCTCAATATTGTGCCTTGAAGGTGTAGGGCTAAAGGCTCATATTGCAACAAGGTGTCAAGCACGCTCAGTATATAGGTGGTCACGGTGATGGTTATATGCTATGTAGTCAATTCCAACTCATAACAACCTTATTTAGGGTTTTGAAGCCTCATCTTTCTCCCACAGAGCAGCTGGTAGATTTGACCTGCTGACCTTGCAGTTAGAAACTCAACTCATAACCCACTATTCTACCAGAGCTCCTTGAGTATATTGGTAGAGGAGGAGAATCAGAACAAGAATTGCATGAAACCTGAAGTCTGTGGGAAGTTTACGCAGTTATCAAACAAGTTAAAATTTCAAGTAAATACTTGGTTTGTCTTGACATCTTATCAAGATTATCATTAATTTTTAAAAATAAATCAACTACCATAGAGGATAGACTAGATTATCTTTATTTTCCTTGAAAAACATGATTTTACCAGAGTTTTGTTACATCAAGAGATAATGTATATCTAAAAAACGTACACAGAAAAAGGTCTTTTAAAGCTATGAAAGGCTAATATTACACCAATAAAATTTTACATCATCATTTCAGATATTTTTATGTTTATGGTACTTCATCTTTTAAAGATTTATTTATTGTGATTTTTTTCTCATCCTAAATATTGTCTGTCATACATAGATAGTCACAAACACATACACTTAACAAGGACTACACCCACATACCATGTTACAGGTCCCAAAGAATGAGGATGTGACAGTGATAGTGTTTCAGTTTGTTGAGATTTAACCAGAGAAGTTGAATAAACCAGTAGAAGATTTTATTCATATTGTTGTTGTTTAGTGCCATTGAGTCCATTCCAACTCATAGTGACCCTGAAGGGTTTCCAAGGAGCAGCTGGTGAGTTTGAACCTCCAACCTTGCGGTTCAAAGTGACCTTGAAGCTAATACAATAATGAGCATGAACCCTAAGAGAGTGACAATCTTCTCACATAGTCTCAGGAATGGACAATTTTATTCAACAAGTCTGGAGTGTTTGGATGGCTTTCATATACAGAGACTCTCTCTATAGATAGATAGATAGATAGATAGATAGATAGATAGATAGATAGATAGATAGAGATATGGATATAGATATAAATATATAGATATATAGATATATATAGTGGTTACAAATTGGGCTGCTAATCTCAGCTGTTCCATGGGAGAAAGATGAGGCTTTCTGCTCCTGTAAAGATTTACAACCTCGGAAACCCTGTAGAGGGTTGCTATGAGTCAGAACCGACTCCACGGCTCACCATGAGTCAGAAGCTAGTCAAGGGCAACTAAAAGCAACAATAATGACTAAGAATCTCATTATTTAACTCTATATGAACAGATAGATTCTAAGGAACTCTTAGAAATCTGCAAATATGTCTACCTAAGCCTGTTGTAAAGGAGCTCTGATAGCATTGTGGTTACGAATCGGGCTGCTAACTTCAGGGACAGCAATTTGAAACTACCAGCTGTTCCACGGGAGAAAGATGAGGCTTTCTGTTTCTGTAAAGATTTATAGCCTCGGAAATCCTGTAGATGGTTGCTATGAGTTGGAACCAATTCTACGGCACATAACCACCACCACTACCAAGCCTGTTTTAGGAATCCTGGTGTGGTGCTGTGGGTTAATGCCTCAGACTGCAAAGCTGTTTGAACTGCAAGGTCAGTGGTTCAAGCTCACCAGCTGGTCTTCGGAAACCCTATACAGAGTCACTATGGGTTGGAATTGGCTCTATGATACTTAACTACAACAACAACAGCAAGCCTGTTGTAAAAGCAGACTTCAAGTCTAGAAGCTAAAAGGAGGCATCCAGTCGGTTCTGATTTGTAGAGACCCTAATAGGGGTTCCAAGGAGCAGCTGATAAGTTTGAACGACTAACCTTGTAGTTTGAACCAACCTTGCCGGCTAGTGCTTTATCCTACAGCATCACAACAGAAGGTTTAGTCTCAAAGAAAGAGACCCATGCCTTTAAAATAACAAAGGCAAGTCCTCTGACCTGGCCCAGTGTGCAAGATTCACTGAGCAAGGCTTATGAATGGACAACAGGGAGGATGGTAGACACTGTCCTCATGTCAACTGAAACACAGAGACTTTACCACTGTTGTTCTTGTAAGCATCGGTCTAGTCAATTCTGACTCATAGCTACCTTGCATAGCGTTTTCTGAGGAATGACTGGTGAGTTGGAACTTCAGATCTTGTGGCTCAAACTGATTTTGTGATCCAGTGCTTATCCTACATCTCCAAACCAGAACAGTAGGAAGAGAACAAAATAGCCCAAACCTTGAGGGTTAGAGTATGTGTTAAGAATTGGCTGTGTCTATAAAAGAATGAAACATGCATGAGACCAGTCTGCCTTGTAATGACTGGGCAAATTGACAAGAAATTCTTTTAAGCCTGTTTACCGAGAAGGATTCAGTTAAACAGACAGAGTTTGAAAGTGTACAAAGGGCTTGAAGTGCAGCAAACACCTCCTCCCCTCCACCCCCAGGAGGAAAAGTCATGTTTCATTAATGCCTAAGTGTTTCACATGAAACTGTATGTGAAAATTTAAAATACACCATTACAGAGTGTTTTAGCTCAATAACCAAGGGATTTAAAAGTAAAAAACAGAAGTGCCATGCATAGTTCATCCACTGAAAAAAATCTTATCGATTCATTATTTTCAGTGTTTGGACATAGAATTTATGTTTTTTAAATCTCTGTCCTGGCATGGAGACATGAAGCAGCTGAGGACTCTAGACTTATGGAAGGTGAGGGGCTGTGTCTGGCAGCCAGGGGGCAGGCTTGCAGAGTGTGCCCTTTGGTTGTTTGGATAATTGTATATTCCTAAGTGTTTTGGTGTACATCCAAAAAACAACAATAACAACAAAAAAAAACAGAGAAAATAGAGTAGAGGCAGGTACCGTTGAATGATGATGCATGGAGGGGATTGCAATCATTACAATGAAATGAAATATGATAAACAATCACTCAATTCACAATAAAAACTTAAAAAACAAACTAAAAAAACTCTGTCCTGGTGTTGCACTGTAGGATAAGCACTGGACTGTAAACAAGATCAGCCGTTTAAACCCATCAGCTGCTCCTTGCAAATCCTATACAGGATCACTATGAGTCAGAAATGACTCAATGGAATATAACAACAATGTAGTCACATCACATATGTTTTATACTTTTTAAACTATGTCATATCATAAGAATTTTGTATATTATTTTGTGATCATTATAAGCAGTATTGGAGTCTTGGTGTGGTGCTATTTGATAATACACTGGACCACAAGGTCAGTTTGAACTGCAAGGTGGCAGTTCAAATTCACTAGCCACTCCTCAGAAACCTTGTACAGGGTTGCTATGAGTTGGGGCTGACTCGACAGCACTTAACAACAACAACAACAATAATAAACAGTATTGTAATGGCTACACAATATTCCACTTCTCTGCTTTAGTCATATTTGGATCTTTATGCTATTATCTATTTTCATATAATATTAGTAATAATTTGGTACATATCTTTTTCACAGTACTTTCTTTTGATTGCTATAGAGACACTATAGGACATATTTGAATTGCCCCCTGAGGTTTTCACAGCTATATTCTTTACGAAAGTAGACAGCCGCACCTTTTTCCTGCTGACCTTCCAGTTAGAATCTGAGTACACACCATGGCACCTTTCTTTGTCTTAAGTATTGTTGTTAAGTGCCATTGAGTTGTTTCAGACTCACAGTCACCCTGTAGAGGGCTTCCAAGGAGCGACTGGTGAGTTTGAACCTCTAACTTTGTGGTTCAAACCGATTTTGCGGTCCAGCGCTGTATCGCATAGCGGCACACTAGGACTCCATTTGCCATAAATATGTGGGGCTGTGGGTTAATGCGCCAGACTGTGAAATTGTTTGAATAGCAAGGTCGGCAGTTCAAGCTCACCAGTTGCTCCTTGGACACCCTATACAGGGTCACTGTGGGTCGGAATCTACTCGATGTCACTTAACAACAACAACATAGTGCTTGAGAAATATTATTTCCCTAGGTTATATTTTCATCAGCAAAACCATTCTTTCTAATGATATGAATATTTTGTTTCTTCATACCTACTGCCTAAGAACTTGTATGTGTATGTTTCAAAACAGACAAGACATTAGCAAGTAAACAGGAATAACCAGGAAATTTTGATCATGTTCTGTGCTATAAATGAAGTAAGATGATAGGATCTACTAGGAAGTGAACTTAACCTATGGGGTTGAGAATAGGAAGGATGGAAGCTAGTTTAAGTACTATGGTTTTAAAGATCCAGGAGAAAATAAAATATCAACGTAGAGAACAGTAAGTGAGAATGAGCCTAGCATGTTTGAGAAACTGGAAGTTGGCCATTTGGCTGGAGCACACTATAGTAGAACAGTATGTGCTGGGCTGAGGAGGCACATACATTGTACTGACTCCTAGGTCATGGTAAGGAGCTTTGTGTGTGTGTGTGTGTGTGAATGTATGGTGCTGTAGGATAAGCACTGGACCGCAAGGTCAGTTTGAATTGCAAGATTGGTGGTACAAACTATGAGTCCTAAATAACTCAAAGGCACTTAACAACAACAACATTATGTCACTGGAAGATTCAATAGAAAACTTGCTACTCCAACCTCAAATTACTTAGCTGTGTGAGATGGGGACAAATTAACTTCACTAAACTATTGCTTCTTTGTTTGTAATTTGATGATAATTGGCTCTACCTTTGTGATTGTTGTGAGGACTATATTAGATAACTCACATAACAACTGTTACCATAGTAGCATTTAACCTTCAGGGTAAGAACTGCTGCGACTTTGTAAAGTCAAAGAACATATTATGACTTCTTTTTTTTCTCAAAGTAAAGGATATGGCTGCCCTGCAAAGGGGATTCAGGAGCTCTGGTAGGAGGTTGTGGTTATGAGTTTGGTTGTTTATCCCAATGTCAGCAGTTTGAAACTACCAGCGGTTTCATGGGAGAAAGTTGAGGCTTTCTGTTCCCGTAAAGATTTATAGCCTCAGAAACCCTATAGAAGGTCGGCACCGACTCCACGGCACATAACCACGCGGATTGAAGAAATTTACTTTTAGAGCAAGTGAAAAACTGCATGCACTTTATTGTGAATTATGTGATAGTTTACATGGGAGAACATTAGTTTTGCATTCATCCTATCGTATATCGTTTCATTGCCTGCTTGCACTTTCATAATAACAATTTGCTCCATTCTAGATCAAAACTGCAAACTTTAGGATTTCTTCAAAAAGTTCATGGACAAAATTCATCTTCTTTTCAACCCATTTCTCCATGAACTTTGTGAAGTCCCCTTGCATGTGAAGATTGAACTCAATCTGAAAACTTATGTAATAAATAATGTTTTGATAAAATCTTTTGTTTTAAAATTTATGCTGTGACTTAAGTATGTTTTAAAGTCAAGAAAGTTTACATGGGATCATTGCATGTGGTTGATGCCTCAGATGAAATTATGTAAAAACATAATCATCTAAGAAAATATATCAGTTAAACTGTGATATTGGAAAATGTAATAATACAGTAATAATAAGTATATTGCTAATTAATTTACTAACTATTGCATGTTTCCTGCTTTTAGATCACAATTTTCTTATTATAAAATCCAGATACATTTTGATATAGTTCTGATTTTAAAGATTTGACAGTATATTTTAGCAAAGGGAAAATACGCTTCACTATGAACAGAAGAATTTTCAATTGTTTAAGTACAGCTTTCAAGAACACACATGCAGATACACAAACATACACATATGTTGGTGGGAGTTACAATGACTATGGGTAAAATAACCATATGAAGCTATTCACTGCACTACAAGAGAAATGAAATAAAATGGTAGGACAATATCAGAAAAGTATTATAGTTTCTGTAAGGTTGTGTTTATTAACAGTTCTTTATCCATTTTACATGTTTTGTTTCTAAATAAAACTTCAGTTGTTTCCAAAAGTAGCTCCAGTTTCATGTGTTCCCCTATGAAGAGTGAAAAGAAAATTCAAGGAGAAAGAAACACAGTGATGCTCCTTATAAAAATATTATAAGTTCTTAAATTTTTCCATCGAAACTGAGCTGTAATTTTAAGAAATACTGAGAGGCCAACTTTGTTCATGCAGGAAAGAAAAGATGATGTAGTGCAGGGGCAGCTCATTATGTCAATCTAAAGTACTCATTTTGGTTCTTGTTGCTCCTTTTCACAGGTTTTATTTTGTTTGTTAATTTTCTTGATCCATAATTCTTTCAACTTTGAAGGGCTTAAAGTAAAATGACAATTTTCACTCTAAGGTACATCAAATTCCATTAAGTATATCAAATTTTGCATACACACTTGGCAAAGGTTTTCATAGAGGCTACAAGATACAGAGTCACTCTCCAGAGAGAACATAAAGGTATATCAGTGTAGACCTGGGAGTGGATATAGAAAAATCTATTGAGTGTTTTAACTGGATGTGGAAGAACCACATTAAAAGGTCATCTTTCTGAATCCAGAGTTAGGCTGTTGCATAAATGTTTCATACTTCGACATTCCGTTTCCAGTTCTGTGTTTTGTTGGTGTTGCTAGTTGCCATCAAGTAAGTTCTGACTCATTACGATCCTATGCACAACAGAATGAAACACTACCTGGTTCTGGGTCCTGAGCCTGCCTCAAAATTGTTATGTTTGAGCCCATTGTTGCTGTCACTGTACCAATCCTTCTCATTGGTGGACCCTCCACTTTTTCACTGACCCTCCACTTTACCAAGCATGATGTCATTCTCCATAAGTTATTAAATACAGTATGGAAGGTTTAGAATCGGTTCTTGTTCTTGTGTGCTGTTTAGTTGATTCCAATTCATAGCAACCCAGTATAGGATTTCCAAGAGTGATTATAGGTTTTGAACTGTTTACCATTTGCTTAACAGTCAAGTGCTTACCCTACAGTTTGGTAGATATCACATACTGATAAGTGAAACACCATGAAATAAGAAATACTAAATATATATTGTACCTTTCATTCCCAGTCATACGACATTCAAGAAATGATTTAACATGTGAGAGCTTTATTCATCTATTCAACAAATACGGAGTAAGCATTTCCTCTGTGCCAATTGCTCTTCTCTGTACAGTAGATACTGCATTGAATAAAAGAAATACAAACTTTGCCCACTACCTTTCAGTGGGGACAGCAGGCAATAGACAAGGTGAAAAAGTAAAATATATAAAATTTATATGTTAACTGAATGGAAAAAAAATTGATTGAGAGGTTACAGAGCTGATATGGAAGGACTGATATTTTAGACACTATGGTCAGAGAAGCCTCCTCTCAAAAGTGGCTTTTGAGTAAGTGACTATGCATATATCTAGGAGAAAAACTTTCCAAGTAGAGGATAAGCATGTTCTAAGGTTCTGAGAAAAGATCAATACTGGCATGTTCAAGGAGCAGCAAGTGAACAAGCTTGAAGGTACTAATAGAAGATAAGAAGATGAAAAAGGTGACCTGGGATTTGGATCATGGAGCAAAATAGTAAACATTCAGTTTTTACTCTGAGGTATCTAACCACTGATGACTTTGAGCAGTGGTGTAACATGATTTGACTTATATTTTTGTGGCATCGTTCTGCTGCTGTGCTGAGGATAGACTGCTGCTAGACAAGTCTGGAAGCAAGGAAAAGGGATTAGAAAGCTTTGTGAGAGTAGAAGAGAAGATGGTGACTTGAATCAACGTAGTGATTGTGGTGGCAGTAGTGGTGGTAAGAAGTAAGGAGATTCTGGATGTTTTTGAAAATACCACAGATAAAATCATGTAAAAGTTAATTTGCAAAAAGCCTTGTGGGTATGAGAGGAGATTAGTCATACAGATTTAGTTTCTACACACAGGGCATAGGTAAATATGGGCTGTTGCAGCAAAATATATGAGGAGGCTTTTGTTATTGCATTTGAAATAGAGATAAGTTTGCTCTTTATGATGGGCAAAAACTAGCATTCATCATCAGCAATGGACAATGCAGGACCAGAAATATGAAACAGTGTCAGGAAACTAAGAAATGATAACAATACTGAGGGTATAAAGTAGTCCGATCAGCAATGAGACAAATGGTTGTTGTTAGGTGTCGTTGAGTTGATTTTGGCTCATAGCAACTGTATGCACAACAGAAGGCAACGCTGCCCAGTCTGGTGCCATCCTCACAGTGGTTGTACTTGATCCCACTGTTGCTGCACTGTGCTACCCTTCACTTTGCCAAGCATAATGTGTTTCTCCAGGGGCGGATCCCACCTGAAAAAATGTCCAAAGTATGAGAGACGAAGTCTCACTGTTCTTGTTTCCAAGGAGCATCTGGCTATACTTCTAACAACACAGATTTGTTTGTTTTTCTGGCAGTCCATGGTAATCCACTTTTAATTTTCTTCTCCAACATTGTAACTCAAATGCATCAATTAAATTCTTCTACAATTTTCCTTCTTTTATTGTCCACCTTTCCTATGCATATAAGGCAACTAAAAATACCATGGTATGGGTCAGGTGCACCATAGTCCTCAAACTGTTCTGTTGGTGGTGGTGAGTGCTGTCAACTCAGGTCCAACTCATAAAGAACCTGTATAGGGTTTCCAAGGATTGGCTAATGAGTTTGAACTGCTGATCCTGCAGTCCAAACCAAACTTGTGGTCTAATGCTTATCCAACAGCACTACACCAGGACTCTGAAACTGATGTTAGAGTGGAAAAAGATCACTGAGTACTTCATAGATATCTTTCTGACCTTTCCAATTAGATATACTTGTTTTCACTGGATGTTTTTTTATAACTTTATATAAGTTTTTTTTTATCTGAATAATACATTTACATTTATATAGTCATTCCATCTATATCAATTAATTTCAATCCTTTATAAACCCAAGAATTTCTTAGAGGTTGGCTTTATTTATATTTATAAACCAGGAATAAGCTCAGTACATAGTATATACAATGAATTCAATCATTTGTGGAAGAATCGAGGAGGTGATGAAGGTCAATAAGTCATCAGAAGATCAAGATTTAAGAAAATTAAATTTGAATTAAATGAACATTCTGAGTCATATCTAAGGATTTGTAAAGGATATTTTAGAAAAATGTATTTTTCTTATATTCTTTCACTGTTTTAAAATCCTTCTGTCATTTCCCCATCTCCAATAAGCAGCTTGTTATTCTTACTACATTTCAGTGGTGCTTTTGTCAATGATTTGTGAAATGAAAATGGCCATTATTCAGCAACTCTAAAACATCACAATATCTGAAAATTATAATAATATTTTTTTTCTTTATTCCTTTCTGCAGTTGCAAGAGACCATCTGCACTTCCTTCAAACTCCAAAAATTTAAGTTTATTTCTAAGTTTCCTAGAATCTCTATCATTTTCCAACTAGAAGAATTATTCTAAAAGTTAATCTGAAGTACAAAGTGAAAATTTTATTTATCCTTCTACTTGTAAGTTTTTAAAACTTAAGCTGTATTCATTGCTTAAAATTTATAAAACACTTAACTGACTATGAAATATCAATGTATTGCCCTAACATCATATGAAGGGGCATTGATAAAAACACAACTTAAAGAATTAATATATACCACATGGTTTACTATGCAGGGAATAACAAATTGAAGAGGAAT
>NW_006408528.1:19427785-19437655 GCF_000296735.1 Chrysochloris asiatica | reverse complement strand
CTGTGCATGGGGTTGCTATGAGTCGGTTCTGACTCGATGGCACCTGACAACAACAACAATGATAATATTAGTAATCTGGTGTTATGGAGCCAGTGAAAATAGCAACTGAAAAGCTATCCTAAATTATTTTAAAAACAAATCTAAAAGTATGTTTAATTAACTGCAATTGACAATCCCTATGGTTTTCACTTAGTGAGAATTCATATTAATTAACAATTTGAGAACTGATACCTAACTATTAGAGAGCACAGTGGTGCCATAGGATAAGCGGTGCGTTGCAAACCACAAGGTTAGCCATTTGAACCCACCAGCAACTCCATAGGAGCAACATGAGTCTTTTGGCTCCCACAATGATTCAAAAAGCATTGGAAGCCTTATACAGGGTCACTGTGGGTCAGAACCCACTTGACAGTACTTAACAATAACAGCAATCTACTATTAACAGGAAATATATTTTAATAACAATCTGTTCTTTTTTTTAATGCAATAGTAATTGGGGTTGAACGTTTCCAATGTGGTCTTATTTTTGTAAACTCTTGAAATAAAGATAGCTTTCTTTACAAATAAAAGGATTTTTAAGAGAAAGCTAGTCCAGTTAACCATATAATTTGAAATTTCACTTATTAGACTGCTGTTGCTGTTGTCAACCAGGGTACAATAGGGTAGGAGGTTGTTATTGTTAGGTGTCAGTAAGTTTGTTCTGACTCATACCAACCCAGTGTACTGCCTGACCCTGTGCCAGCATCACAACCTTTGCAATGGTTGAGCTGATTGTTGTAGCCACAGGGTCAGTCCATCTTGTTGAGTGTCTTCCTATGTTTTGCTGCAATTCTTTTCTAAGCATGATGTCCTTTACAGGAACTGGTCATTGCTCATAACCTGTTCAATGTACATAATAAATAGGTTTGCTTTCCATTCTGCTAAGGAGAATTCTGACTATATTTCTTCCAAGGCAGATTTGTTTGTTCTTCTGAAGTCCATGGTATATTCATATCCTTCTCCAACATCATAATTCAAGTGCATCAATTCTTTGGTCTGGCCGACTCATGGTGTGGCACTGTAGGATCAGCACAGGACTACAAATCACAAAGTCAGCAGTTCAAATCCACCAGTTGCTCCTCTGAAACCCTAAACAGGGTCACTATGAGTCCAAAAACTTGACACTTACCAACACAGCTTTTATTGGCCAGCTTCCTCATGTAGATGAGGCGACTGAAAACACCTTGATTTGGGTCATGAACACCTTACTCCTCAAAGTGACATCTGTACTACTTAGTGCTTTAAAGTGTTCTTTTGCAACAAATATGTCCAGTGCAATACATTGTTTAATTTCTTGACTGCTGTTTCCATGGGTGTTCACTGTGGATCCAATTGAAATGAAATCCTTGATAACTTCAGTCTTTTCTCCATTTATCATGATATGGATTATTGGTCCAGTTGTAAGGAGTTTTGTTTTCTTTATGTTTAAGTGTAATTCATACTGAAGTCTGTAGCCTTTTATCATCATTAGTGTTTCCAGCCTTCTTCATTTTCAGTAAGCAAGATTTTGTCATCTGCATATCACAGTCTGTTTAATGATCCCTTTCTTTCTTCATATGACATCATCCACAACTAGTCTTGTCTTCAATTGTTAGTGGCCAGTGTGTCAGATATATTTTGATATTGTCTCTAAATTCAAGTAGGATATTTGTTATTGTTGTGACCCATACATAGCAACCCTGTATAGGGTTCTTGAGGAGCAGCTGGTGATCTTGAACCAAACCTGTGATTCAAACTGACTTTGTAGTCCAACACATTAACCCACAGCACCACACCAGGACTCCAAGTAGAATATACACAAGGTCATACTTTAGCTCTTGTGGACTTGTTTTTATTTTCTTTAACTTCAACTTGGAGTTAAATATGAGCAATTGATGGTCTGTTCTGCAGTTTGTCTATGACTTCGTTCTGACTGATGATACTGAGCTTCATTGTCATCTTTTCTTTCCACAAATGTACTTGATTTGATTCCTTTGCATTCTATCCAGCAAGGTCCATGTTAACAGTCATTGTTTATGTTGTTGAAAAAGGTATTTGCAATGAATAAGGTGTTGTTCTTGCAAAATTCTGTCATGTGGTCTCTGTAGTCATTGCTGTCACCAAGGCCATATTTTCTAGTTACCGATCCTTCTTTGTTTCCAACTTTAACTTTCCTTTCACCAGTAATTATCAAAGCAACTTGTTTGCATGTTTGATTTACAGATTTTCAGACTGCAAAAGTTGGGAAAACTCTTCAATTTCTTCTTCTTTGGAATTAGTCATTGAGTATAAATTTTCATAATAATTATATTATTATTATTAACTACTGCTACTTCTGGTATGGCATTGTGGGTTAATGCACCAGACTGCAAAGCTATTTGAATTGCAAGGTCGGCGGTTCACCAGTTGCTCTTTGGAAACCCTATACAGCATCTCTATGGGTCAGAATCGACTTGATGACACTTCACAACAACTACTGTAATTAGAGTTCTGTTGTGGCACTGTGGGTTAATGCACTGTACTGCAATGTTGGTATGAACCGCGAGGTCAGCTGCTTAGGCTTACCAGGTATTCTTTGGTAACCCTATGCAAGGTGGCTATGATTCGGAACCAACTTGATGGCACTTAACAACAACTACTACTATTATTATTGTCTTCTTTGTAGGTGTATATTACATATTTTAATCTATCCCGAAGAGCATGGATTCATAGTAGATCCTGAAATGTTTTTTTTTTTAACCATGAATGCAACACTATTTCTCCTCAATCTGTCTTTTCTGACATAGTAGAGCATATGATTGTCCTATTAACACTGGTCAACAGCAGTCCATTTCAGCTCATTAATGCCTAGGATATTGATATTTATGTGTTTCATTTAGTTTTTCTGTCTTCCGATTTTCCTAGATTCATGTTTAGTAAATTCCATATTCTAACTATTAATGATGTTTGTCGCTGTTTCTTCTCATTTTGATGTGCATATCAGCAAATTAAGATCCTAAAACTTTATTCCATCCACGTCAATAAAAATGACTCCACTTTTATGAGACAACTCCTCCCCAGTTGTATTTTGAGTGACTTCCACTCCAAGGGACTCCCCTTCAGTCATTTTATCAGACCATATTCCACTGCTATTCATAAGGATTTTACTTGCCATTTTTCTCCAGAATGAGATTGCAAGGTCCTTCTTCCTGCCTGTCTGAATCTGGCAGCTCCAATGAAATCTGTACACTATGGGTAACCCAGAGGATATTTTTATTTTCTGACCTTAAACGTTACAGTCTCTGGTTCATGTTCATACTTGGAAAAGAACTTATTTTTCTTATTTCACTTTGTGCTGCATCTCAGAGGATGGGGATATCGGATGGGTAATTGGCTCGAAATGCACTTCAGATGTGAGCAGAGAAACCTGTGGCGATTCCTGGCCAGGGTCAGTACTGTTAGTGCTGATGGTTGTTGTCTTCAAGTTGATTCTGACTCATTGTGACTTCATATGTGCAGATAGAATTGTTTCATATGATTTTTCAGACATATAACCTTTTGGAGTGCTGATGTGGCACTTGGGATAAGCATTGGACTGCTTACTGCAAGGTTGGCAGTTCAAACTCACCAGCTGCTCTGCAGTAGGAAAATGAGACTTTCTACTCCAGTCAAGATTTGTAGCCTTGAAAACAGTCTACAGGACTGTTTTGAGTCAGAATCAACACAATGGCAATAAATTCCATCCTTTTGGTTTGGGAACACTTTGAAGCTGATCACCAGACCAGATTTTGAGACAACTCTGGATGGATTTGAACTGCCAACCCTTCAGCTAGTAGCCTAGCACTTAACCATTTGTGTCAACCAGGGACTTTTGGTTCAATAAAGGGCCATGATCTAAGTCACAATGTGGCATTTTCATTGGATTTGACTATAAAGTGCTTGAGACAGGTAACCAAATGGCAGAAGCTGGGGATAGATTCAATAGGACAAGAGTTTGGTCTGGCTGCCCTTGATGAACTGTCCAGCATCAAAATGTCATAATAGAATGTGATTTAAATCTGGGCAGATATCCAAGAAGGTTAATGCATAGGGAGAGCATAGAAGGTTGAATAGTTCAACTGTAGCAATGCTCTGAGTTATAGGAGGAGCATTATTCAAGGAGATTTGCATAGCCAGGGAGCACCTGCTGCCAGTCGTGACATTAGGGTGGCTGGGGAGAGAGAGACAGAATGATAGAAATCTAGCCAAATCGACAGTATTTCAGGAAAAAGCTGTAGTACCAGAAAGACTAACTATAGTGAAATCAAGAAGAGGTTGGATAATACATGCAGTGTGAAATGTAATTAGTTAATGTAAAAGTCTACAGATCATGGATAGGCCATAGATCCCAGGCTTACACTATAGCTGCCTGGTGATAGCTGCTAAAAATACTATCCACTGTGGTACAAGTGTAACAGCACTAGGTATATGCAGTTCTTCTTAGTGACACCATCAAATAGACTTATTCCGTCAGTATTGAGGCTCTAAACATTGACCTTAGTACTTCAAGTTCTGACATGGATTCTTGTATTTAAATAGGTAAGCAGAATGTCTCCATAAATGCCTTGAAATGTTCAGGTAATAGTATATAGTTCCATTTAACAAAGTATTTTTTCTAAGAAAATGAGCTCTCTAGAATAACTATTAATTATTTAACTATTTTATTTCCATTTTATATATCCTTATTTTCCTCTTTTTGAATTAATTTTTTAAAATTTATTTAATAAAATAGTATTTTTTTAATAATGTAAGAAAATCTAGAGTCTGTCAATTTCTGCAAATAATCATTCATATTATCATTTTACTATTATAACCAAAAGACAGATGTGGACTTCAAGAAAAAATGCACTATGATTTTTTCACCTGAAAGAATGAATTGATTCGGTACACAATTTCATTTTCTTTGAACTCTATGTAAGTTTATCTTCTTGAATCAAGTAACACTGTTCAGCATTCATCCTGTAAGTTTTGAATTTGCTTGTCAAAATCAAAACTAACTTGAAAAATCAATGCTGCTTTTGTTGGTGAACATTTATAAATTGAGATCCTTTCTGTGTTTTAGAAGTTCTATTTTCTTTCCTTTCTTCAGCACACTTCAAAATTTACAATATGTTCCAGAAAGAAGTGACTAGACTTTCATGGAATCCCAGCTAAGAAATCTCAGTTATTGTTTCTCCTGGATACTTAAAGTTTCTGAAGAGTTTTTGGGCAGAAACTTTCTTTCCTCATAAAAGTAAAGCATTTCTAGTTGTTAAGCAATGTTCTTGAAGTTGATGAATTGAAGTGTAATTATCTTCCTGCTTTTAATTACTTCCTAAACCAACTATGTTCATTCTACAAGGCTAAGTGTTAACCCATGGAAGCATAGTTAATTGTGGGCTTAGTATATTCAAGGATGTTTGGATGTCTCACTTGGAGGCATGAATCCTCTATGTACCACTCAAACAACTGCATTCCATATGCTTTCCAAGTGTCTCTGGGACATTTTGTACTATCTTTTGTCGGTGTGTAAAGGAGACAAACAGCTCACAAGCTGTTAATTGACAGGGTAAGTAATCGTCTTCTGATTACAGTAGTTAAAGCTGTTCTCTAATGGACTTTGCTTGTCACTTTTAATTCTTTTCAATCTTTGTCTGCATTTTATTAGAATGGCTTTATCATCTGAATTGTACTTCTGTCAGCTATTCTGATGGATTTGATGGCTTCCCTTCAGATGATATTACAATCCCCCCAAAATGTAATATAAATATTTAGATGCTACAGAGAGTTTTAAACATGACTGCTTTTCCAATGCATTCTACCTCTTTTGCATTTTGCATTTTTGCACATCGGGTATTTTGCTTTTTGAAAATGCCCTGAACAAGCTTCTGCATTATTCTTCCATGACGTCATCTACTGACTTGTTGTTGTTGTTGTTATGTGCCGTGGAGTCGGTTCCGACTCATAGCGATCCTACACAGGGTTTCCGAGGTTGTTAATCTTTACGGGTGCAGAACGCCTCATCTTTCTCCCGCGGACCAGCTGGTAGTTTCGAACTGCTGACCTTGCGGTTCGCAGCCCGATTTGTAACCACTATGCTACCAGAGCAAGGAAATACTTGATGAGGCAGCTATGGGGGAGGCTGCCAGCCTTTCCAGATCTGTTAGCCTGCTGAGATCTGATTTTTTTAAAATTTTTTATAAGCAATAGGCTTTCATTGTGCAGTTTCCTAAGATATGATCTAGGTGCTGATAAAAACATATTTATAAGCCATTTAGTGTCTAGTGATAACATGAGAGTGAATTTGTAAAAAAATGGTTTATTAGTATTTCATGATGTAGATATGTAATGTTCAATCAGCATATATTCTATAGAGCATTTTTAGATAGTGCATGTTTCCCTACATATAAGAATGACAACGTAGATATAAATGCATATTTTAATATTATAATTAATTGATCTAGCAATAGGGCTTCTACCAAACAACACTTTTGTGAAGTACATGACAGGACTTAAAAAGTTCAAGGAAAACTTACATAATCTTTTCATTCAATTTTCTAGGAACTGTTTGAAGTCCTCTTGTATTATAATTCTTAGTTATACCAATAAAGATGTCTGATTTATGGAGATGATTTATTAATGTAAGAACAACCTTCAGTGATATATGGTAATACAGAAATATAGTTGGAAGAGAGATAAGGATAGAAAGTCTATTCCTTTTAATGTTTAATAAATTGTGGTGAAATCATCCTACCTTGGTTGCAATACAATTGAGTCATTTAGCAATCATATCTGGCAAAGGTTATGTGCTGAAGAAACATGCAGCAGATGGTGGATTTACAGGAGGCAAAATTTTATGGGGTATTTTTCAAAGTTTCCTGAAGTGAGATCTAGTATACATGCATGGTTTTAATAACAAGTTAATTCGACCTGGAAGCTTGTACATATGTAATTTGGCAATATAGTTACAATGGAAATTTGTCTTTGTATAAAATAGAATCCATGCCAAATTATCCTTGTTAGTGTTCACATCATAGACCCTCAAAAAGGAAAGCAAGTACAATTTTCAAAGAGCTCACTGTGTTTATCGATTCTTAGAATGTACCAGCAAAGTGGTAAGATGGGATTGATGTATGCTTAGAGGTTTAAATGGATTTCATTTTTGGTAATGTAACTAAGATGTTTAAAACATAAATATAAAAGTAAATAAGACCAACAGTGATCACTTATATTCTTGATTTGTTCTTATTTTAATTGCAGTTAAACCTACATTTTCATCATTGTATACTACCAAGTGGTATTAAGACGAAAATCTCAATTGTTGCAACTTTTTTTATTGTGAAAATAGGCACTAATTTAAAGCACTAAATGTGTTTTCATAATGCAACTGTGTTGTTATCTATCATAGTGTCATTTCTGAATCATCACAACTGTGTGTACAGCAGAACGAAACACTGCCAGGTCCTGGACCATCCTAATAATCGTTACTAAGTTTCAGCCCATTTTTACAGCCATAATGTCAGACCAGCTCATCGAAGGTATTCCTCTTTTTTGGTGACACTCTACCAAACATAAGGAGCTCTGGTAGTGTAGTGATGCGTCAGGCAGGCTGATAACCTCAAGGTCAGCAGTTCAATCCTACCAGCCATTCTGCAGGAGAAAGATGAGGCTTTCTGCTCCTATAAAGATTTATAGCCTCAGAAACCCTATAGGGTTGCTATGAGTCGTAACCATGGCACATCACCACCACCACCTACCAAACCTGATGTCCTTCCAATGGACTGAGTCCTCATGATAACATGTCTAAAGTACATGAGACAAAGTCTCACCGTCTTTGTTTCTAAAGAGCATTCCAATTGCATTGCTTCTAAGGCATATTAGTTCATTGTTCTGTTGTTGTTGTTGTTAAATAGTATCAAGTCAATTCCTACTCGTAAAAACCCTGTATAGGGTTTCTGAGGAGCAGCTGGTGGGTTTGAATCACTGACCTTGTGGTTCAAAGTCCACACCAGTTTATAGATTATCCTATAGTGCCACACAAGGATTCCTGTGGTATATATTCAGTATACTTCACCAATACCACAGCCTTCAGTATGGATTGCATCTCAATGTAAAGAAAACAAAAATCTTCACCACTGGCCCAATAAACAACATTCTTATCGATGCAGAAAAGATTGAAGTTGCCAAAGACTTCATTTTTCTGGGCTCAAACATTCATGGAAACAGCAGTCAAAAAAATCAAACGACGTATTGCATTAGGCAAATCTGCTGCACAAGACCTTTTTAAAGTGTTGAAAAGCAAAGATGTCAGCTTGAGGACTAAGGTGTGCCTGACCCAAGCTATGATAGTTTCAATACCCTCATATGCATACGAAAGATGGACCGTGAATAAGGAAGATCATAGAAGAATTGATGCTTTTGAGTTATGGTGTTGGAGGAGAATACTGAAAGTACCATGGGTTGCCAAAAGAACCAACAGATCTGTGTTGGAAGAAATGCAGCCAGAGTGCTTCTTGGAGGCCAGGATGACCAAACTTCATCTCTCATAATTCGGACATATTATCAGGAGGGACCAGTCGCTGGAGAAGGATATCATGTTTGGTAAGGTGGAGGGTCAGAGAAAAAGAGTAAGACCCCCAGCAAGATGGATTGGCAAAGTGGCAGCATCAATGGGCTCAAATGTGGCAACAATTGTGAGGTTGGCCCAGAACAGGGCAGTGTTTTGTTCTGTTGTGCATAATGGGGTCGCTATGAGTCAGTGTCAACTCAATGGCACCTAACAACAATAACAACAACCATAATTCATATGCATCAATTCTTCTCTGATCTTCATAATTCATTGTCCAGCTTTTGTGTGCATATGATATAATGGAAAATGTCAAAACTTGCATTGAGTGTAACATGGTGCTCAAAGTGATGCTTTTGCTCTTTAACACTTTAAAGAGATTTTTTTTTTTTTTAACATCTGTTTTACCCACTGCAATGCATCATTTGATTTCTAGAATGCTGTTTTCATCTCTGGACTGCTGATACCATGAGTGCTAACTGTTAATCCAAATAAAATGAAATCCTTCATAACTTCAACTTTTCCCTATTTGTCAAGATGTTTATTAATCAAGTTTTGAGAAATTTTGTATTTTTTTTATACTGAGCTATAATCCATATTGAAGGCTATAATCTTAGACCTTCATCAATAAGTGTTTCATTAGTAAATTCTCTTTACTTTCAGAAGTAAATTTATGTCATCTGCATCTTGCAGGTTGCTAATGCGCCTTCCTCTAATCCCAACGCTGTGTTCTTCTTTATGTAGTACAGTTTCTTAGATTATTTGCATAGAATACAGATGGAATAAGTACGGTGAAAGGATACAGCATTGATGCACACCTTTCCTGATTTTAAACCTGGTGGTGCTATGGGATAAAGCATTGGACCACTATGTTGGTTTGAACCATATGGTTCAAACTCATCAAATGCTTCTTGGAAACCCTATACAGGGTAGCTATAAGTCAAAACCAACTCAAAGGCACTTACAATAACAACAGTATGCTCTATTTCTGTTTGACTGACTGCCTCATGGGCTATATACAGGTTATGCATGAGTGCATTCAATGTCTTGAATTCCCAATATTATTCAAAGTTTGTTATGATTCATACACTCCAATGCTTTACAAAGTCAATAAAACATAAGTAAACATCAGTCAAGACATAAGTAAGCAGCAGTCAAGAGATCTTGGGCAAATCTGCTGCACAAGAACTTTTTAAAGTGTTGAAGAGCAGAAATGTCAGCTTGAGGAAAAGGTGTGCCTGACCCAAGCCATGGTATTTTCAATAACCTCATATGGATGTGAAAGCTGG
>NW_006408528.1:19413195-19427450 GCF_000296735.1 Chrysochloris asiatica | reverse complement strand
TCGGACATTGTTTCGTTCTGCTGTGCATGGGGTCGCTATGAGTCGGTTCCGACTCGATGGCACCTGACAACAACAACAACAACAAACATCTTTCTGGTATTATCTGCATTCAGGCAAGATCCATCTGACTTCAGTGGTATCCTTTATCCCACATTCTCTCCTAAATCCATACTGAATTTCTAGCATTCTTCTGTCAATTTATTGCTGCAACTGTTTTTGACTTATCTACAGCAAACTTTTCCTTGCTTGTGATGTTAATTACATTGTTCAATGATTTCCACATATTAATGGGTCATCATTCTTTAGAATGGGCACAAATATTCATCTTTTGCAGTCCATTGGCCAGGAAGCTGTCTTCTAAGTTTCCTTGACATTGACAAATGATCCAGTGCTGTATCAGTTTGATGAAACTTTTCGGTTAGTAATGTGTAAACTCCTGAAGCCCAAGTTTTTGCCAATGACTTCAGTGCATCTTGGACTTCTTCTTTCAGTATACTTGACTCTTGTCTAAATGTCAACTGATTCTTTTTGCAACAGTGACTGTGTATTTCTCCCATCTTTTATGATGCTTCCTGCATCTTTCAATATTTTGTCCATATTTTCAGTGTTGTCATTTGTGGCTTTCCTTTTTTTCCTCAGTATTTTTAGCTTGAGAGATGTTTATTCTTTCCCTTTGGTTTTCTAACTCCAAGTCTTTGAACATTTCATTATAATATTTTATTTTGTCTTCTCAATTTGCTCTTTGGAATTTTCTGTTCAACTCCTCAATCCTTCCAGTCGATTTAGCTTCTCTACATTCAAGAGCAAGTGTCAGAGTCTCTGTTGATAACTGGTATTACTCCTGCATCATTGAGTCAGGATGCCTATAATGGTACTCTTGTTGTTAAGAAGTAAAACCCTACAGTATCCTATACCTCCTTTCTTGGGCTTCCTTGTGGCCTGAGACCAGCTCTGTATAACCTTGTTGTTGCTATTATAAGTACCATCATGTCAGTTTTGACTCACAGTGACACTGTATAGGGTTTCCAAGAGTGGTGATAAATTTGAGTTGTGGATCTAGTGATTCAAACCAACCTTGCAGTTCAGTGCTTTATCCTTGCAGTTCAGTTCAGTGCCACACCAGGACTCCAACCTAAACTTGACTGTGTGCCCCGGAGTCAGTTTGGACTCACAGTAGCCCTATATACAGGGCTTCCAAGGCTGTCCATCTTTACAGGAACAGAAAGCCTCATCTTTCTTGCGTGGAACTGCTAGTAATTTCAAACTGCTGACCTTGAGATTAGCAGCCTGACTCATAACCACTACACTACCAAAGCTCCTTAACTGTGAGTTAAAATATTGGAAGCACACTATGAACCATGGAGGTTGGGAACTAGCAGATATTATCTTTCCCATTATCCTCTATTTGAACTATTATTAAAATATTTTAGAGCTTCATAATGACTCTGAAGATATCTGAGAATGAATGTTCAATAAATTATGGGGCAGTGTTCTCCTAAATTTTTATTTCTTGTCCCTCTTTCTTTGCTCATTTCCCTTCACTCTAATTCCTCCTTTCCTGTACTCCTAAGTGGAGTGTTATCACATGCACTTTTGCCTCATGACCTCTTTTCCAAGGAATCTAAGGAATGTTAAATCATAGGATGTTGATTCCTAGGAAGAACTGATACAATGGCACTCAAGAATTTTCCTTTAGAACTGATTTTTATTTTAGTGAACTATATATCTCACCTCAACACTAATGCTTGAGCAAGGAATTGTACACTGTTAACATTACTATCTTCTTGATGTAAGAAGACATAACATTTTATTGTGTTGTATTGTGCTTTGACTTAGATATTTTTGTCTTGGGAAACATTTCCCCATTTCTCTGAATAAGTATATATAGGAGCATACACTTAAGTGTATAATATTTTTATCTATATTGTGTTATGACAGAAAATAATATCTTGAAAATTTCCTAATAGTCTTTCGGCAAAGAAGAAATGCATGGCTCTCAAAGCCCATTGCTTATAAAGGAGTAGGAAATAAAACTTGTCATTTTGTGGTACACATACACCCAACACAGAGGTAGTAAATACTTTCAAACAAAGAACTAAATATGATGAAAAATAAAATGTTTACATATAATTAAAATAGAGTTCAATTCATGCTTAAGTCAATGCTATTAATAGTGTTCGTAGTGGTTACCAATTGGGCTGCGAACTGCAAGTTCAGCAGTTCGAAACTACCAGCTGCTCCGCCGGAGAAAGGTGAGGCTTTCTGCTCCCGTAAAGATTAACAGCCTCGGAAACCCTGTGCAGGGTCGCTATGAGTCGGAACTGACTCCATGGTACATAACAACAACAACAACAATATACAGGTTGAAAGTGTGTATTCAAAATACACATGTTATGTTTTCTTCTGACTTAAAATAAATTAAATGCACAAAATACTGATTTGCATGTGACATTTCACAGAATAATCCTCAGTTAGGCAGTGTTGATTTGGAATTAATTTTAGTTGGCACTATCTGAAGTTCAGGTGGCATGCTGGTAAAAGCATTTGACTACTAACTGAAAGCTTGGTGATCCAAACCTACTAGCCACTGTGTAGGAAAAAAATTATGGCAGTCTGCTTCTGTAAAGATTTACAATCTTGGAAATTCCATGAAGCAGTTCTTTTGTTATTGTTAAATGTCATCGAGTTGGTTAGGATCCTGTATAGGGTTTCTGAAGAGAGGCTGATGAATTAGAACCACCAACCAGGCCGTTATAAATCTAATACTTATCCTACAGACACTTGGGACCGGTCTACTCAGTCCTTTCTGGTCTCTGCATCAGAATCAAGGTAACATCACTAGTGGGTTTTTTTTTTAGTTATCTAAAATATATGGGGAAGAACCTTACTAAGTTCTGTATGTTTGCATGGTTTAAAGATATTAACGTGAAAGCCTGAATTCTTTATCAGATTCTACAGTTTTTAAATTTAGAGAAAGTAAAACAAAAATATATCTGGTCATTACAGCTATGAAACCATAGGCAACCATTTAAAATGAAGCACGAAGGACTGCGAACCTTAAGGTCAGCGGTTCGAAACTACCAGCCGCTCCGCGGGAGAAAGATGAGGCTTTCTACTCCCGTAAAGATTTACACCCTCGGAAACCCTGTACAGGGTCGCTATGGGTCGGACCCGACTCGATGGCACTCAACAACAACAACAACAGTGAGCAACTAGATGTTCTCTTCTTATCATCAATTAAAAATAGTTGAATGATTGCATTTGTGTTACATGCTCTGAGATTTTTTCTCATGAAAAGCTCAATGTTTAAATAGGAATTTAATAAAAAACACATATACCTAATTTTTGTATCTGGTTCATGGCCACATTTCCAATTCATAGAAGAATTTCTGGCATTGAATATTCAATAAACATTTGCTTCATAAAAATATAATTTTTTTTAGATGTTGGCAAATAATGTGAAAACAGATGATACATGTCGGGGAGAATGATGAAACCTGGAGCATGTTTTTCAGAAGTGTGATTATTTAATCTCTACTTCTAAATGAATAGCACAATGTTTATCAAATAGGAAAGCAGTCATTGTGTACTTGATAAAACCCATTTCAAAAATGTTATGTATATATTTAAAAAAGAATGTTATGTATAGGTGTAGTTCAATTTTCTGACTATTTCATGACATACAGTGGTTTCTTGATTATTATAATACTGTAAAAATTGAGAAAAATAAAAAATTCAACATTATCGATTGTCTGCTACAGTCACCATTATTGTTGTTGTTATTAGACACCATTGAGTCAGTACCAACTCATAGTGACCCTATGTACAACAGAATAAAACGCTGCCCTGTCCTGGGCCAACCTCATAACCGTTGCTACATCTGTGCCCATCGCTGCTGTCACTGTGCCATCTGTATCATCGGGGGTTTTCCTCTTTTTCTCTATCTACTTTACCAAACATGATATCCTTTTCCAGTGACTGGTCCCTCCTGATAATATGTCCAAAGTATGAGAGACAAAGTCTGGCCATCCTGGCTTCCAAAGAACATTCACTATAGTAGACAGTTATATGGCTGGTAATTTAACTGGCTGATATTTGGGTGTTTTGAGCTGTATGTTGTTGTTGTTGTTGTTGTTATGTGCCATGGAGTTAGTTCCGACTCATAGCGACCCTGTATAGGGTTGCCAAGGCTGTAAATCTTTACAGGAGCAGAAAGCCTCATCTTTCTCTCGTGGAACAGCTGGTAATTTTGAACTGCTGACCTTGAGGTTCACAGCCCGATTCATAACCACTACGCTACCAGAGCTCCATATAGCACCAATAAAATAAATACAAGGTACAAATTTTTAAAGAAAAGTTTGGACATGTATTGAACAGCAGAAAGAGTTGATTTTACAAATTGCTTTGTCAAAATTTCATTCTCTCTCCTGCTTTCCTCTTCTTTTGAATTTTATTTTCATCAGAATAATTTTCTGATAGGTGCTCTCAACAGATAATATATAAAAAAAGTTGTCTTTAGCAATCTTTAATATGTCTCAAAGATAATTCTGGTTAGAAAAAGTAATTGAAGCCATCCAAATTAGATAAATTAGATGTGAATCGTGTCATTTTAAAGAGAGATAAATCACACTTCTTCTTAACAAGAAACAATTCCCATTTTAGCAAGGGGAGATCATTAAAACCTAGTCAAAGCAGCAAGGGGGGAAAATTGTTGGGTAAATATTACCTCGACCTTGCAAGCAAATGATTTGTTATTTTGCAACACTCCTCTAGCAAATTTGTCTCAATTCCATGGGTCTAGAATTCACAGAGGAAATAGTGAGTGAACATTGTACATGTTAGGTGCCATCCTGTCAACTCAGATACATGGTAATCCTATGTAAACACAACAAAACATTGAATCTTAGTCAAATGAAATGCTTGACAACGTTCATGTTTTTTTGGTCTGATCATGTTGTTTATTGATCACAATTGAGGCTTTTTATTTGCTTGCTGTTAAGGGGTAATTCATACTGATGTCTGTATGGTAATAGAAAGAGTGTGGCAGTCCTGGTCAGAAAGTGAGAAACAGAATGTAAGTGGAGAAGTTCAGTCTTGCTAGAGAAGGCCAAGAAAGGTTCAGAGACAGTTTGATAGGCAGCAAAGAACCATGAAGTCAACAGTTACTCCAGGATTTGAAGCACTGGAGCACTGGGTGAGAGAACTGGTTCTGAAGCAGATGTAGATTGGTACTTCTTATCAAAGCTGCTTTTTTTTTTTGCTGGCTTTGCATAGAACCTTCCTTGGTTATGTTCTATGGTTCCTTTTAATCCTGATATGAAATGTGCATTGTGATGTGTGAGAGGCCATATGCTCAAACATTGTCACTATCCTAATTGTTCCTTGGACAGGTGATTTTCTTGATGCCTGATTTTAAAATAATTCAGTTGGAAGCAAATGTGAACTGAAACTGATGTTCTGTTCTTTTCTGGGCAGTTTAAAATATAAGATTTTCCACTGATATTTTTAAACATAGGCTTTCTGTTGCACTCTTCTTTAAAGCAATTGTCACCATGCCTTTGACATTTGCAAGTTGACTGATCTTTTTTTATAATGTAAGGCTAGACCAACAGGCCTTTCTAGGAAACTAATTCTACATATGAGGGGACTTCAAAAAGTTCATGGAAGACTATAACTTGAAAGTAGAGAATTTTCCCGTGAACTTTTAGAAGGCCTCCTCTACCCCTTTTAATGAAATCAAGTTGAACTTATGCAAGGAAATTGGCCCTTTGGTCAGCTACTGACCATCACTGCATATGCTTTCTTCAGATCATCCTCACACCAACAATGTTGAATTACTGCCTACCTAGATCTAATCTGTAGCATTACTGATTCTTAATCTCTGCTGATCATGGAATTCATTTCAGGTGCAGGATTAACTTTCCAAATGCCTCATGATTACTTCAGGCTAAATCTTGTATTCAGATTCATGCTGAGCCCTACCTGAAATTGATGGGAAACATGCAGCTGCATCTCTGGGTGGACCTCCCCTCCCTTGCTCCCTGCTGTCCTCCCCACTTGCCTTTTAAGTATTTAGCAGTCTAGTGAGATGCTTCAGAGCAGAGCACAGACTTTATTTTGATGCCTCTTTCTTGTTGCTTTGCTTCATTTGAAGACTAAATTTTCTTGTACATGGACTTCAGATCAATTTCAGCAGTCTGGATGTTTGTAATATACATAAATGAGTTGGATGAAGGCATTGAAACAAAATTTCTGAGTATGCAAATTGAGCTGGAATTGGAAGCTGAGAAAATAATGAAGGGCAATGAAACCTGATTCAAGGAGAAGAGGGTTTGGGTAACAGTGCCAATAGACAACAAATCAACTTAAATGAAGACAAATATTAAATAATTTAGAAGCAAAGAAGCAAGCTGGAGACTATTTGTTAAATAGAATAATGAAGCAGCAGTCCAATCAGTTTATAGTTTGAAAGTTATTATAGAAAATGACAAAAGCTATCAACTAAAATAAAACCTAATCAGAAATTAATAGAAACACAATAATGGTTTGTATTTTGAAGGAGATAGAATGCCTATCAAATCATTTAACAATTACAACATAGAACCCTGGTTCTATTGCTTTAGAAATGTTCTCATTCACTTAAATTTGCTAGGGGTTTTACTGTGTTGGAAATCCCATGAATACAAACTCTGATTTCTTTTCTGATAAATCTCCTTTTAGGAAGGAAGTTTACTTTATTGCAAATGCAACCCCATTTTTGCTGTAAACTGTTTATAATGTATCTTAGTAAAATTATCTACTTTAATAACACTGCGCCTACTTCATCATATCACTTAGCTGCAATATAGATAGAATTTACTGTGTTCAGGACATATACAGAAACTACATAATAAAACATATTATAGCTAGTGTTTTGTAGTATAGTACCTTGAACATTCACGAAGTGATATAAGTATGTAGTTCAATCCTTTATAAATTTCCTTTGAGGTTGTTGTTGTTGTTGTTGTCAGGTGCCATCGAGTCGGAACCGACTCATAGCGACCCCATGCACAGCAGAACGAAACAATGTTCGATCCTGGGCCAACCTCACTACCGCCGCCACACCTGAGTCCATCAATGATGCCACCTGGCTGATCCATCTCGTTGGGGGTCTTCCTCTTCTTTTCTGACCCTCCACCCTACCCAGCATGACATCTTTCTCCAACGATTGTTTCCTCCGGACAATATGTCCAAAGTAGGAGAGACGAAGCTTAGCCATCCTGGCCTCCAAGGAGCATTCTGGCTGCACTTCTTCCAAAACAGATCTATTGGTTCTTTTGAGGTAGAAATGATTAATATTTCAGTTTAATCGATCCATTGAGAAGTACGTTGTCAGAGGTTATACACCGTATAAAGTGAAGCCTGGTATCAAGCCTTGGCAATCCATTTTCTCAATCAATATGGTATACTTATCAATTTTTTACAAGGCACAAAGTATTACAGCAGTTTTTACTAATGAAGACAGTGAGGAGCAGAATAGTTCCATAGTATCGTTAAGATTGCATAGCTTGTGTATGGTCTTGAATTTAAATCTAGCTTGACATTAAGCTCCATGCCTCTTCTATACTATATAATGCCTTGTTTGAACCCAAAATTCTTACCTTTCCTCATGTGTGCACAAAATGCGATGAAGGAGATGTATCAATAGCCCCAGGCTGTAAAGTGACAGGATATATCATTAAATGTATATTTATTTTCTTATTAGTTCAGATATGTGTCCAAACTTCACTGAACTTTGTATTTTTATATCTGGTCACAATGATCAGTGATAAACTGATCCTGCCAAAAGCTTCATATCATAAATGATTTGATCAACTTAACTTTTCCTTTAAATGAAACAATGAATCCCCTAAGAACTTGATTGAACCTCAGCATAGTGATCCTGCTTGGTCACCTTAGAGTAGGTGGTGGGCGGGCAACGTCTTGCGTATGGGGTCCCCAGCCGATCTCCTCCCTCCCTGCCTTCCTCGGATGGTGGCTGTTTATGCTGGACGTGTGGCCAGAGACAGGTAAGGATCACGTGGAACCTCGGCAACTTAAGACAGAGCCATTTGCCATGCTGCAATGAGTTTCATTGACTGGCAAGACTGAGGAATTCGCACTGACCGCCTAAGACAGGCAGTGTCCCTTAAACAAACAATAAATAAGGAGGAATATGATGCAGACCGTGCAGACCCAGTCAGGAGGTCAAGCCCCTGTGGGCCCAAGCGTTGTTGACCGTCCAAATCATAGGTTCTGAGGATCAGACTTTAGCTACCTAGTAGACATAGCAAACTGTCCTTTATCTGATTATTCAGTAATGCTTTAGTAATCTCATACATGAGCCCTGGATATCCACAGACAAATGTAAAAACCTTCCCTAAAAGCCGAGACTGTAAATTCCAAAAAGGCAAGTCCCCCCTCATCCAAAAAAAAAAAAAAAAAAAAAAGCTAAAGAGGATAGAAACACTGTTAACTGATGATATATGGAGGGGATAATAATCAATGTAATGAAACAAGCAATATGAATGGTTGAATGTGAAGCTGATGATGTGCCCTGTAAACTTTCACTCAATCCAAAATAAAAACATTTAATTAAAAAAAAAAATGAAACAATGAACATGACTGGTACACCTTTTCAAGTAAGATGGTTTACTTATATCAATACACTTACAAACATATGAGGGAAAATAGTGTCTTGTAATCCTAAAGGCAGAGAGGGATATGTCAACAGAGAGAGCTAACGTATACATAAGAAATCCCAACAAATAGAGTCCGTAATAAAATTCAGTTTTGTTCAATGGAAAATAGGATAATAGTTACAGGCACATTTCGATTTACTCCTACCAGTGATGAATTCTTCAGTTTGTACCACATCAAAATAGCAGTTTTGTCTTCCTTGAGGGGCTCAGATTGTGTTCCTTTTACATGTTCTCTGAGTTTGGGGAACAAAAAGAAGTCTAAAAGGCCAAGAACAGGGCTGCAATGTACATGGTGTAAGATTTCCTATTGAAATTCACGTAACAAATGGTGAACCAGGTGCATTGTCATGATGTAAACAAATTCCTTGATGCAACTTTTTCTCACCAACAATTTTCTTAAAAATTCTTCATAATAAGCCCCTGTTATCATCTTTTGTCCTTCAAGACTATCTACCAAGATTCCTCCCCAAACAGTCACCATAACCTTTCTGCCTTGAATGGAACTGGCTCAGCAGATCCCCTCAGAAGCCATTATTTTAACTAGACCTTTTGTAGCACTATAGGATAAGCAGTGTACCACAAGGTCGGTTTCAACTGTAAGGTTGATGGTTCAAAGTCACCAGCTGCTCCTAGGAAGCCCTATACAGGTTTGCTATGACTTGGAACTAACTTAACAGCACTTAACAATAACAATGAGAAATTAAGACGAGTGCATTACTGTGAAACTTGTCTGTAGCTAAGCACTGATCACAGAAACGTGTTTAAACAGGTTTTGTTTTGAATAAAACTGTGCATATATGGACTGGACCCCTAGTACCCTTGCTTGTTGACTTATCCTTGTATGTTTAGATATTCACATTATGTATGCAGCTTTCAGAAGTACCATGGCGTTGCTATGTTTAAGAACAATGAAGAGGTTAGCGGTACATATTAACCTCTTTGTTTTTGTAAATAAACTTGATGGCACTTCCAGGAGGAGCCCAGATGTATAGCAGAGAAAATATGTATCACTAGGAATGTGACCTTGCAAATCCTGGCAGAAATGACTTTGGTACTTTGAAGGATGTTATCTAAGAGATGATAATGAAGTTACATATTATTTATCAGATATTTGCATTCTTAGAGAAGATCATAGTGCTAAGACCTGGTGGTGGTGGTGTACCGTGGAGTAGGTTCTGACTCATAGTGACCCTGTAAAGGGTTTCCGAAGCTGTAAATCTTTACTGGAGCAGAATGCCTCCTCTTTCTCCCATGGAATGGCTGGTAGATTCGAACTACTAACCTTGAAGTTCGCAGCCCAATTCGTAAGCACTACGCTACCAGAGCTCCTTGTAGCTTCTAATCAATTACAGTATAGGACTTCAATCCTAGGACTCTTTCTCTGACAGGATGATCTAAATACTGTAATGCTTTTTCCCAACATTTTTAAGTATTTTGTGATATCCACATGCTTTACATGTTTTGAGACATAACTTGAAATCTACCTATTCATCTGGAAGTATGTTGTTGTGGTTAATTGCCATCGAGTTGGTTCCGACTCATAGCAACACTGTAGAGGGTTTCTAAGGAAGGGCTGATGGGTTTGAACTGCTGACCTTGTGGCTCACAGTCCAGGGCTGATCCTTTGGCACCACATAGTAACTAGGAATTGGACCCAGTTCCAGGGGCTGGGAAAAGGCACAGTCCAAAAAAAGGAAACTGGTCTTTAAATATATCAACTGGAAATTTAGGCAGACAGTAGATATGAGGGTTGTCATTTGTTAACTGATGGGTGGGCATGACTATATGAAGACTAAACCCAAGCCATGTCCAGAATTCCAGGGTTGAAAGATCTCTGCATAAGGAAATTACTCAGTAGGAGTTGAACTTGCGATTGTCAGATTAGACATCATCTCTCCTAATACTGTCAATAACAAGGTAAACTTTAGACTTTCAGTACATTAGGTAAGTTACAAAGATGAATGTTCATATGCAGAAACACATTGCAGAAGCAGCTCAGGTACTTCTATGGGCATTTCTTGGGTATCAGTGAACTCAGGGCTAGACCAGTTTCAAGGGTGAGCTCATGCCAATCCTTGTTACATACAATCCTCTTTTCCCTCCTTAATAGTTTGGGAGAGGCTTTAGTCTTTAGGTACAGAGTCAAACAGTTCATCTCAAAGAAGTAAATTCCAAAGGTTGGAAACTGGGTAGAGAATCACAATGTTCAATTTTAAACATAAAAGTAATTGCTCAGTGTTTCAATTGTATGTATTTTATTAATGGAATGCAAAAATCAATGCAGTTTCAGAATGAAATTCTATAATATAGCAGTTTCAGTGCACATAAGCTGATTCTAAAAGCATTCCATTCTCTCACAGCTACTCTAGAAAAACTCAATAATTTGTATTCATCATATATACTAGTTCCTCTAGTAGGTATCGTAGTGGTTACTAATTGGGCTGCGAACCACAAGGTCAGCAGTTCGAAACTACCAGCTGTTCCTTGGGAGAAAGATGAGGCTTTCTACTCCCGTAAGGCTTTACAGCCTCGGAAACCCTGTACAGGGTCACTATGAGTCGGAACCGACTCCACGGCACACAGCAGCAGCAGCAGCCAGTAGGTATGCTTGTTGTTGTTGTGAAGTGCCATTGAGTAGGTTCCGACCCATAGCGACCCTGTATAGGGCTTCCAAGGAGCATCTGCTGAGCTTGAACTGCCAGCTTTGAAATACAAATGGCTTTGCAGTCTGGTGCATTAGCCCACAGGGAGCTATTTGCATGGTGTACAAATCACCAATTTGGCAAGGTTAGCATTCAAAGCAGACACATCAGAAATGAATATTTTGTATTTAATCAGATCTATTTCACATATAACAATATTGCTATCTTTATAAGACTTCCATAGTAATATTCTCCATTCTGTAAGTGATGGTAAATGCTGTGGAGTACGTTCCAATTCATAGTGACCCTGTATAGGGTTTCTGGAGCCATCAACCTTTGAGGGAGCAGAAAGCCTCATTTTTCTTCCTCGGAGCTGCTGGTGGACTTGAACCACCAACCTTTGGTTCAAAGTCCAGTGCTTATCATACAGAGCTACCACAGTTCCCTTCTATAAATGTAGAATAGTTTTAATGGAATTTATAAAGTAATTATTTCTTAAAACAAAAACAATTTACATTAATTATGTACTATTTTTTACTTTTTTATACTTTTGTTGTTGTTAAGTGCCGTCAAGTCAGTTCTGACCCATAGTGACCCTGTATAGGGTTTCCAAGGGCATCTGGTAAGGAAGTCTAATTTACACATTTATAAATGAAGCACATTTTTTCCCACATTGAGAAAAGTTATACAGAATTTACTTACTTTCCAGAAGTATAGAAAATCAGAAACGGTGCTGCTATATAGAGGCAAAGTAAAAACATACATTTATTTCACATATAATTTGTATACAATGTTACATATTCATTTAAAAGTATTTCTAATTGAAATGTAAATTGCAAGAGGGCAGATGTTTCTCTTCTTCCTGATTTTGTAACCAATACCTAGTATATATAGCGGCTCATGAAAAATTTATTGAGTGTGTCAACTTGGAGTGTCTCATTTATTTATGAGATATAATTTTGTTCTATATATTTTTTTTCTCTATCAGCATTAGTTAAGGCATAACCTGCGGAGCTCTGAGGAACTACATAACATTGGAAATCAGTGGTGATAATAGAGAGCAACGATACTGTTTTTAAATATTATGTGTTAGGTCATCGGTATTTCAAATTGCATGATGCAGCAATGTACTCATAGTCTATATACTCATTTAGCATTTATAACTTAGCTAAGTGGTTGCAGGTGGGACTCATACTAAGTATTTAAGAATATGTAAGGTTAGAATTAGGAGAGGCAATTAAAAAAAAAATCATTCAAGGCAAAATAAAGACAAAAAGCTAAAAAAAAACAATATGGAAAGTGGTCATGGATGTTTTCAGAGTCTCCTGAGGCAGAGGGTTCATTTAGAGTTTGAAGTGTTGTACAAATAAAGTGAATCCTCATTACTAAGAGGCTTCTCTATCAGAAATGATAAAACCAACATTTAAAAGTCATTTTAAATCTAAGAAAAATAAATAACATTAGAAAAATATATTAAAATCGGTTATTGGAAGATAGAAAGATAAGATAGAAAGTTATTGTAGTAATGCAGGCTAGGATGCTGGCAGTTCAGAAATTCAGAAGTGAAGAAATAATCATGTGACTTGTTTACTGCAATGAAACAAAATCTATTGAATATGAAGAAAAGAGTAATGGGGAAACAGAATATTTGACATTTTCTAGCTAATGATAGATAATATTGAATGTACATAGTTTTAGATGGAAAGATGGTGAATTTGGTTTGGGAACTATAGACACTTGAAGACTGTGACTCCCAGTAGGTATGTTTAACAGGAGTGGGAGACACCATTCTGGAATTCAGGTCAAGAACATACATGAAGATGGAGCTACACATGAATTTCCATTTGGACTCTGGCTTGAAGAACTCTCCCATTTGCTTCATTTGCTTTCTCTTTAATAACTATAACTTTAAAAAGTATAATTCTGAGAAGTAGCTAGTGGGTTTGAACTGCCAACCTTATGGTTAGCAGTCCAGTGCTTATCCTACAGTGGGAGGCTTATATCTCATACAGAAAATGCGTATAGAAGAGAGCATGAATTTAAACGCTGATTCTCCAGGGCATTCTTAATTAGTGGGGAAAGGAAAAATAAAAACCAAGATAGGATCAGTGACTTCTAAAGAAAAGTTGTTCTCAAGGTAAGAGTTCAGGCAGCATGTCTTCATCAACTCCTGTAATTTGTCTTCATCCGCCCCCCCTGCTGAAGCAGCTCTCTAAAAGGTCACTGTAGAGCTAGATCCTTTCTGTATTCAACAGAATCAGTCACCTTGACCTATGGTGTTGGATAGCCAATCAGACATGAATGCTGCACTGTTATTGTAATTCTAAGTATGCTCATCTTTCCAGAGAAGACCTGTCAGACTGTCTAGAGTATGAGGTCATTTTAGAAGGGCAAAAGTTTCTAAAAGTAAGGCCCTTATAATTCAAGGTCTGGAAAATATTTTATTAGTTTAAGAATTTTTTAAAAACTGTTTTATTGTGAATTGTGTTATAGTTTACATGGGAGAACATTCATTTTACATTCATCCTATCATATATTGTTTCATTGCCATGGTTACAAATCCCTCCATGCATCATCAATAAACGACAGGGTATTCCCCCTCAAGTGTCTATTTTATAATGGTATGCCAGGGAAACCAAAATTCATAAGACAGCCAAGAATCTTAACATTATTTATCCCCTTTCCCCCATTCCAACCATGTCTCAATCCCTGTATCCCAGAGCCCTGTTGTTCCAAGGTTGTGCACACATCATTATTTACCTCTGTCCCATTTAGTCCATGCAAACAAACCTGCCTAATTGTTCTCCCATCCAGAGTGTTCTTCCATTCCCTTCCCTTTTCTTGTAGATTGCCCCCCTCCCTAGCACCCAAACTATCCTGTGTCTATTCCCTA
>NW_006408528.1:19411474-19412905 GCF_000296735.1 Chrysochloris asiatica | reverse complement strand
TTATCCATTCTTCAGTTGATGGGCACTTTGGCTGTCTCCATCTTTTTGCTATTGTAAATAGTGCTGCTATGAACATTGGTGTGCATATATCTTATTTGTGTTATGGCTCATATTTTTTGTGGGTAAATACCAAGTAGAGGAATTGCTGGATCATAAGGTATTACTATTTCCAATCTTCTAAGGAAGCACCATATTGTTTTCCAGAGAGGTTGGACCATTTTGCAGTCCCACCAGCAATGCAGGAGCATCCCTGTCTCTCCACATCCATGCCAGCATTTATTGTCCTCTACTATTTTGATCTTTTCTGCTGTTGCTGGTGTGAGATGATATCTCATTGTTGTTTTAATTTGAATCTCTAATGGCTAGTGATCATGAACATTTCTTCACGTGTTTCATGTCCTGTGCCCATTTTTAAACTGGGATATTTGTCTTTTTCTTGTAGAGATGTTGTAGTTTCCTATATATTTTAGAAATAAGTCCCTTGTCTGATGTATCATTGCAAAATATTTTTTCCCATTCTGTGGGTTCCCTTTTTACTCTTCTGGTGAAGTCTTTTGATGAACATAAGTTTTTCATTTTTAGTATGTCCCACTCATCTATTTTGTCTACTTTTGTTTGTGTAGTTTTCAAAATGTGTGGTAGTCTGTGTGTTCCCTGAATTAGTGCCCTCACATTTGTCCCTATTTTTTCATTGATGGCCTTCATAATTCTGGGATTCACATGTAGGTCTTTAATCCATGTTGAGTTGGTTTTTGTCTAAGGTGTGAGGTGAAGGTCTTGTTTCAATCTTTTTTATTATTGCTCTCCAGTTCTGCCAGCACCATCTGTTGAAGAGATTATCACCTCCTCATGCGATATATTTAGGTATTTTGTCAAAATCAGTTGGCTGAATGTACATGGGTTAATTTCTGGATTCTGTTCCACTGATCTATGTGTCTTTCATTGTAGCAATACCAAGCTGTTTTGACCACTGTAGCCATGTAGTAAATTTTGAAGTCAGGGAATGAGAGATTTCCAACCTTATTCTTCTTCGTAAGCAGTGCTTTGATTATCCTGGGTCTCCTTCCTTTCCAAATAATGTTTTTAATTGCTTTTTCATCTCTTCAAAGAATGTCGTTGAAATCTGGATTGGGATTGCATTATATATGTAAATTGCTTTGAGCGGTATTGACATTTTCACAATGTTAAGTATTCCTATCCAGGAACATGGTACAGTCTTCCATTTTTGTAGGTCTCTTTTGGTTTCTCGTAGTAGTGTTTTGTAGTTTTCTCTGTATAAGTCCTTTGTTTCTTTGGTTACATTTATTCCTAGATATTTCATCCTTTGGGTGGCTATTGTAAATGGTATTGCTTTCCTAATGTCCTTTTCAATGTTGTCGTTTTTGGTATAGAGGACTCTAACTGATTTTTGTATGTGATCTTATATCCTGC
>NW_006408528.1:19408154-19409984 GCF_000296735.1 Chrysochloris asiatica | reverse complement strand
TCTTCTCTTGGATGTGTGTGTTTATTGCAATAAATTGTCCTCTCAGCACTACGTTGCCACGTCCCAAAGATTTTGGCATGTTTTGTTTTTGTTCTCATTTGTTTCTAGGAACTTTGTGAATTCATGTTTAATTTCTTGTACTACCCAGTCGCTTTTCTGCAGATGTCATCCAGTTTCCATGTATTTGACTTTATTTCCTTGGTCTCCCTATTGTGGATTTCTAATTTGATATCATGGTGGTTGAGAAGATGCTTTATAATATTTTGATATTTGTAAATTTATGGAAATTTGTTTTGTGGCCTAAGATATGGTCTCTTCTGGAGAATGTTCTATGTGCACTGGAAAAGAATGTGTATCATGCTGTTGTTGGGTTGAATGCTCTGTACATATCTATGAGGTCCAGCTGGCTGATCGTGTTATTTAGTTCTTCTGTGTCTTAGTCAAGTTTCTTTCTGGTTGTTCTGTCACTTTTGAAAGTGGTGTATTAAAATCACCCACTATTATTGTAGATTCATCTATTTCTTTCTTCAAATCCATGAGAGTTTTCTTTATATATTTTGGAGTTCTTTCATTGGGAGCATAGATATTTATTATGGTTATTTCATCTTGTTCAATTGTCCCTTTAATCATGAGATAATTTCCATCATTATCTATTATGATGGTTTTTGCCTTGAAGTTTATTTTATGAGAGATTAATACTGCCACCCCTGGTTGTTTTTTATTTCAATTAGCTTGGTATATTTTTTTTTCCATCCTTTGACTTTTAATCTGTTTTTGTCTCTGTGTGTGAAATGTGTGTTTTGCAGACAGCATATTGAAGGATCTTGATTTCTTATCCATTCTGCTACTCTCTGTCTCTTAACAGGTGCATTTAATTCATTTATATTCAGTGTAATTGTCGATAGGTATGGATTAATTGTTGCCATTATGTTTTTTTTTGTGTGTGTGTGTGGTGTAGTTGCTTTCTTTGTTCTGTGTGTCTTCCTTTTCTGAGTTCATGCTATTGGTGTTCTTTCTTGTGAGTTTCCTCATAGTTTTAATGTTTCCATGTTCTTCTTGGATTTTCCTTTTCTTGGTATGTTGTGAAGTGTTAATTTTCTTTGAGGTTGCCTTATAGTCCATTAACTGTTCTCTCCATTTGGTGCAGTCTGTTTTATCCTGAAATCTACCTGACCTTATCACCATCTGGATATTTGTTCCTACGTATTTACCTTCTTTTACATTGTAATTATTTTGATCATAGACTGACCTCCCATATTCTCTGAGTTTGTTCTTATAGATTTGTTCTGTTCTCGACTCTTCCTTCTGTTGATTTAATTCTAGGAGGTGTTGCCATGTCTGTTAATCTCTGATTGTTGTCTGTTCTTATTGGTTCTCAGTCCACAGAACTCCCTTTAGGATGTTTTGTAGCACAGGGTTGGCTTTGGCAAAATTCCCTTAGTTTCTGTTTATCCTGGAATGTTTTGATTACACCATTGTATTTGATTGATAGATTTGCTGGATAAAGGATTCTTGGTTGACAATTTTTTTTTTTTTCTTCCAGCATTTTATATATGTCTCTCCATTGCCTTCTTGCTTGCATGGTTTGTGCTGAGAGATCCGGACTTAATCAGTTTTGCTTGTCTTTTTATATAACACTTCTGTTTCCCCTAGCTGCTTTCAGAAGTGTCTCCTTATCTTTGATTTTGGAGAGCTTGATTATGATATGTCTCGGTGATTTTCTTTTGGGGTCTATCCTTCCTGGCGTTCATTGAGCTTCTTAAATGTTTATCTTTTCACTTTTCAGGATGTTAGAGAAATTTTCTTCCAGCAGTTCTTAAACTATTTCCT
>NW_006408528.1:19403856-19407227 GCF_000296735.1 Chrysochloris asiatica | reverse complement strand
TAGTCTATAATCACAGAAAAGGGAGAGGCAGGAGAGAAAGGAGAAAAAAAAATCTGTAGCCTAATATAAGTATGACTTTAATGTCTTCTCTTCAGCTTCTTGCCTTCAAAGCTGCCTGAGACATTTCAAGATGCCATTATTGGCTGTAATGCTGTACCTCAGGATTTAGTTTAATTTTTGGCCTGTTTGTTTTTAAATTCTCTTTCCCTCTCTACACCCCTATCCTGGCCTTTCCCGTATTTCAAACAAACAAAGAAACAAACAAAACAGTTCAGGGCTAGCACTTGGGCTTAGAGTATCTGTGCACATGCATAGCAGAAGTACCCACCAGTGGTGAGGGTGGAGGGTGTCCACTCACTTAGGTACTCCCCCTCTAGTCACCAGAATGGAGGTGTGCACACAGTGGAGGGGGGGGGGGCAATGAACAGATACCAGAAAAAAGAAAAAATTCAGAATAAAGCAAAACTGACAAAGTATATTCTCCACCTTTGCTCCAAGGTTCTCCCAGCATTTTTCCATGGTGTGTCTGCTCCCCCACTTAATCTTGCCATTTGGTTTCACCCAAGTTGTCAGCTCAGGGCCAATGAGCCCAGCAGATTAAAAAGTGCATGATTTCATACTTTGGCTACAAGTTCCATTAGCTATAAGCCTTCAAACCTTTTAAATATCCCTATCTCTGTGGTTATGAATTTTGGAGCTCTACCCTGGATCTGCTTTGCCTGGTATTCTGTGGAATCGCTGATGGCAAACGTCACTGCACCTCCACTGCTTCCTAGTTTAAGAATTTTGAAGGTACTTTTTTCTTAAAATTCTTCCCTTCCTTACTGCATAAATAAGAAATAAATGAGGAAGGATGAAACAAAATAACTGAAGATCAAGAAGATTGCCCACAAAAGAGAAGTGGGAACGAGTTGGATGAGTGTGGTAGCATAGAAAGGAAGATACAGGAGAGAGATTGCTTGGAAACACTGGAGTTTACAAATTGCTGTTCAGTGTGTACCACTGATAAGTTTAATAAATAAAGGCTTTATGTAGAATTTTATCATTTGTATCGAAGAAAAACGTCAAACTAATTGTTATAATTACCCATTCATAACCATGAAGTAAATACTGTTTGTATATAATTAGTAAGAAGCATCAATAAAGAAGGAAAATATTTTTAATCTACTAATAGAGCTAGAATAAATCATGCACTAGGGATAATTATTAGGAGAATACTAGGATCATTGGAAACAATTTGACAGAAAGATTCTGTTTAATTTACCTACCTATTTGAAATAAAAGTATGAAGCCTGTACTGTATTTTATTGTTGTCTGTTTGCTATACCAGCACATTGAGGTAAGACTGAGAACACTGAGAGATGGTAAAGAATGCAGTGTTCTCCTGAAGATTTGTAAGAATAGCCAAAGCATCCTAACTTTACATTACATTTTGTATGGTTTATTTAAAATTAAATGTGTGTCTTTAATAGCTTTTCTATGCAAATGCTTATGGAAAAATATCAGCTATCCTGATATTGGCTACTTATTGCCCTGGCTGAATCTGGGCCATAGCCAGTTGTTTGGAGTGTTGCCAAGAGTCATTCATGTTGTCAATTGTTTACCTTCTGATTTCATTTTTGCCATCTCTTCCCTTCCATTGCTCTTATTAAGACATTTTTGTATTTCTGGTAAAGGCTGGGCATTTCTCTCCTGTCTGGCGTCTTTCTTTCAGTCTCTCTTTTTCTCTGATGTTTAGTTAATCTTCTGTAAGCACATCTGTAATCATTGTACTCTCTTCTTCAAAAATAATTAGTGCCTGTGTGTTCCTTCTGTGCTAGATGAACATGATAGATTATGCTATTGTGGGGCTGAAATTTGCCCCACCACCGTCACTCCTCATTTGCAAGGTTTTATAAACTTTGCTGGGAAGCCCTCTCTCTCCTAGGTCTGGAAGTTTGTTAGTTTTCGAGCTCACTGTGAACATGAGAACAGAGACTACTGCGAAAAAGAAGTAGATGTAATTACCAAAGTGGGAGTTCCATGTACACCTGGTCAATGGACGGATTTGGCTATTGCTGTGAGTTCAGCTCTGGAGACTGCTTCTTTGCGAAGTGGACATTTGAAGCTATGGAAGTGTGGCTGTAATCCTAGATGGAGTTCTACCAGCTAAACCAGATGCCGTAGTTTATGAACCACTGCTATATTGGTCAAGCAGACACAGCTGGTAAACTAACCGTTACACAAAAATGTTATTTCACGCCAAAGCCTTTATTCGAGGCAGGCACTACTGATACATGGTTCCAACCAAACAACAAACGGAACCAACTATGGATAAGTACACGCGTGCCATGATAACATTATCCATGGAACCATGGTATTCAGCCTCCAAAACCAATCCCAATTGCAGATAGTTTTAGATTTTGTTTTTTTCCCTCCTCTTTTAGCAGATGAAAAATCTTTTACTACTTTGTTCCTGAAGAGAATGTGTATCTCCTACGATTGCATTAGTCGTTTGTCTCAGCTGAACCACCTTTACTTTATGCTTTGAAATTTAAATGTAGTATTGCCTATTTAGGAGACCTGGTAACATAGTAGATTACGAACTGGACTGATAACCACAAGGACAGAAATTCGAATCTACCAGTCACACCGTGTGAGAAAGATGAGGTTTTCTGCTCCCATGAAGATTTACAGCCTCCGAAACTCTATACAGGGTCACTAAGAGTCAGAACCAACATGGTGGCACACAACCACCAAAACCATCATGTGCCTATTTGGATCAAACTTTACTCTAGGTGGTAGTAATATAAAGATGGATATGCAACTAAAAAACCAATAAAGCAAAAATGCATGGCATTGCCCTTGAAGATCCCACAGTCTGATATGGCAAGCAGATGAGAAAACCAATGATACTAGAAGAGAACTCAAAGAAAAGGCACAGAGAGAACATGATAAATTAAAGTTTAGAAAATAGTGGATGGTGGATGAGATACTAGATAGAGTAGGTGGTTGGAGTATTGTAACACAATAAAACATTCATACAATATAGTGCATTTAGAAAGTGGCAACTAGTTCGATAAAGCCAGGTTGCGACAGATCTCATATGTTTAATTAAATAATGAGAAGGTTCAAAAATATTTTAATTGGAAAAGTGCTGTGAAAGAATTTTCTATTCAGAAACATCACTTTGGAAACAGTATACAGTATGGATTTGTAAGTATGCTGTTGTAAAGACAAGTCAACTAGGTATGTTACATTGCTGCCTCCACTACACAGGTGTGTGTACTGGGAGCTTAGGTGACAGATGTAAGTGATAGCTTCTTGTTCTTCGTAGGTGCCATCAAGTCGGTACCAACTCATAGTGACCTTATGCATAGCAGAACAAAACA
>NW_006408528.1:19388817-19403001 GCF_000296735.1 Chrysochloris asiatica | reverse complement strand
AAAGGGGACAGTAAACTAGAGGGATTAGGAATGACTTCTAGATCTCTGATTTAGGGCAACTAGATGGATACTGTCAAGCTGTTGTTTTTGTTGTTAGGTGCCTGTGAGTCCTTACTGACTCATAGTGACCCTGTGGACAACAGAACAGAACAGAACACTGCCCACTCCTGTGCCAATCTCACAAGGGTTGCTGCGCCTGAGCCCATTGCTGCTACCACTGTGCTAATCTATCTTGTTGAGGGTCTTCCTCCTTATCTCTGATCCTCCAATTTACCAAACATGATGTTCTTCTCCAGAGACTAGTCCATCCTGATAATATGTCCAAAGTATGAGAGATGAAGTCTGGCCATCCTGGTTTCCAGTGACCACTCTAGCTGTACTTCTTCCAAAACAGATCTATTGGTTCTTTTGGCAGTCCATGATACTTTCAGTATTCTCCTCCATAACTCAAATATATCAATTCTTATATGGTCTTCCTTATTCACTGTCCAGCTTTCACATGCATATAAGGTTATTGAAAACACCATGTCCTGGGTCATGCACATCTTAGTCCTCAAAGATGTAGACATCTTTGTTCTTCTACACTTTAAAGAGGTCTTGTGCCACAGATTTGCCTAATGCAATACGTTGTTTGGTTTCTTGACAACTGCTTCCATGAGTGTGGATGGTTGATCAAAACGAAGTCTTTAAAAATTTCAATATTTTCTTCATTTATATGGATGTTGTTTATTGGTCCAGTGGTGAAATTTTTGTTTTCTTTACATTGAAATGCAACCCATACCAAATTCTGTGGTGTTTGATCTTCATCAGTAAGTATTTTAAGTCCTCTTCACTTTCAACAAGCAAGATTGTATCATCTGCATATCGCAGTTTGTTAATGAGTCGTCCTCCAATCCTGATGCCAAATTTTTCTTCATACAATGCAGCTTCTGTAATTATTTGTTAAGCATACAGATTGAATAAGTATGGTGAAAGAATATAACCTTGGCACAACGCATTTCCTAATTTTAAACAATTTGGTGTTCCCTTGTTCTGTTCCAACAATTGCCTTTTGGTCTATGTACAGGTTCCTCATGAGCACAGTTAAGTGTTCCATAATACTCATTCTTCGCAATGTTGTCCATAGGTTGTCATGATCCACAGAATCAAAACCCTTTGTTTAGTCAATAAAGCACAGCTAAACATCATTCTGGTATTCTCTGCTTTCAGCCTAGATACATTAGACATTATTAATGATATCCCTCATTTCATGTCCTCTTGAGCCTCTGGCAGTTATGTCATTTGGTTGCAGCCCTTTTTGTATTACTTACAGTAAAACTTCATTCTCATGGGATTGTTGTTGTTGTTAAGTGCTGTCGACTCATTTCTGACCCATATCAACCCTATATAGGGTTTCCAAGGAGCGGCTGGTGAGCTTGAGTCACTGATGTTGTGGTTCAAATAACTTTTCAGTCCAGCACATTAGCCCATAGCTCTATACCAAGACTCACATGGGATATCAATGATATTGTCTGATGATTTCCACATTCCATTGGTAATGGGAACAGATATGGATCTCTTCTAGTCAGTACATCAGGTCATTGTCTTCCCAATTTCTTGGCCTAGATGAGTGAATCCCTCCAGTGCATAAGTTGATTGAAAGTTTTCAATTTGTATTCCACCTATTACTGGTGCCTTGTTCTTTGTCATAGACTTCAATGCATGTTGGACTACTTCCTTCAATTTCCTTGACTTTTTATAATATGCTACCCCTTGAAATAGTTGAACATCAACCGTTTCTTTTTGGTACAGTAACTGTTTACTCTTTTCATCTTCTTTTGATGCTTTCTGCATCCTGCAATATTTTGCACATTGAATCCTTCAATACTGCAAGTCAAGGCTCGGGGTTTTTTTGTCAGTTCCCCCAGCTTTAGAAAAGCTGATCATGTCCTTCTCTTTTGGTTTTCTGACTCCCGGTTTTTGCACATTTCGTTACAATATTTGACTTTGTCTTCTCGAGCTGACATTTGAAATTTTCTGTTTAGCTCTTGTACCTCCTCATTTCTTTCATTTGCTTTAGCATCTCTGTGCTAGAGAGCAGTTTGAGAGTCTCTCTGACATCCATTTTGGCCTTTTCCTTCTTTCTTGTCTTCTTAATGACCTTTTGCTTTCTTTCTTTATGGTGTTCTTGATGCCCTCCTGAAACTCTTCTGGTCTTCAGTCTTTGCATCAAATCTGTTTTTCAGTGTTTAATGCATCAAATCTGTTTTTCAGATGATCTTTAAATTCAAGTGGAATATATTCAAGGTCATATTTTAGCTCTCATCAACTTGTTTTAATTTTCTCCATCTTCAGTCTGAACTTGCATATGACTAATTGATGGTCTGTTCAACAGTCTAACTGTTTTGGCTGATGATATGAAGCTTTTACACCATCTCTTTCCACAGATGTAGTCAATTTGATTTCTGTGTATTCCATATGTTTAGGTCCATGTGTATAGCCATCTTTTATATTGTTTTAAAAAGGTAGTTGCAATGAGGAAGTCATTGGTCTTGCAAAATTCTATCATGTGATTTCCAACATAATTTCTATCACCAAGGACATATTTTTCAATTACTAATTCTTCCTTATTGTTTTCAGCCTTTGTATTCCAATCACCAGTAATCATCAATACATCTTGATTGTATATTTGCTCATTTTTAGACTGAAGAAGTTGGTTGTTGTTATGTGCCGTGGAGTCAGTTCCAATTCTTAGTGACTCTGTAAATCTTTACGGGAGCAGAAAGCCTCATCTTTCTCCTGCGGAACAGCTGGTAGTTTTGAAATGTTGACCCTGAAGTTAGCAGCCTGATTTGTACCACTACACTATCAGAGCTCCTTGAAGAAGAAGTTGGTAGAATTCTTCAATATCATCCTTACTGGCTTTAGTGGTTGGTGCATAAATTTGAATAATGGTGGTATTAACTGGTCTTACTTGTAGGCAAATGGACATTATACTATCACAGACAGTGTTGTACTTCATGACTGATCTTTCATGTTGTTTAAAAAAGATATTTGCAATGAAGGACTCATTGACCTTGAAAAATTCTATCATGTGATCTCCAGTATAATTTATATAATAAGGTTAGATTTTCAGCTATTGATCTTTCCTCTGTTTCCAACCTTTGCATTCCAATCATCAGTAATTATCAATACACCTGGATTGCATATTTGATTAATTTCATACTAAAGAATTTAGTAGCATGCTTCAATTTCATTATCACTAGCTTTAGTAGTTGGTGTGTAAATTTGAATAATAGTGGTATTAACTGGTCTTCACTGTGGTGGTGGTGGTGTGCCATGGAGTTGGTTTCAATTCATAGTGGCCCTGTATATGGTTTCTGAGTGTATACATCTTTACGAGAGCAGAAAGCCTCATCTTTCTCCTGTGGAACTGCTGGTAGTTTCAAACTGCTGACCTTGAGGTTAGCAGCCCAATTTGTAATGCTACGAGAGCTCCTTGGTCTTCACTGTAGGCATATGGATATTATCAGATCACAGACAGCGTTGTACTTCAGAGAAATCTTGACATGTTCATTTTGATGATGAATGCCATGCCATTCCTCTTCAATTTATCATTCCTAGTTTAGTAAATCATGTGATTTTCAGATTCAAAATGCCCATACCAGTCCATTTTGGCTCACTAATGCCTAGGGTATTGATGTGTATGTGTTCCATTTCATTTTTGACAGTTTCCAATATTCCTATAGTCATACTTCATACATTCCATGTTCAAACTATTAACGGATGTTTTCAGCTGATTTTCTTCATTTTGAATTGTGCCCCTTCAGCAAATGCAGGTCCTAAGGGCTTTACTCCATTCATATCGTCATAGTCAACTCAACTTTGAAGAGGCAACTCTTCCCCAGTCACATTTTGAGTGCCTTCCAAGCAGATGGGCTTGTCTTCCGACGCTATATCTGACAATATTCTAGTGCTCTTCATCATGTTTTTAGTGCTCTTCATCATGTTGTAATATTCATTTTCTGGTGCTAACAGTTGTTCCACTGGTAGTCATAGGTTTTCAGTGACTAAATATTTGGAAGTAGTTAAACTCTCCTTCATATGTTTTGGTCTTGAAATTCAACTTTATACTAGCCACCGTGGGTGACTCTGCTGGTATTTACAATGCGTGTGACATAGCTTCCAGAAATGCATGCAAACCCCCACAGGAGGACAAACTAACAGACTAGTGGTGGTTTTGGCAACTAGTTTCAACCTGTCAAGTAATTAGGTGTAAAAGAAGAGATACAGGTTTTGAGGTGATAATGATGATTTCTGTTTTGGATATTTATAACTTAAACTGCCCAAGGCAATCAGCTAGAGGCAACCAAAATAAAATTGAATAAAGAGATCTGGAATTCAAGAGCCTTGCCTGGATATAATGATTTGGAAATCCTCAATGTGTATATATTTGAACTCATGGGTCTTCATGATATTGGCTATGAAAATAATATGAGGAGAAAAAATATTAGGATGTATTTGAATATTTAAAAATTGTAAGGATGACTATACTATGAAGCATATCTTAGAGAGGAACCACAGTGAAAATGCTACAGATGACATGAAGCAAAACAACACACAACAGGAAAAAAAAAAAAAATTACTTTGAAAGCCACAAGAGAAAACATGTAAAAGTCAAGAGATTTATCAGTAGTGCGAAATGTAATAAAATAGCATAAAACGTGGAAGTGAAAAGATAAAGCACAGATTGACTCCCAGATTTGAGTTTGCTGCTGTTTATTAAGTGTCACCAAATCGATTCCGATTCACAGCAACCCTGTACAGGGTTTTCAAGTAGCAGGTGGTGAATTTGAACCGCTGACCTTGCAGTTAGCACTTTAGTGCTTATCGTACAGTGCCACACCAAGAGTCAAGCTTTTCACAGTTTAAGGATAATTCATGAGTCGATTCTTACAATCATATTCCTTTTCACCACTAGAATCATATTCCTTTTCACCACTTAGCTATGCATTTTTTCTTTTTCTTTTTAACAAGTTTTCAACATTTGTGGGAAATGCTTAGCTTGAGAAGGAGCAGGATAATTAAAGGGACATGATGGTGGAGCTAAGGATGGAGATGCCATTAAATCATCATCATCATTATCATTATTTAGCTGGGACAATTGAAATACGCTTATGCATAGCCATAGTGGTTAAAAGGAATATGATTCTAGGCTCATGAATTAAACTAGTAAAGGACATTTTTCTCCCAAGCAATTTACAAACTAAACAGAGAACTGGTTGAAGAATGTCAGCAAGCTTGATATTTCGACTCTAGGAAAAATGTGAATATGAATGGTTAATATATAATAATCATTAGAAAAAAGTTAGTATTTTCCTTCTGATCCTGAATAATTGTTTAAGAAAATGTTAAACTAATATATCTCTGATATGTTTTACTTTAAATTTTTGACATTGATTTACTAGAGGTTGAATGTAAATTGTTCCAACTTTTTCTTGGCAAAATATGCAGATAACATTAAGACTTGGTTCACTGAGGCAAGTCGTCAGCTTTTCAATCACTGAGAATAGTGTGGCAAAGCAGAGATATCAGTATCAGACTGGTATTTCCCAGTATGCTTTCTATTGATCTTCATAGTCCAACTCTCAGATGGATGGTTAACGTATGGAGTGTTGACATTAGTCTTTTCCTTGAATAAACTCTGCTGCTACCAGTTTCAGCATTTTTTATATTGGTGCTCTCTTAGTTTTGCTCTCTCAGTCAGGATCCAGTCATGGAGGATTTAATGCAGGCAATTGATTACACAGATTCAAAAAAGCTTGAAAAGGCAGAAAAGAGAACAGGGAAATAGCCCAGATTTTAACTGCAGGAATGAGGTATCCTTTTTAACTCAGGACTTTTAGCTGTAGGACTGGAGAGTAGTTGTTAGGATATGGGGCTGCTAGATCCATGGAAGAGCCATCCCATGAAGGTGCCAGGTTCTCTTAGAAAAGATGGGTACAGGAGTTAAAAACAAATCAAAACAAAACAAAACAAATGTGCAAATGAAGCAAAGCAAAATTAAATTTAAAAAGAGAGTGAGATCAGTCATAATTTCTGCAGAATGTTAACCTTGCTCTGAATTCTGTCCTTATGTTGTTGTTGTTGTTAAGTGCCATCGAGTTGGTTCCGACCCATAGCGACCCTGTACAGGGTTTCCGAGGATGTAAATCTTTACGGGAGTAGAAAGCCTCATCTTTATCCCGCAGAGCGGCTGGTAGTTTCGAACCGCTGACCTTAAGGTTCGCAGCCCGATTCCTGTCCTTATGGGTACAGGTAATATGCATCAGAAATGTTCCATTTCTTAAAGTCATCAGTTTAAATGTTTGACGTAATCACTTTGATTACCTTTTAATAATTAGTTTCTCCATCAGGATTGTATTTCCTCTCTGTAAAATATTTCTTTCACTCCTCTCTTTCCACAAATGTTGCTTAAAAGTGAGGACAGGAATATTTGGTCAGCAGCTTTCTGATGATACAAGACTGGCTTTACTTAAATACCCAAGTTCTCCTCAACTGGTATCCTGGAGAGGTATTTGGTCACTATTTCCATCTAGTAAGCAGATGTCAGGCTTCCAAAGTTCAGACTGTGATTTCTTTCTTCCAATTCTGTTTCTGAGGCATATTCTTCTAAACTTGAGGCTACTTTGCAGGTCTTGAGTATTGCTCACGAAGCCCACTGGGAAGGTACAGTGGTATTATCTGCCTTAACTTTTCTTTTTGCCTGCCTCAAATCTCCTTCATGCTTCACGCTGCCATGCTTCTTGAACTTCTCCACATGTTGTCTGAGGATGTAGGGTATCATCCAACTAAATATCTCAATGAGAAGGAGTGCACAATCTAATCTGTCTCTGCTTACATAACCCCTCATCAGGCTTAGATCTAGACAGTAAAGGTGTTTAATCTCCAACCTAATATAAATTCTTAATTTTCTCACATAATAATTAATGACAATGACAACAAAACTAACTTGAGTCACAAAACAAACATTAATACCTTTGGTTCTAATTAATTTTTTTTTTCCCCTGAAATTTCAAATGCCATGTATTCAATAGTTAAAAGATTCAATCAACCAGTGAACATGTTATCTCTATAAAATATTTTTTTACACTTGTTTTGCAGGCAGAATGAAAATAAATATTTATTTTTCACTTTATTTAATTTTTAAAGTAGCAACATTCTTTTTCAAATAAAGTTTTAAAATCCCATAAGATATATTTTATAATTTGATAAAATAAATTTGTGTTACGTCTTTAAAATTTCTTGAAACTTCTATTACAAAATTGTTAAGCTCTACTTTGACATAAAAATAGAAAGAAGTCAAATGATCTGAAAGACATCGTAAGCTTTACATTGTTCCTGGAAGTGTTTTTCCCACTAAGCTTATTAGATTGTAATAAGTAGATAGATAAATGTATAAATAATGTCTATAATTTACTAATAATCATTTAATTATCAGCCTGTGTGTTATTAAAATGTAGTATGCAGGCTGATATGTGCATAAATAATTCATCTATAAAATCCCTTACTGTTACTGTACATTCACTGTCCAAAATTTTCTAACTCTTGGGAGGAAATTTTCAGAAAGAGCAGTAAAGTTTTCTCCTGGTACCTGACCACGTTTTTCCTACTTTGCCTATGTTTGTCTTATGCAGAGCTAAATTGTAAGGTCATTCAGGATGAACAGAGGACATCTCCATATTTGAGGACAATGTTACTCCTTTATTTTTCCCATTAATTAAGGCTGTACTACCTACCAACACTGAATAAGGAGGACCATAGAAGAACTGATGCTTTTGAGTTATGGTGTTGGAGGAGAATATTTAAAGTGCCATGGACTGCCAAAAGAACCAATAGATCCGTTTTGGAAGAAGTGCAACCAGAGTGCTCCCTGGAGGCCAAGATGGCCAAACTTCGTCTCTCATAGCCTGGACATGTTGCCAGGAGGGACCAGTTGTTGGAGAAGGATATCATGTTTGGCAAGGTGGAGGGTCAGAGAAAAAGAGGAAGACCCCCAACGAGATGGATTGGCCAAGTGACAGCATCGATGGACTCAAGCGTGGCAACAATAGTGAGGTTGGCCCAGGATCAGGCAGTGTTTCGTTCTGCTGTGCATAAGGTCGCTATGGGTTGGTACTGACTCGATGGCACCTAACAACAACAACAACCTACGAACACTGTTACATTTCATCATGGCATACTTTTCTTTCTCTTTTTGTAGTTTATAAACTGTTTTAACATGTTCCATTGCCTAGGAAATAATAAAAGATTTATGAAATATGTATCTTTATTTTCCAAACTGCTAGTGGCATGATTGACTCTATTTCATTAGTTTTTAGAATATCAGTCGATAATAAGATATCTACGTTATTTTTTGCTGAGCTTCTTCTTAGTCCTTCTAGAAAGACATTTTATTACATTTAGAAATTATGTATATTTAAATAATGATAAAGCTTTAAGAAAATTGCACGGGTGACCTTGTTATTGTTGTTAAGTGTCTACGAGTTGGCTCCGACTTGTAGAGAGCCAGTATATAGTTTCCTAGGAGTGACTGATGAGTTTGAGTTTGAACCGTCGACCTTGTGGTTCAAACAGAGCTTGCTGTCCATAGGAGGATGCTTAAGAAACAGCTTTAATTAAGAAACTACAAGCCTTTTCAGAGTTTTGTCTATTTGTTGTTATAAGTTCTTACTCATAATGACCCTGTATAGGGTTTCCGAGGAGCAGCTGGTGAGTTTGAACCGCCGATCTGGTGCTTCAAACTGACCTTACTTTACAGTGTCATAAGGACTCGTTTTATCTTACAGTGCCACACTAGGGACTCTAGTTTTGCATATAAACATGTCTAATTTTTAAAGGAATGCTCATAATTTTGACTATTACTGATATTATTATTATGAACACTAAGTAAGAAATTAAGGAGCTCTGGTTGTTTAGTGGTTACGAGTTTGGCTGTTAATCTCAAGGTAGCAGTTCGAAACTTCCAGCTTTTCGCAGGAGAACGTTGAAGCTTTCTGCTCCGGTAAAGACTTATAGCCTGGGAAGCCCTATGCAGGATCTCTATGAGTCAGAACCAACTCCATCGCATACCACCACCAAGTAAGCAATTATGAAATGTCAATGATGAGGGAAATTTTTTTTAACTGGAGAGAGAAAGAAAAGACTGTGATTATCAAATAGAATGTTTATATGATAACTGGTGGGCGTCGAGGTTCTAACCCCCAGCCGTTGTGTGGAAGAAAGATGAGGCTTTCTGTTCCCGCTAAGATTAAAAAGCCTCGTAAATCCTGGACCAGGTGGCTATGAGTCAGAAATGACTCTGCACTGAATAACAACAACATGGCTTGTTATGGACATGGTTTATGACATAAACCATTATTAAAAGCCTTATGTTGTTGTTAATTAACAGACATGGCAAAGGACAACATAGTTTCATTATATCTGATTATTAAGCAGGTCCAGCTCTACATGAGACCTCAGAAGGGAGATTCTCTACCACGTCTATGGAATTCCACATGGGGTGTTTTGAGTTCCACACTTTCTGTGAGTAAAGTGCAATTTACCTAAACTTATTTCTTGTACAACATTGATGAAGAATGAAATAAATGTTCCCTAAAGTTCCACCCAATGATTCAAAGAATAAACTTCAATTTTAGAGATAATATCATTTTTCTTAACAATTATCCTCATTCGGAGTGTGGAGACTTCATTTTCATGAAATTTAGTTATATCTATCCATAATTTTAATTCCTAATTTATTTACCAGCATATTTCCTTAACTGCTTTTTAATTTCCTTTTTCAAACAATAAAATTTGGGGGTCTTAATTGAGAAATCATTTTTATAATAGGCTTTCTAAAGGACTGAATTCAACTAGCTGAATAATGGACCAGAGTGATATTAAGTCATATCCTTAGAGCCTGTGAATATTGACTTACTTATATGACACAGACTCTGCAGGTTTGAATACAATAACGATTTGGGGATAAGGAGATTTTCTGGATTATCCCAGTGGGACTGAACTCAACTGCACAAAGAAGAGAAGACAGTATTAAGAATGGAACAAGGAGAGATCTGAATATGCTTTGTTGTCATTGTTAACTGGTGTCAAGTCATTTCCAACTCAGGGTGACTTGCTATAGAGTTTCTAAGAAGCCACTGGTGAGTTTGAACCTCTGACCTTTTGGTTCAAACAGCCTTGCAGCCCAGTGCTTATCCTACAGTACCACACTAGAACTCCTTAAATATGTTTGTTGTTGTTAAGTGCCATTGAGTCAGTTCCAACTCTGTAACTTGAACCACGGATCTTGCAGAACAAACTGACCTTGTAGTCCAGAGCATTAACCCACAGCGCCACAGCAGAACTCCTATGTTGAATATGCTAGTGTTGGTTTAAAATCAGTAAAAGTGAGTGTCAGGGCTGTATCTTTTCAACACACTTAATTCAATCTGAATGCTGAGCAGATAATCAGAGATTCCGGATTATATGAAATAGAACATGGTTTAAAGATTGGAGGAAAATTTACTAACTGTTTGTGATGTGCAGGTGACACAATCTTGCTTGCTGGAAATGAAGATGATTTAAATACTTACTGATGATGACCAAAGGCTACAACCTTCAGTATGGACTGAACCTCAATGTAAAGAAAACAAAAATCTTCACTGCTAGACCAAATAAATAACATAATGATGAATGAAGAAAAGAATGATGTTTTCAAAGACTTTGTTTTAGTAGGATTCACAATAAACCACACTAGAACTCCTTAAATATGGAAGCAGCTCTCAAAAAATCAAGAATCGTCCTGGAAAAGAGCGCTTTAAATTGTTAAAGAGCAAGATGTCACTTTGAGGACTAAGGTGAACCTGACCCAAACCATGGCATTTTCAATTGCCTCATATGCTGTGGAAATTGGAAAAGGAATAAGGCAGACCACAGAAGAATCAATGCATTTGAATTGAGGTGTTGCTGAGGAATTTTGAAAGTATTGCCAAGCAAATATGTATTGGAAGTGTACAACCAGAATGTTCCTTAGCTCATCGTGTCATCTTTAGACTTAGTTCAATAAAATAGTAAGATAATTAATTTTTGGAGTACTTATTATGTTCTAGGTCCTGGACTGGACCCTTGGTGTCTATGACCTATGTGCCATTGTGGTCTTTAATATCACCAGTAATGGAATTCCATCCTGGCTGCATGTAATCATCATCTATGGAATCCTGGTGTGGCACTGCAGGATAATGCACTGGACCACAAGTCCTGCAGTTTAATCCCACCAGCTGCTCCTTGGAAGCCCTAGACAGGGTTACAGCAATTGGAAGCTTTAAAAATTATTGATGTCTAACCTAGGTCCTACATCAGATAAGTCACATCAGAATATTTTCAATAGTTGGGGCTAGGTATCTATATTTCTTTTCTACATTTTCCAAATGAATTCAGATATGAAGTCAGGGGAGGGAAGAATTTTCACTGTATCATCTGTGCTTGGTTAAATCATAAAATTCAGGAGACCTTTCTTCATTAAACAGCCTTTATGGCAATGACTTTCTGAGGCACTGAAATATTAATGCAGTTTGGCTTTCCCTTGTTCTTTCTTATAGTTAAATAAATCAATAATCATAAAATTGTCCACACACAGGATTCTCCGCTCTGACACTGTACTATTTAGTTCATCTTCCTTATTCTTGATTCACTGTTTCTCGCCCTAATTTTAAAGCATGTGTTTGGCCTGGGGAATTCCAGTGAAGCGTATTAGGAATTAAATAAAAACATGAAACACAGTACCTGGCTGTGCTGACTTTCTGCATTCAAGCAAGCTAATTACTCAAGCAGGACCAAACTTATTTGATAATTTTAACATGGAAAATTGTTCAGTTATCAAAATAAATTATAGTGTGGAGCTATAGGATAAGCACTGGACTTTGAACCACAAGGTTGTTGTTTGAAACCCTACATAGGATTGCTATGAGTCAGAATTGACTCTGGCAGAGAGTTCAGTTTTTAGGTTCAGCGAGTTGTTAGTCATTCTAATGGATTGCTTTCTGCCACCAATTATGAGATCAAGTTCCTTGGAGAAAACTTTCAGAGTAGTCCCAGCTGGCAGTTCAAACCCACCAGCTACTCCTTAGTAGCTCACCCTTACTCCCTACAGGGTCGTTGTGAGTTGGAACCAACTCAAAGGCACTTAACAGCAATAACAATATAAGAAAGATGAGTCTTTCTGCTCACTCAAAGGTTTACAGCCTTGGACACTCTATACAGGGTCACTATGAGTCAGAACCAACTCTACAGGACTTAACAACAGCAAGTTTAAGAAATAATAGTTAATATATTTTATACCTGTGTACCCACCTGTACACACTTACCAAACATGGTCAATAGTGCAAGCAATGTTTATTTCCAAATGTGTTGGGTTCCTTTGATTTGTCTAGTATCCATTTCTATCTACTAGACTAGAAAATGAGATGGAACGTTGTACAGAGTTACACTAAAATTCAACTAATACACCCCATGGGACACAAAAGGAATTTCACAAATATCAAACTTGCTTTTTGAAAGAGATACCGCTTCAGTTATAATCACTTAGGTTCTTTTAAAAAAAAATTTTTTTTTTTTAAAGGAAGCAAAGAAACTACTCTTAAGAAAGATTAATAACCAAAACAACTTCAAAAGCCAAATAACTACCTTTAATTATCAATTCATAGCCATAGTGGCATTGTGGGTTAGACAAGGTTGAGACTGTCTGCTCCTATAAAAATGTACAGTCTTGGAAAGCCTACATAGGATTGCTGTGAGTCAGAATCGACTCTCTGGCACTTTTTGGTTCTGAGTTATTTGTCATTCTAATGGATTGTTTTGTTGCCACCCATTATGATATCAAGTTCCATAAAGGAAACTTTCAGAGCAGTCCCACACCAGAAGACTTGCTGTCATTCTCTTTGCCTACTTCTATTGGTATTTTCTTGCCTGGCTGGTGGTATAGATTGTGCTTTTGTTGATCCATTGACCAATATCTGGCATAGCCATTGTCCTTCAGTCTCCTGAAGAAGAAAATGCTAGATAGCATTCTATCTTACTTAGTTATTTCGAGCAATACTTAATTTTGGCATTAAAGTATGACAGATGTCAGGGAGATTGCTTGGCACTCTTTTTAATCTCTTAAACGTCTGTGGGTTGTTGGCAGCAGGCCTGATGCTGATGATGAGTTAGCTATCACATCGGTGAGAAGTACCCAGGAAAAGAACTAGAAAGACTTATAGATCTGAAAGATATACTAGTAGAATTACTGCAAGCAGACGTTGCCTATATCCTAAAGTGACTTTATGAATATGCTATGGCCACATATCATATTATAGATGAATTAATAGATGGATGATTGACATATAGACAATATATGAACATATATGAATAAATATGTCATAAATTGTAATATTATAACATGTGTTAAGAAGGAGTTCTGGTAGTATAGTGGTTATGAGTCGTGTTGCTAATCTCAAGGTCAGTAGTTTGAAACTACCAGCAGTTCCATGGGAGAAAGATAAGGCTTTCTGCTCTCATAAAGATTTATAGCCTTTGAAACCCTATACAGGGTTGCTATGAGTCGGAACCGACTTGATGGCACACCACCACCACCATTATCACTTTATATGTATATATTGTTGTTATTTTTGTTAAGTGCCATTGAATCGGTTCCAACTGATAGCGACCCTATAAAGTGTTTCTGAGGAGCGGCTGGTGAGTTTGAACCATCAACCTTGCCAAACAAAGCGACATTTCTGTCCAGTGCTTATCCTACAGTGCCATACATGATATACATATTATTGTTGTTGTTAAATGTCTTGGAGTTTATTCCTACTCATGGAGGCCTTATATAGGTTTTCTGAGAAGGGGCTGGTTGTTTTGAACTGCTGACCTTCTGTTCCAGTGCTTATCCTACAGTTCCACACCATGATTCCACATACATCTTATACAAAACATGTATGAGGGTCCTTCAAAAGGTTAATGGAAATATTCCATTATTTTAAAATTCCATTTTTCCATGAGATTTTTGAAGCCTACTCATATAGCAGATTAACTTGTGAGAAATAAAAATTATCAAAATAATTTATGCCTGAATTGAATTTCTAAATATTTTGCTTTTCTTCTTCTTCTTTTTTTTTTTTTTTT
>NW_006408528.1:19386063-19388014 GCF_000296735.1 Chrysochloris asiatica | reverse complement strand
TTAGAAGCCAAGATGGCCAGACTTTGGACATACTATCAGGAGGGACCAGTGCCTGGAGAAGAACATCATGTTTGGTTGGTGAAGTGGAGGGTCAGCAAAAGAGAGGGAGACCCCCAATGAGATAGATTAGCACAGTAATAGCAACTATGGGTTCAAGTGTAGCAGCAATTGTGAGGATGGTCCAGGCCCGGGTGGTGTTTCATTCTGTTATTGCAAAGGTTCATTACTAATTGGAGCCAAGTCAATGGCACCTAATCATAACAACATAGTCTATGAGCAAAATAAATAGCCAGAGATTTTTGAATGACTAACTTATTAGTAATCTTTATTCCCTTGAAGAGATCAGTTTTGGAACTTATTTATGTCAAAACACCAAATTTAGTCAGGAGAATATAATTTTTATAAAACAACATAAGAATTTTATGTCTCATGTTAAAATTTTGGGAATTTTTATTTCTGCTTTCTGTAGATTTTTAAATTCAGTTTAATTTCCCTTTGATATCCTGTGGTTTCTGGAACATGCAATGACCCAAGTGTGCTGCTATAGATTGAGAGCTCAAGGATTTTTTATCAAGTTTTCTGAAACTAAGATAATCCTCTTTGTAAATTATACATGTAATCCCACATGAACACATGTAGATCATTAAAACACTCATAGTTAATGCAAACAGTAACATGATAAACAGTCCTCAAAAAAATTGCCTTATCTTTGTAACTCGGATTTCTCAATGGGAAATGATACCAGGTCTCCTTACCTCACAAGGATGCCATAAAAGAAAAATGAAAATAGTGCAGTGTGCGAAAGTGTTTTGTAAATTGCAGATCAGTACACAAAACAAGGAACTTCAATAAAGATAATGGTCATAATTCCCAACTTCTGATTGAGGATTGGTACAGTTTATAAACTAACCAAAAATGAAACATTATCTGGCTTAAATACCAATGGTGTCAAGGAAAAAGTTTACTTCAAAATATAATTTACTTTGGCAAAACAGCAAATAACCAGAGAGATAAGGAAATATCAATAATTATTTTTAGCAATTTTCTAAAATTTCTGAATTCAATTCTCTAAGGTAAAAATAATTAAGAGTAATGATTTTTTAATTTTTTTTGCTTATTATATGGGATTTTGTGTTGGGGTTATTTATATATATATATATTTTTTTGGTTAGTTTTCTTCTTACAACATTGGAAGAACACAACTCCCAAGACAATTTTTTTTATTATTATTATTCTTTTGTCTAAGATGAATAATTTTGAGAGAAAATCTCTGAGGCAGTGAAGAAAATATACTAAAAGAGCCTCAATGATCAGAGTGTTTCCTTCTTGGAAAAGTTATACAGTACTTAAAAAAATACAGGTCAGAATATGTCTTTGCACTCAATTTTGATTTTTATGTAACTCCCAGATGCTTCTACAACAGCTGGATCTCTAAGGAAGTAGTGAAGAAAAGAAAAACGTAAACCAAACTAACATGTAGTTCTTTCTGGTCCCAGAGGAAGGCCACCGTGTTATGCTATTGAATAACATACTTTAAGGCTCAAACAAATAACACATAAATATTTTAAAATATATGTAATAACTTTTTATTTTCCAAATGTATAATTTTAATTACTAGTTATAAATGACAATAAATACAATACAAATATCATTCAAATTCCTGTGTGGTGCTGTTGGATAAGCACTGGACTGCTAACCACAAGACTGGCTATTCAAACCCTTAAGCATCTCCATGGAAACCCTATCCAGGATTGCTATGGTAGGAACCGACTGGAAGGCACTTAACAAAGACATCATATTTTAAAGTATCTGTAATTGACATTTTGATGTTAAATCTTAAGCATGTTTTTTGTTTTCACATGTATTTGGATTTATTTTAGAAAAATTTGAATAAAATGTACTTAATTTTATAGAACATAAATATTTTAGTGGACATTCTTCTGGGTTATAT
>NW_006408528.1:19381157-19385716 GCF_000296735.1 Chrysochloris asiatica | reverse complement strand
ATATTCTCTTCCAACACCATAACTCAAAAGCATCAATTCTTCTACAGTCTTCCTTATTCACTGTCCAGCTTTCCCATGCATATGAGGTTATTGAAAACACCATGGGTTGTGTCAGGTGCACCTCAGTCCTCAAGCTGACATCTCTGCTCTTCAACATTTTTAAAAGGTCTTGTGCAGCATATTTGCCTAATGCAATACATTGTTTGATTTATTGACTGCTGCTTCCTTGAGTATTGATAGTTGATCCAAGAAGAATGAAGTCCTTGACAACTTCAATGTTTTATCCATTGATAAGAATGTTGTTTATTGGTCCAGTGGTAAGGATTTTTGTTTTCTTTACAATGAAATGTAATCCATACTGAAGGCTGTGCTCTTTGATCTTCATCAGTAAATGTTTTAAGTCCTCTTCACTTTTAGCTAACTAGGTTGTATCATCTGCATATTGCAGGTTATTAATGAGTCTTCCTCCTGTCCTGATGTCACGTTTTTCTTCATATAACCCAGCTCCTCAGATTATCTGCTCAGCATACAAGTTGAATAAGTATGGTGAAAGAACACAACCTTGTCACACACCGTTCTTAATTTTAAACCATTCAGTGTTCCCATGTTCTATTCAAACAACTGCTTCTTGGTCCAGGAACAGATTCCTTATGAGCACAATTAAGTGTTCTGGAATACTCATACTTGTCAATGTTGTCCATAACTTGTCATGATCCACACAATCGAAAGCCTTTGCATAGCCAATAAAGCACCGGTAAACATTTTTCTGATATTCTCTGCTTTCAGCCAAGATCCATCAGACATCAGCAATGATATCCCTCATTCCATGGCCTCTTCTGAATCCGGCTTGAACCTTTGGAAATTCTCTGTCAATGTATGATTGTAGCCATTTCTGTATTACCTTTAGCAAAACTTTACTTGCATGGGATATCAAAGAGATTGTCCAATGATTTCTGTGTTCCATTGCGTCAACTCGCTTTGGAATGGGCACAAATATGGATCTCTTCCAATCAGCGGCCAGATAGTTATTGTCCAAATTTCTTGGCCTAGATGAGTGAGTGCCTCCTCTGCCTTCTCTGCCACTTCACTTTCTTGAAAGATTTCAAGTTTTATTCCACCAATTCCTGGTGCCTTGTTCTTTGCCAATTCCTTCAATGCACCTGGGACTTCCTCCTTCAGGATCATTTGCTCTTGATCATATGCTACCTCTTGAAATGATTGACTACTTCCTTTTGGTATAGTGACTCTGCATATTCCTTCCATCTTCTCTTGATGCTTTCTGCATCATTCAATAATTTGCCCAGAGAATCTTTCAATAATAAATGTTGAGGCTTGAATTTTTTCTTCAGTTTCCCCAGCTTGAGAAATGCTGAACGTGTTCTTCCATTTTGTTTTTCTGATTTCAGATCTTTTGCACATTTTGTTATAATTTGGCTTTTTCTTCTGGAGCTGATCTTTGACATTTTCTTTTCAGTTCTTGGACTTCCTAATTTCTTCTATTTGCTTTAGCATCTCTACACTGGAGATCAAATTTCAGTTTCTCTTCTGACATCCATTTTGACCTTTTCCTTTTTTCTTGTCTTCTCAATGACTTTTTGCTTTCTTCATGTATGATGTTCTTGATGTCATCCCACAACTCTTCTGGTCTTCGGTCTTTAGTGTTTAATGTATCAAATCTGTTCTTCAGATGATTTCTTAATTCAGGTAGGATATATTCAAAGTCATATTTTGGTTCTCGTGGACTTCTTTTCATTTTCATCAGCTTCAGTTTGAATTTGCATATGAGTAATTGATGGTCTGTTCCACAGTTTGCCCCTGGCCTTGTTTTCACTGATGATATGGAGCTTTTCCATCGTCTCTTTCGCAGATGTAATCAATTTGATTTCTATGTATTCCCTCTGGTGAGGTCCACGCTTATAGTCGTCTCTTATGCTGTGTAAAGAATGTATTTGAAATGATCAAATCATTGATTTTGCAGAATCCTATCATGTGTTCTCCAGCTTCATTTCTATCACCAAGGCCATGTTTTCCAACTACTGATCCTTCCTCTTTGCTCCCAACCTTTGCATTCCAATCACTAGTAATGAACAATACATCTTGATTGCATGTTTGATCAATTTCAGATTGAAGAAGTTGGTAGAATTCTTCTATTTTATCCTGACTGGCTTAAGTGGTTGGTGCGTAAATTTAAATAATAGTGGTATTAACTAGGCTTCCCTGTAGGCACGTGGATATTATCCTATCACAGATAGCATTGTACCTCATCATTGATCTGGATATGTTCTTTTTGATGATGAATGCAACACCATTCCTCTTCAATTTATCATTCCTGGCATAGTAAACCATGTGGTTGTCAGAATCAAAATGGACAGTACCAGTCCATTTCAGCTCACTAATGCCTAAGATATTGATGTTTGTGCATTCCATTTAATTTTTTACAATTTTCGATTTTCCCAAATTCATACTTTGTACATTTCACGTTCTGATTTTCAATGGATGTTTACAGCTGTTTTTCTTCATTTTGAGTTGTGCCCCATCAGCAAATTAAGGTCCCGCAGGCTTTTCTCCCATGGGCTTTGCTCGATTTGTGTCATCACGATCAACTTGACTTTGAGGAGGCAGCTCTTCCCCAGTCGTGTTTGAGTCCCTTCCAAACTGAGCACTCATTTTACGGTAGTATATCTGACTGTGTTTCTCTGCTATTCATAAGGTTTTCAGTGTCTAAATATTTGGAAGTAGTTCATCACTCTTTCTTCTTAGTCTGTCTTTGTCTGGAAGCTCATCTGAAAGCACTACATATTTATGTAGAGATATGTTTTAGCAGGAGTCCTGGTGTAGTGCTGTGGGCTAATGCATCAGACTGCAAAGCTGTTTGAACTGCAAGGTCTGTGGTTCAAACTCACCAGCTGCTCCTTGGAAACCCTTAACAGGGTTGCTATGCATCAGAATCGACTCAACGACACTTAACAATAACAACAACATGTTTTATTTAGCAAATTTAATACTTGTATGGTATTTTGTTCTAATGAATATTGTAATTTTTAATCTATCCCAATTGTTGGGCTTTTTAATGTACTTTCTTATATAAATACTAATTCAGTAAACACCATCAATCTAAAATCTTTGCACACTTAACAGTTATTCCGTGTTCAAATATTAGATGTGGATTTGTAAAGACAAAATTTAGCCTCTTTGTGTAATTTTATACTACTAGATTTCTCTTAGGAAAATGTAGCAATGCCGTGTCCAAAAGTATGTGACAATGTCCTTTTCCACATTCTCTTGTCATTATGTCAATCATGTTTTATCCTGTACCAATGTAATGGGTAAACAGAGATGTCTTACTGTCTTAGTATTCATTTATATCATTAACACTGAGATTGAACATAATTTCATTTGTTATGTCATGTGTGAAATAGGTTAACTTCTCTTTTTCTCCTTTGCCACTTTTTTTCTCATAATATAGTCATCATTTTCCAACAGATTTTAACATTTTGCACTTTGTTTAAAACATTTTCTCAGTTCTCTGTATTTTCCTACTTTTATAAATAAGTAAATTATTATCTTGGCATTTGAGTCATCATTAAAATCAGAAACTAAAGGAACTCTGGCAGCATGGTGGTTGCCCCAAAGTCAGCAGCTCTAAACTACCAGCGGTTCCACAGGAGAAAGATGAGACTTTCTGTTCCTGTAAAGATTTACAGCCTCAGAAACCCTATACAGGGTTACTATGAGTCGGAACTGACTCCATAGCGCACCACCACCACCACTATGAAAATAATGGAAGAGCATATGGAAATGGGATCTGGGATTTAAATGGGAAATTTACCCATTGACATGAGCTCTTCATCATCAGTCATGTCTGTGCTGGTAAAGTGGTTCCTGTCAAGATGAAAATAGCTGTGTCCACATTTGGCTGAGTATTTCTATAATGGTGTTCTGAGTTCTGTATGCATTAGAATATCCGTGACGCTTGCTGGTACCTGGACCCTATTACTTCTGTTACTTCTGGGGATGGGTTCAAGAACTTGCATAATCTCAAGTGATTCCTACACTTGCTAAAATTCCAAAGACCCTAATTTGAATAATATGTGAATATTAATTTCTAGACATGTTCAAGATTGTTATGTAAAATCTTGTTATATAAAAAGGCCGATTGAAGCTAAGAGGGCAAACTCTTTGCCATTGGTACCTCCTGCTATACATGAAGAAAAACCTTAAAAACTTTTAGAAAACCAAAACCCCACTGCCATGAAATCAATTCCAACTTATTACAATCCTGTATAGAGTTTTCTGAGGCCATAAGTCTTTAATGGAAGTTTACATAACTCATTAATATGCAATTTTCTTTTGTTAGATTACACTATCATAGCATTTCCTTTGGTTATGATAGATTCCATGAAGTCCCAAATTAAGATTAATCCTCAATTTTAAGAAATTCCATCATCTTACATTTCTGATTTAAATATCTTCATTAGCCATTTAGGTAGTGTTGCTTTTATCCTTATTTGATATTGCATATTTCAGAAGCCCACAGGTGCTTGTAATTTCTAACCATA
>NW_006408528.1:19379111-19380817 GCF_000296735.1 Chrysochloris asiatica | reverse complement strand
AACTGCAAGGTCAGTGGTTCAAGCTCATGAGCTGTTCCTTAGAGACCCTCTAAAGGGTCGCTATGTTTCAGAACTGACTCAACAGCATTTAACAACAACAAATAGGGTTTCCAAGGAGCAGCTGTTGAGTTTGAACAGCTGGCTTTGAGGTTCAAATCAACCTTGAAGTCTAGTGTTTATACTATGGCATCAAACCAGAACTCCTTGAGAACAAAATAGCAGGTGCTAGATTTGAATGTGAGATCAGCTAGATTAATCACCTAGAGAGGCTGTGAAAAATAGCAAATAGTTTGAGTATTTTTTTATATACCAAGCACTTTGCTGAAATCTTTGTGTTTCTTAAACTTCTGTATCATTCTATCTTATTTTATGATCTAGTCCTGCTATTGCTCTGTGGGTTTATGCACTGGACTGCAAAGTTGGTTTGAACGAAAAAGTCAGCAGCTCATGCTCACCAGCCATACCTCAGAAACCCTATAGAGGGTTGCTATGGGTCGGAACTGACTTGACAGCACTTAACAACAATAGAATAATAATACCTTTCACTATTTCCATTAACAGATTAGAATAGTTAGCAAAGATAATTTAAGTGTCAGCTGACTTTAAACTGGGGCGATTATTTTGTGTTACACAAATGGAGTCAATGTCATAAGAAACATTCTTTTTTTTTCCTTTTTAATATGCTGCAGAGTTCTCAATGGATGATTCTTAAAAGTAGAAGAAGGAAACAAAAACAGTGGCTAAAATGATACAAACAAACAAGGCAATTTCTGGCTTTGAAAATGGACAAAGGGTCCCATGAGTCAAAGAGCTTATGTGCCTTCTGCTGTTGTCATTAGGTGCTATAGAATTAATTCCAACTCACAGTGATTCTATGTACACAATATACAACGTAAAAAGAAAATACTGCAAAATCCTTCACTATCCTCATATTGGTTCCTATGCTTGATCCTGTTGTTGTAGCCATTATCAATCCATCTTTCTGAGGGTCTTCCTCTTTTTTGCTGACCTTCTACTTTACAAAGCATATCCTTCTTAAGGAACTGTTCCCTCTTGATTACATGTCTAAAGCATGTAAGGTGAAGTCTCATCATGCTTTCTTCTAAAGAGCTTTCTGTCTGCACTTCTTCCAGGACAGATTTATTTGTTCTTCTGACAGTCCATAACATATTCCATATTCTTTGCCAATACCATAATTCATAAGCATACATTATTCTCAGGTTTTCTTTATTCCTTGTGTAGCTTTCATACGAATATGAGGTGGTTGGAAAGTATCATGGCTTGGATTACGTGCACCTTAGTCCTCCAGGTGACATCTTTGCTTTTGTTTGCAGCAGATTTGCCTAGTACAGTAAGTCATCTAATTTCTTGACTGATGCTTCCACCACTCATCTGTCAATTTGTTGTATGGTGGTGGCTTGTGTGTTGCTGTGATTCTGGAAGCTATGCCATGGGTGTTTTAAATACTGCTATTTTCAATTTTATTAATGTATTCTCAGTTTTTAGAGAAATTATTTTTATGTGTGAAAGCTCCCTACATTGCTTAACAAAACTCTGGATTTCTCTGAATTTGGGACAATATAGAGTTGGGCTGCTAACTTCAAGGTCAGCAGTTTGAAACTACCAATTTTTCCATGGGAGAAAGATGAGGGTTTCTGCTCCCATAAAGATTTACAGCCTCAGAAACCCTATAACGGGTTGCTCTG
>NW_006408528.1:19375566-19377936 GCF_000296735.1 Chrysochloris asiatica | reverse complement strand
AGACACTAACTAATGAACTGAGAATTGCAGAAAGGTGTTTACCTGTGTTTTATTGACTACTCAAAGCTTTAGATTGTGAGGATCATGACAAGCTATGGAACTCATTGCAGAGAACAAGTATTCCGGAACACTTAATTGTGCTCATGAGGACCCTGTACACAGAACAAGAGGCAGTAGTTCGAACAGCATAAGGAGATACTGAATGATTTAAAATCAGGAAAGGTGTGCATCAGCGAAGTGTTCTTTCACCCATACTTATGCAATCTATATGCTGAGCAAATAATCTGAGAAACTGGATTATATGAAGAAAAATAACGTGACATCAGAATTGGAGGAAAACTCAATACCAGCCTACGATATGAAGATGATACAACCTTGCTTGCTGAAAGTGAAGAGGATTTAAAATTCTTCCTGATGAAGATCAAAGACTTTGGTGTGGATTGCATATCAATGTGAAGAAAACAAAAATGGTCACCAACGGACCAAGAAACCACATCATGATATGTGGATAAAAGAATGAAGTTGTCAAAGGTTTCATTTTGCTTGGCTCCACAATCAACACTCATGGAAGCAGCAGTCAAGAAATCAAATGATATATTGCATTAGGCAAATCTGCTGCACAGGACCTTTTTAAAATATTCAACATATCAGTTTGAAGACTAAGGTAAACCTCTCTGAAACTATGGTATTTTCAACTTCCTCATACACATGTAAAAGTTGGACAATGATTAAGGAAAACTGTAGAATAATGAATGCATTTGAGTTATGGTGTTGGAGAGAGTATTACAAGTACCATGGACTGCCAGAAGAACAAACAAATCTGTATTGGAAGATGTACAGTCAGAATGCTCCTTAGAAACCAGATGGCTAGACTTCATATCTCATACATTCGACAATTTTCAAGAGGGACCATGTCCTGGAGAAGGACATAATGCTTGATCAAGTGGAGGGTCAGTGTAAAAGAGGAAGACCTCAATGAAATGGATTGACAGTGTGGCAGTAGCAATGGGTTCAAACATAAAAACAATTGTGAGTATGGCACTGGACCTGGCAGTGTTTCATTCTGTTGTGCATATGGTGTTATTAGTCTAAACCAACTCAACAGCACCCAACAATGACAATAACGGTATCAACAAAGGAGCTCTGTTGGCACCGTTGGTTAAGCATTAGGTTGCTAACTAAAAGTCATTCGTTCAAACCCACCAGATGTTACGTGGAGAAAGATGGAAAATTCTGTGTCATATTGCTTTATAACCTCAGAGACCCTCTCGAATAGTTATTTTCTGGCCTGTAAAGGAGCTCTGGTAGCGTAGTGATTACGAATCGGGCTGTGAACCGCAAGGTCAGCAGTTGGAAACTACCAGCTGTTCCGCAGGAGAAAGAGGAGGTTTTCTGCTCTCGTAAAGATTTACAGCCTCGGAAACCCTGTTCAGGGTCGCTATGGGTCGAAACCGACTCGACGTCACTTAACAACAACAATGGTCTTTATAAGGAGCTCTGATGGCGTAGTGGTTACAAATTGGGCTGCTAACCTCAGGGCCAGCAGTTGGAAAATACCAGCTGTTCCCAGGGAGAAAGATGAGGCTTTCTGCTCCCGTAAAGATTTACAGCCTTTGAAACCCTATACAGGGTAGCTATGAGTCGGAACCTACTCCAAGGCACATAACAACAACAACAATGGTCTTTATGATTCAGAATGGACTTTAATGGAAGTGGTTATTGTTGTTGTTTGGTTGGTTGGTGGTTATGTGCCATGGAGTTGGTTCCGACTCATAGCAACCCTGTACAGGGTTTCCAAGGCTGTAAATCTTTATGGGAGCAGAAAGCCTCGTCTTCTCCCACAGAACAGCTGGTAGTTTTGAACTCCTGACCGTAAGGTTCACAGCCTGATTCGTAACCACTACACTACCAGAGCTCCTTTAATTTGGTTCTGACCCATAGCAACCCTATGGTGCGTATAGTCTATTATGTATGCAATAGTATTATGAAGACGTTTGAAATATTGTAATTGCCAAAATGTGATATAGAGACATGAAGTGAGCATATGCTGTTGGAAAACAATGGTGTTAAAAACTTGCTTAATATGTGGAAGCCACAGTCCTTCAAATATCAACAACAACAACAACAAACTGTTCTATCTGCAATGCACAATAAAGTGCAGTACAGTACAATGAGGTATGGCAGCATATAATGGCACTCTGGTGGCACTGTGTTTGAGACGTTGGGCTGCTAACCACAAGGTTGACACTTCAAAACCACCAGAAGATTCATGGGACAAAGATGAGATTGTCTGCTTCTGTAAAGATTAACAATCTCAAAAACTCTATATAGGGTCAGAATGAGTTAGGATCGACCATGTTAGTGGATTTA
>NW_006408528.1:19365356-19375466 GCF_000296735.1 Chrysochloris asiatica | reverse complement strand
TTTTTTTTCCTGGAATGTGCTGCAGGATAAGTACTAGACAGCTAAGCATAGATTGGTGGTTCAGATCCACCAACATCTAATTAGAAATCCTATATAGGGTCTCTGTGAGTCAGAATTGTCTAAATGGCACTTAAAAACAATACATATATATATGTGTGTGTGTGTATCTAAATATATATATGGCATTGTAGGATAAACAGTGGACTGCTAACCCAAAGGACAACTCACCAGTCGCTCCTCTGAAACCCTAGCAGGGTTGCTATGAGTCTGAACAAATTCAATGACACTTAACAACAACAAATATCAGTACTAAACAACAAAAAAGATATGTATTTGTTGATGTTAAATGCCATAAAGCCAGTTCTGACTCATAGGCAACCCCGTATAAGGTTTCCAAGGATCCTTAGACAACAGCAAAAAAGTCCTATATTTCAAGGTGTTGGCCAGCCATTAGAGGAAATAAAAGACATAAATGAGAAAAAAAGAATCATTAGGATTCAATGTATAATTAAATATTGAATTATTTCATAGGGGTGTTAAGGATTATATACTTTTATAGAAAAACAATTCAATGGCAACTGTAATACAATAGCAGGGGTTTTTTTTTGAGAAAAAGACCCTTGAAGTGAAGTTTGAAAAATGCAAAATATTTGGAGGGAGGGATTTTCAACAAAGAAATAGCTGTTCACAATTTCAAAGGAGGAAATGGCAAAATTGATGTAGGGAACCCCTCAGTGTAGCACAGGCCTCAGAGTCAGATTGGAGTTCCAGCTCTACCACTTACTTGTGTGACTTTAGGCATCATGTAATCATTCTGTGGCATATTTCCTTTTCTGTAAACTGTAGGTAACTATCATAACTATTTTATGGGGTTATTTTGAGAATTAAGTAGGTTCACATGTACTCATATACAGCACTAGACTACAGCCTGGTGCATAGAAAGCATTCAACAATTGCTAGCTAATATTTCTGTTACCTAGTATTACTGTTATTATTGTTCATATTATTGTGCAGTGACGGAAGAACATGTGATTTTTCATTGCTAGAATGAAATCATAGTGCAGCAATAGCAATTACCAATTGTTACCAAGAGTTAGTGATCAGTGCTTTGTCTACATTTTCTCTTTTATCCCTAACAACAATCTTTAGAGGTAGGTATCATTTCTCTCATTTTACAAATAATGGAGCTGAAGTTCTCCATTCTCTAAAAACTATTTCTACGGCTAATAAAAAATGGTCCTAACTTGAATTTTGGTGGTGGCTATATACCAAGGAGTCTGTTCTGACTCAAAGCAATGCTGTATGGAATTTCCAAGGCTGTAAATCTATATAAAAGCAGTAAACTTCATCTTTCTCCTGTGGAGTGGCTGGTAGATTTGAACTGCTAACCTTGTGGTTGGAGTCCTGGTGTGGAACTGTGGTATAAAGCACTGAACCAAAAGATCAGTTCAAACTCACCAACTGCTCCTTGAAAACCCTATACAGAGTCGCTATGAGTGGGAACCTACTCGACAGCACTTAACAACAACAACCTTCCGGTCAGGAGCCCAACTCAAAACGCACTATGCTACCAGAGCTCCATAACTTAACTCTTATGTTGTTGTTGTTGTTAAGTACCGTGGAGTCGGTTCCGATTCATAGCGACCCTGCACAGGGTTTCCAAGGCTGTAAATCTTTACGGGAGCAGAATGCCTCATCTTTCTCCCGCGGAACGGCTGGTAATTTCGAACTGTAGACCTTGAGGTTAGCAGCCCGATTCGTAACCACTGTGCTAAATTTAGGCAAACTGATTTAATCCTGAAATATATCTGAGAGAGTCAGAAGAATTTGCTGGGTGGGCTAGAAGTTGAAGAGATTCAGGAAAGCCAGTCAAGTGGCAGTTGGAATGCTGTAGGTAAAATGTGGGCAGTGAGCATCTGGTCTGGAATGGCAGTGTTGAGACCCAAGACGGCAGGCAGATAGAGCACTATTTTTTTTTTTTTGCTCCCCAAAAGAAATGTACAGGACTCTGGCGTCTGTAATGCTTGCAGAATGGTACCTTCTTGTGGCTCAAAACAGAGAAAGAGTTCAAGAGGGATCTTGGCTCCTTTCACTGGAGGTCGTGGTTTAGAGAGTCTGGTGCTTACCTCTGGAGGTTTTTACAATATCTGCAGGGTCCATCGACCATGGCTTTCATGTGATTGGTAGTTAGCCTTCCTGTTACCCTGCGTTGTATTTCTCTTGCCCCTTGGGAGCTCTTGCTCACATTTGCTGAGCTGCTTGCTGTGCGGAAGTCACTTAAGGAAAGACAAAATGCTCCTGGAAGACAACAGTTGCTCTTACTACAGTTAAAGGTTTATGCTTTGTAGCCTCAGACCCTTTACAAGCAAAGAATAGAAATAAACATCATGGCTAATGCACTACTACAATGTAAAAGATTTCTACAAGGAAAATGCTGCTAACAGTAAACTGTTTATATAAACCAAAGATAAATCATAATGGAGTGGTATTTTGAGTTTATATCTTGTTTCTCCTTGGAGAACTACAAGTGCTCTAAAGACACGATCTCATTACTATTTCATGTACTTCTTAGAAATATGCAGAAAGCATAATTTTCTCCAATTTTTATACAAGGGCTTAAGTCTTTGAGAACTTACGGAACTTGTCAGTACATAAAGTGGATTTTCCATTTTCACAGAAAAAAATTATTTCAGGAGATTGTTTCATATAATTAAAAAGAAATATAATAAAACGGAATCTACTCTGTGTAAAACAAACAAAAACATTCCCTTAATCTGTTTCAATAAGGGTCCTTAGGGTGGCACGGTTTGTGCTGGGCTGGCAACCTAAAAGTAGGCTGTTTGAATACCCACTCATCCCATTAAAGAAAGGTCTGGTAAACTACTTCTCTAAATGTTAAAGCCCAAACTACCATTACTGAATGTTTTGATCATTTTTGATCAAATCAGATGAGTCCTAATGACATGGGAGGAAATATGGAACTGAATTTCAGATTCTTACAGAATCCAAACTTTGTGGACTTGTTGGGACTGAATGATCAATTGAATATGAGAGGATTTTTAAAAGTTAATGAAATAATGGAATTAAAAAAATAATGAAATTATTCCATGAACTTTTTGAAGTTCCTTCGTTTGTCACTCTGAAATTATCCCCTTAAATCATTTTTAAGCAACATTTTAGCTAGATTGGTGAAAAATTGTCACTAAGAACACTGGTGAAATTAAAAGAATGTTCTATGTGGAATCAAACTGACCATAGTAACTCTCAAGCATGGGTGGAACATTGATGGTTGAGGAGACTCGGTCAGTGGTGGTGACACTCTTACTGCAGTTTTAGATCCGTGATCGAAGAAACCGAGGCCACTCGGAGAGGTGAAGCAGAGTTTCAGATTTTATTAAACTGGCTGACTCAGAGGAGCTAATTTCTCCAGATTCTGAACCCCAAATGGCGGGTAACAGGGGCCTACATGGGGTCAGAGTCAGAGAGGGGCCAGGCTGCATACCTGTTTGAGGGCAGGGGGAAAACCAGGAAGATTGGTCCCATTCAGTAACCTGATTAGCATTTTAGCTTGATTCCTTGGGCAGAGAGGGCAGTGAATGATTTCTACTTTTTCCTGTTCAACACTAAATCAACAATTTAGTCAGTGTTGTTGAACTGTACATGTAGAAATAGTTGAGTGCATAACAGATCCTATAGAATATTTTTTACCAAAATAAAAATAATAAAAATAAATGACTGCAGTTAAGAAAATCTTAGGGAACAGTTCCACTCTGAAACACATGAGGTTGTCATGAGTCAGAATCAACTCAAAGACCATGATTTTTTTGTGTGTGTTTTTTCCTTTTGTAACCTTTTTCAATAAATATTTTGAAAACAATTTCGAGACACAACCAATTGAATGTAATAGCTACAGCTTGACTTTATCCATTAGAATAAACCAACAGTTATTTGGGAAAGTGATTAGAGAGATGAAAATTTGAAGAGTATCTTGGAGCCCTGCTAAATCCTGGTATGGCACTGTAGGAGAAGTACTGGACTGCAAGGTCTGTTGGAACCACAATGTCGGTGGTTTAAACCCACCAGCTATTGTCGGAACTGACTTGATGGCACTGAACAACAAAAACAACACCAGGAATTTGGCAGGTTTTAGGTAAATGCATGAATCAGTGAAGATTAAACTACCCCTTTCTGGCCTATTTCTTCATTTGTTGTCATAAGTGCCATCAAGTCATTCAGACTCATAGTGATCTTATATAGGTTTTCCAAGGATGGCTGGGAGGAGGTTTGAGCTACCAACCTTTCAGTTAGCAAGCAGTCCAATGCTTATCCTAAAGCACCACATTAGCACTACAATAGCAGTGAAAGTTGCACAGATTTCAAAGGTTTGTGTGTCAACTAAGTATTGCTTAAAGTAGTCCATGCAACTGTCTTTTCTCTATGTGAGGTTCCATTTTGTCTGTTTCTTGACTACTCTTCAGCATCTACTTACAGACCAAGTTTTCAGGATTTAATTTGACTTATTACATATTTTGCTTTAAAACCATATGGCTGAAAATAATTTTATTTTACTCCTGTGGTTATTTCCTTCAAGAATCTTATAAAGTTCTTTATTAAGTATGATTCTTTCACTATTGTGTTGTTGTTTTAAAGTGCCATTGAAAACATGCAGATAGTCTTACATCTTCTCTTGTTCTTTCCATAAACATATGCACTATGAGATGTACAAAGCTGATATTAAGATCAGGGATCTTAAACTGGAAACAGAACTACCCTATGACCCAGCAATGGAGAAGAAGGAGCATCAGGAACAGAAGGTGAATATGGAATATGTGGTAATTGCCTTCTTTGCCTGCAGACCAGAAGAACTGGGTGGTGCTCTGCTACTATTACTAAACATTTTGATCAAAGATTTCATAGAAGAATCCTAATCAAAGGAAGAAATGCAGAAAGAATTTCAAATTATCTTGGACTTTAGACTAGAGCCATTGACTGTGAAGTATAGATGAACCCCTGAAACTATTGCCTGGAGATAATCTTTCAATCTTAAACCAAAAATATGCCCATAAAGTCTTCTTAAAACCAAACAATTGTTTAGCTTAACTAGTAAAAAAGCTTTGCCTTGAGCATTATGCTGTTTTAAGAACAATCTACATCCAATTGACAACAACAACCTGAAAGATAAGAAACTCTGGAAGCAGTGAATTTATTTTAATGAAAGAGCAATAGCTCAGGAAAAGAGGAAGAAAATGGTTACAGACCACTCCAATGCAATCAACGCCACTAAATGGTACATGTAAAAACTGTTGAATTGGCATGCGTTTTGCTGTATACATTCCCAACAACAATAAGATTTTTAAAAAATTGAAACAGATTTTTAATTAGTTCTCAAAGCAAACATTTTATTTCTACTATCAAAATTTGACTTTTGGTATGTTTTAAGTATGAAAAATGTATTACCTATCTCTTAGCAAATGTAGGCATCATTCTACATATCCTTGTCTAACTGGAAACATGAATGCGCCTCTCTTCCGCTTGTTATTGTTGTTAGATGCTGTCAAGTTAATTTTGACACATAGCAACCCTATGTACAAAAGAATGAAACACTGTCATCCCCACAATCATGCTTAAGCCTATTGTTGAAGGCACTGTGGCATTCCATCTCCTTGAGAGTCTTCCTCATTCCTACTGACCAACTACTCTGCCAAGTATGATGTCCTGCCACAGGAACTGGTCCCTCCTGATAACATGTCCAAAGCATGTGAGAGGAAGACTTACCATCTTCTCATCTAAGGAGCATTCTAGATGTACTTATTCATCTTAGATGGGTTCATTAACAAGAACAAAAGACAGGATTAGTGGTTTTGTATGTTCTAAACACACTTGAAATAAATATAAATTGATAGGGTATGATGTCCTTCAGTGGCTCAACATTCCTTATTGATAAATCAAAGTAAAGAGAAAATTGAGAAATATCAGGTATACTTTTGTTATGGAATTATTTTTAAACTTGAAAATAGTTTAAAAATTGTGAACTTTGAGATTATCTGTGGCATGTTGACATCCTGTCCTGAATTAATAAGAATATAAACTGCAGCTTTTATGTGAATCATTAGTATTAACATAAACTCCAAAATCCAAATCATTTTCTCCTTTTATTTTGTTTCACTGAAAAAGAAAAGTTCAAACATTCATTTTCCTCTTTGTGTTTTGTTTTAAAACAGACATAAGTCAGTTCTCATGTCTTGAGTTTGTGCTTTAAAATTAATGCTACGTGCTCAAAGTACATGTATGCATATATTCATATGTGCATATGCATATACTTTCATAATTTTATTATACAAGTGGGGTTTCAAAAAATTCTTGGAAAATGAAATTGAAAGATAATGGAAGTTTTCCACATACCTTTTGAAGCCCCCTCATATAAATAACTGGTTATACATTTTTTTTTTTTTTCTCATGTAGCTTATTAAGGACATTTTCCCACATTATTTTATGTGCTTCAAAGAACACAATTCTTTATAAATTTATGGATGCGTTGTCATTTTTGATAAGTACCATCGAGACGATTCCAACTCATAGCCACCCTGCATAGGGTTTCCAAGGAGTGGCTGGAAACCACCTATCTTGTGGTTCAAACTGACCTTGCAATTTAGTGCTTTATCCCACAGCTCTATACCAGGACTCCGTGCCGTTGTTAGGCGTCATCTATTTTCAACTTAGAGTAGTGCTGCCCTCCTGAAATGTTCTGGGTTATAATGGCACTGAAGGATAGTGCGCTGGACTGCAAGGTCAGTTTGAGCCGCAAGGTAGGCAGTTTAAACCTATCAGGCAGGTTCAGAAACACTCTACAGATTCGCTGGAGTCCTTGTGTGGCGATGTGGGTTAATGCGCCAGACTGCAAAGCCGTTTGAATTGCAAGGTTGGCGGTTCAAGTTCACCAGCTGCTCCTCGGAAACCCTGTCCAGGGTCGCTTCCTACTGGATGGGAGTTAACAACATCATACAGATTCGCTATGAGTCGGAACTGACTTGACGGGTATGTTGAGCAAACTGATCAGTCATCATGTGATTTCTCCACTGGAGCTGCCAGGTGAGTTTGAATCTCCATATTTTAGTTAGCTGCTGAGTTCTTAACTGTTGCACCATGCATGAGGCCTTCTTATCTATGGCTACACTATTCTATTTTATTGGACTTTTCCATGATTTGACATCTGGGTATATTGTAGCATATTGTAGATAATAGTGAATAAGCACCGGAGTGCTAATCACATGGTCGGCAGCAGTTCAAACCCACCAGCTGATCCTTGGAAAACCTATACAGGGAACCAACTCGATGGCACCTAACAACAACATTGTGGATAAGGCTGTTATAGATGGCACTTAACAACAACAATACGTAAACCTTGGGTTATTACTCCACTGGTTACAAAGTAGTCCAGTACGCCAGGCAGGGTGGTGAGGCAGCTAACCTTTAATTGCATAACCTCTAATTTAAACCATCCTTATAGAACTTTTGAATTGGGATAAATGATAAATGCTCATTGCAAAAGTCATGACAAATACTAAAAAATATATAAAGCAATGTTAATTTCTTAATTCTGTTTCATTTTAGAATATGTTTGTTTCTGGAGTCTAGTGACTTTTTGTTGAAATTATTCTATTCAAATTCTGGCAAATGCGTAGATGGAGGTGGAGGATGCTCAGAAGGTGTTAAAGCCTTAGGGTACTAATCTGTATACAATGAAGTAGAGATTTACCATTACATTTTGTTGTATCTGTATGTTGTTGTTGTTGTGAAGTGCTGTTGAATCAGTTCTGACCCATAGAGACCCTGTATAGGGTTTCCTAGGAGCAGCTGGTGAGCTTGAACTATCTGTATTTTAGACTATCATTAATTTAAAATAAATGTTTATGAAATTTAGTGTGATTTTATTTCATTGACTTTGGAGCTAATAAAGAGTGAGACATAAGGAAATTCATGGACAAATATGTAATATATATTGTCCTGGGCATGTTTGCCCTCAGTTCCATTCTGACCTGTCCCTGCTGTGCTCCCTAAAATCCTTGAGGGCTGTTTTTCCCCAGCTCCTATGTCAGTCAGTTTCCAACAGAGCTTAACTAGAGGAAAACATTGTTGGAAGATAGGAGAGAACGAATAAGACAGAAGCCAGGCTATTTCTCAGCCCAGCTTCTTTGCCTCTGAGGCACCTGTGACAATAGCTGTACCCATCACATGCCTCCAACACCCTCTAGATGGACAGGATTTCAGTGTGTTCCAGCTGCTGCCAGGTGGTCCTGGTCCCCAGGCTGCTAATCCTGCCTCTTCCCTTGGTACCTCCAGCCTAGCATAGTAGTGGCTCCTGCTGTTGCTAATCTTTATCTTTTCAGCTTTTCTAGTAACTGTGTAAACAATTATCTGCTTTAAATTCTGTTGGTTTCATTAGGTAGAAATATTATCTTTTTCCTTCAGTTTTCAAATCAAGGATTTTAAGTATAAATATAATTTATGGGAAATTTGCCAAACATTCGCTTTCCAACAAATATCTACCTAATAAGTATGAATAATTATCTTTCCATTACTGTAATATAAATCAATGGCAGTTGTATTAAATTAATCTTTATTAAAAAATAAGTCACACACTGTACAAATATATTTATTACAATAACATTAGGTAATTCTTTTCTATCCATCCCCTTTTCTAAGGAATATACATTCATAATTACTCCTGTTAATAAAAGAAATCTAGACATATGTTTCTGCCATATCTTAGTAGGTCAGTAATGGTGATAACTCTACAATTCTTCCTTTATTGTGAATTGCCATCGAGTTGGTTCTGACCCCTAGCGACCCTGGTTAGTGTTTCTGAGAAGCTGCTAGTGAGCTTGAACCATTATGCAGTTCAAACCAACCTTGCAGTCTAGCACATTAATCCACTATACTTGAATTATGTTAGTTTAACAAGAAAATTTTGATTACCTTCAGAAATATGCTACAAACTTAATTTACTCTTTTTAATTAATTCATTACTTTTCTAAAGCTTTTGTTGTGAATTGAGTGATAGTTTACGTGGGAGAACATGGGTTTTGCACTCATTCTATGGTATTTTGTTTTATTGCAATGATTACAATTCCCTCAATGCATTATAGTGTAACAGTATTTGCTTCTATCCTCTCAGTCTTTTTTTTTTATGTAGACAAAATCACTCAAGAGTATATAATGATTTAAACAACCAAAGGGCACATTCTGCACACCTGCCTCCTGGCTGCAAGCACAGCACACAACCTTTCTTATTCCATGAGATAAGAGTTCTCAGCAGCTCTATCTCTCCATGTCATCTCCTCTGCTTCCATCTCTGGTGTCACTGCTTCTCTGGTTAGGGTCCCATGTTCCACTCATGCTCTTCTTATTTGATGGTTCTAGGGTCCTCTGTTCCTGGAATGTAGGATTAACTACGCCCCCATTTATATTTTGTAAGTTCTACCTTTACAGTTGTGACCATTGCAATTACTCATGATAAAAATTACTCACTACTGAATCAAATTATTGAATGATGCAGAAAGCATCAAAAGAAGATGAAAGGAATACACAGAGTTACTGTACCAAAAGGAAATGGTTGATGTTCAACCATTGCAAGAGATAGCATATGATCAAGAGCCACTGATACTGAAGGAAGAAGTTCAAAGAGCTTTGAAGGAATTGTCAAAGAACAAGGCACCATGAATTGACATAATAAAAATTGAAATATTTCAAGAAGTGAGGTGGCACAGGAGATACTCACTCATCTATGCCATGAAATTTGGACGACAACTACCTGGCCAACTGATTGGAAGAAATCCATATTTGTGCCCATTCCAAAGAGAGGTGACCCAATGGAATGTGAAAATCATTGGACAATCTCTTTGATATCCCATGTGAGTAAAGTTTTACTCAAGGTAATACAGGAATGGCTGCGAGCATACATTGACAGAGAACTTCCAGAGGTTCAAGCCGGATTCAGAAGAGACTGTGGAACGAGGGTTATCATTGCTAATGTCCGATGGATTTTGGCTGAAAGCAGAGAACACCAGAGAGATGTTTACCTGTGTTTTATTGACTATGCAAAGCTTTCAT
>NW_006408528.1:19329477-19361896 GCF_000296735.1 Chrysochloris asiatica | reverse complement strand
GATTGCATCTCAATGTAAGGAAAACAAAAATCCTCAGCAATGGACCAATAAACAACATTCTTATCAATGGAGAAAAGATTGAAGTTGTCAAAGACTTCATTTTTCTTGGATCAACTATCAACACTCACGGAGGCAACAGTCAAGAAATCAAATGATGTATTGCATTAGGTAAATCTGCTGTACAAGTCCTTTTTAAAGTGTTGAAGAACAAAGATGTCAGCTTGAGGACTAAGGTGCACCTGAAACAAGCCATGGTATTTTCAATAACCTCATATGCATGCAACAGCTGGACAGTGAATAAGGAATACCGTAGAATAATTGATGCTTTTGAATTATGGTGTTGGAGAATAATGAAAATACCATGGGCTGCCAAAAGAACAGATCTGTGTTGGAAGAAGTGCAGCCAGAGTGCATCTTGGAAGCCATGATGGCCAAACTTCATCTCTCATAATTCAGACATATTGTCAGGAGGGACCAGTCACTGAAGAAGGATATCATGTTTGGTAAGGTGAAGGGTCAGAGAAAAAGAGGAAGACCCCTCGCAAGATGAATTAGCAAAGTGGCAGCATCAATAGGCTCAAGTGTGGCAACAATTGTGAGGTTGGCCCAGGACCAGGCGGTATTTTGTTCTGTTGTGCATAGGGTTGCTATGAGTTGGCATTGACTCAATAGCACTTAACAACAACAACTGAATCAAAAGAGTCCTATCCCCATTTCCTTTCACCTGACCCATCTAGACAAGATGAAAACTATTCAGCGGGGACTCTACCTTCCTCCGCATACTCTGAAACTAAACTCCTTCTTGAAAACTTGTAAGTCAGCCACTTCCTGCCTTTATATTCCTCCTGCCACCCTCACCCATTTTAGGTAGACAATGTCTAAGTTGCCCATCCCTATTAACCCTGTATACTGAGGGAACAGACTTGATCCTTGATGTGAAGACTCCTTCACTCTCAGTTGGTATTTTGAGCTACTACATCTATAAGCATAGGTCAAGTTCATCAAATTATAGCAAGTTACATTTGCTTCCTTTATCAAATTTCTTTATCCTCCTCTAGTTGAGGTCTGGTCATCAAGCTAGGTCAAATGGATACTATGTGCAAGTTTGGGAGTTCTTGTGTGTCTCCCCAGTTCATATCAGCTGGATGCGTTACTCTCAGTTCTAGTCCTCCGTGACTAGATCAGTGTCCACATGTTCAGGGGTTCCCAAGTCTCCCCAAACTTTGGACCAACCAGCCTTTCCTCTTCTCTCTTGTCTCAAGGTAGACAGGAATCTGTGCAACATGGTGAAACTCAGCCCGTATCTTCATTACTGCCTTTCCCCCACTTCGACTCATATACAGACCAACATGGTCGCCAGAGAGCTTACATGCCTGCTTGTGTGTTCCCTTTGAGTTTCAGTCTTGGGGTGGGGCAGTCTTAATTTATTTTTGATAGTTGTTTTTTTTTTTTTCAAAAACAAACAAGCATAAAAGTCAAACCATTTTTATTTTTGAGAAAAATTTAATACAAATATCAGTAAGGTCTAAGATTTGGGCCAGTATACATCCTTTTAAAGTTATGAGCAGATCAATGTCAATAATATCATTTAAGGAAATTGCTATTAATTTAGTTATCTAAAGAATAAATAAAATGTTTGAATTTTCTCTTTAAATAAAATTTTGGTGTCTAAAATGACATTGTATTTTTAAAGAATCATATCTAAATTATGTACATTTACATTTTTACAGATAACTGAAAAAAATGATGGGAGCTACTATTTATATGTAAAAAATAAATATATTTCATGATTTATAAGTAAGATCATAGTTACCTCTTGATAAGACAATTTTTTGACCTATAAGAGATTTGGTCTAAAATAAAGTGATGATTGTGAACAACAATATGTTATCTTAAACTATGAAACTATGACTATTTTAATGACTTGACTAATATATTTAAATACTAAATAATTGCTGTAGCCAATTCCTTGATTTTCTTCATTTAGTATTAATAATTTTTTTAAGCAACCACATTCTTATCTAAGAAGTGACTTTACATTATATATTAATTATAATCTTAAAGTAATCTAATGGATTTAATTCATCAGCTGACTTATTCTACAGTGATGTACTTATTTAATGTCAAGTCTGTGTTCCATATTAGTGACCTGAGATGAATAATATGATACATTTCTTTCCTTAAATTGTTCAGAGACATTTATTCTAATTGATTCTGGATCCAGGTACTAATCCAGAGGATAAATCCACTCTTTTTGGCATTTTCCATTTGGTTCTGTAATGCTTGTATTAGGGATTTAATATACATATATTTCTTAGCATCTACATTTAAAGATGCAAGATTGAGACATATTTGTCATTTGCTTCCTGAATTCTGTGCTGCATTAGCCACTCTCAGAGAGCTTTTGGCCTAATGCCAGAATGAACTGGAATCTTCAGCATGCTCTGAATCAGTCTACAACTGTTTAGACTGATTATCCTCCAACAGGGAAGCATTAAACCATCATCCCCTAGAAACATTATTACTGTGGAGCATCTGTAATCATCAGTACGTGGTCAGAGATATTGATGGGATCTGCTTTTTATAAATTTATACATACTCAAAAGATAATTGAAGAGAAACAAAATCAATGAACATGTCTTAGTAATGAGACAGAAAAAAAAGGATCTTATAGCTTAAGCTTGTTTTATAGGATGCCATAATGTAGCCATGGAACTGCAGAATTACTTATAAGCATACTAGGAAGTAACATTCATCTAAATGTGGTGATAATGATACAGCATTAGAAATGAGCAATCAGGAATTTCTAAGAGTGTTTTTATTGAGATTGTGAGCCATTTTATTGGCTATAAATTTAGTACCTAACAATGGATATAATTGACAAGTTGGATATAATTTTCCCATACAGGTCCCTTAGCCATATGGGAATAAAAGAAGACCTTTCAGTTATTAGTAATAGTCAACTCCTTTTTCTAAAGGCATCCATATGCATAGACAGTCATCAAAATGGTCAGGATTGAAAACGTTCAATAGTCATCCCTGCACTTTTGTTACATTAAGGAAATAAGAATAAGAATAATCATTGTAAACAGTGCAGACGTGTATTTTTTGGCTTTGTTGACCCATGAACAAATGAACTTTGTGTAAGTTAACTTAAAGGCATCAAATATAAATAGTACACTGAAAATGTTTGTATATGAACATACAAACTATAAATAATATGTTACTGTAAAGTTATGTTACAAGTAGTGCTAAAACAAAACAAAAGTCTTATTATCAGCATGCCATTTAGATGTATTTAACTATTAATCAGCCTTCATCTGAATCTTTAACCTAAATATTGGGACACAAAGGCCCTGTTAGTTGTATTGGCAATTAAAGGACGATAAAGATTCCATTCCTCATCTTTAATTGGCATTTGTCTGCATACTAGCAAAGTAGCCCTGGTGGCACAATGGTTAAAGAGCTCAGCTGCTAACTGAAGACTTGTCAGTTCAACAAACCTAACAGTTACTTTTCAAGAAAAAAGTGTAATAGTCTGCTTCCATAAAGATTTGTTGTGGTTGTTAAGTGCCATTGAGTCGGTTCTGACTTATAACAACCCTATATAAGGTTTCAAGGTGGAGCAGCTGGTGGGTTTGAACTGCCGACCTTGTGGTTTGCAGTCCAGTGCTGAATCTACAGCGCCACACCCTATGGGGTAGTTCTACTTTGTCCTAAAGGAATGCTATGAGTCAGAATGAGTACATCAGCAGCAAGTTTTGAATACAAACCTATAAAATAAAGAGTAATTTTCTAAGAGGGGAAATTTTGTCATAATAATTAATTCACATTGAGTTCAATAACTTTTAAAAAAATAATGAATACAGGGGTTTGTAATTATTTAGCATGTCATATGTATGTAACCAGAGGAGATGTAGAATATAAATCATGGAATCAGGAGGAAGACTGATGTGGTGTCATAGTCCAGCTTAATCTCTCTACATCTCAAACGTCCCATCTACAAAATTAGTATATATATCTCTATTTTATTTAGGATTTCTCTAAGGGTTAATTAAGCTACTACATGTGAAATACTTAGCAGAGGACGTCACATAGAACCTAAACCTATTGCTGTGAGTTGATTCTGGTTCATAGAGTCCCCATATAGAATTTTTGAGACTGTAAATCTTTACAGGAGCAGACAGCCTCATTTTTCTCCCATAGAGTGACTGGTGGGCTTGAACTGCTCACCTTGTCATTCCTATGGAGCCACCACACTCCCTAGTTTACACAGAATACTTAAAAAAGAATGTCATCTAGGGTTACTAACTTTTATTCAATCATATTAGTTGCTAGTAAAAGTATATGATATAACTAACTACACTAAGGCTTCCAGATGCTTCCAGTATGTAAAAAGCAAGTAAGAGGATACAAGTAAGGCAAAGTTTACTTGATGGCAGTGTGTTTTGGTTTGCTTTGGGCAAGGCAGAGAAGAAAAGCAGGCAAGCAGTTCTATTATCCTGAACTAATTCAATATTGTTATTTATTCTATTTTATTTCTACTTACTTTTAACCTTCCATTCTATAAACACAGGAAACTGTGGATTGTATTCCTAAAACAATTCCAAAATAATGCTATTTATTCTAAGACATGAGCCCTGTGTGGCACTATAGGATACAGACTGGACTGTTCACTGCAAGTTCAGTGGTTCAAATCAATGTGCTGTTCTTGGGAACTCTATTCAGGGTTGCTATGAATCAGAACAGACTTGATGGCACACAACAACAATTTTAAGATATAAGTATTGGCAGTCTATCGAATAAAAGAAAACAAATTGAAAATTAAATCAGTATTTTCTCTAGCAATATTAAAAGAATCTGCTTTACCCTGAGAAGTGTCTGTTGAAATGCAGGTACATAAGACACTCGTGAAAATAATTTTTAATAATAACACACCGTAGGCCATCATGTCAGACAGACAATACTTAGAAGAATCTAATAAATTACGTTGTAGTGGCCACGTCTATTGCATAGTCCCTTATGTGAGCATACTTCAATCTTCTCTATTTGCTGATAGAAAACCTTGTTAAAAAAAATGTCAATTTTCACTCCCTTTCTCTCTGTTACTGCCTTAAAGAAGAAACAATCTGTCCATAAACAGCCAAGTCAACAGATGCCTACAAGAATTATGTTGCTTTTTATGGGTCATTCCCAGGGCTTCTTTGAGAAACCCTCTGAGTTCCTGTCCTGGGAGTTTAGGCTGATTTTCTGCTTCTGTCTGCTTAACCTGTCACTCAATGAAAAAAGGCATCAGGAGGTTACTACTGAGCTAAAATTGAAGTCAGAGCCACTGACCCTATTGCATCAACCTCTCATTTTATTCTCTGAGAAAGGTCATATCTTATTTGTCCATTGTAAAATTTTAGTATCTATTCATTGAATTCCCATTCTGGAGTTTGAAACAAGTCCAAAAGAACAGAATTTGAGCTGCCAGTCATGAATTTATTTTGTCTTTATAAGTGAAATCCATGCTAAAGGGACGATACAGATTCTTGACCAAGACTTTCTAATATGTAAGTCTTATATAAAGTTACAAATGTGTCATTCTATTAAAATGATTTTAGTTACCTTATATTAGCTGTTATAATATTTGTAAAATTGGTAATAAATCAATTTTACTCCTGGTGTGACACTGTGGTATAAAGCACAAGGTTCATTTGAACCACAACGTTGGTGGTTCAAACTTATCAGTCACTCCCTAGAAACCTTATACAGGATCATCATGAGTTGGAACCAACTCGATGGCACTTGACAACAAAAACGAGATTAATGTTATTATTTTACATCCTTGTAAATAATTCTAATTCTCTGAATAGATGCAGTCTCATTTAATCTATTACAAGAATGCCAAGGAATCTTTACAAATCTTAGTGTTAGAATCATTATCAAAATTTGAGATATGAGATACATCACTTAATCATGTGATAGAAAAATCCATAATTCTAAATTCATTGTAAACATTTAATCTCAGAGATGTCACCATTTTAAAAATTCATGCAGTCCTGAAACAACGAAGTATTTATTAGATCTCTGTTTTGGAGTTTCAAATAGGTAGGAATTTGTAACATGTGCAGACATTCTCAAAATTATATGTAGCACCTACGTTCAACTACTAAATATACTACAATCTTTTATCAGGAGTCACTGGGGGGCACAAATGCTTACATGCTAGGATGCTAATTGAGAAGATGTTGGTTCAAGCTCACCCACAGGTACCTCAAAAGAAAGGTCTGGCCACATAAGGTCACAATCATGAAGCCCCTGTGGAGCACAGGTCTACTTGAAACATATGGGCTCATCATGAGTCACAATTGATTTGAGGACTATTGTTTTGTTTTCTATCCTTATTCAGTGCTGCCAGTCCACATCCTTTAGGACTATATTAGTTCTTCATTATTGATCAATGTCATAATTGTTTTTTTAAATATTGTAGATTGCTACACATACTGGAAAACCTGATTCTGTAGTTATGTGGTACTGTCAAGAATCCACAAAAATAAAATTAATACAGTGATTCTCTTTTAGATAATCCAGTTGAACACAATTTGAGAGTGAGAGATGCAATGAAATTAGAAACAGTATAGGACGAGGAATCTGTTGGCCAGACCGCCAATACATTTTTGGTGTTAATTAAATCTGTGGTCCAAGGTAGGTCATTCAATCCTCTCTGCATCTCACTTCATCTGGAAAGTGTGAGGATTTTAAAAGTGCTAAAAAGATCAAGAGTTATAGAGGTTGTAGATCTTTTCAGTATTCCTTCCATTTCTAACATTTTATTTTGGTACTGGGTCATTGCTAAGTATTCGTCAAGAGATAGAGTCATGAAATTAACTGCTTTCCCTCAAAAGACCCAATGGGAAAACAAGAAAAGGGTACAAATGAAGAATGAGCAGGTTTGCGGGGGGGAAGGGAGAGAGAGGAATTTGCTTGATGCTTTCTGAGGTTCCCATCCCTCTCAGAGTGCATAGTAGGATCATTTGTATGATGTATGAATACTTTGAGGCCATTAAATATTTAATGACTTTCTGTGTCAGTCACTGGTTCAGAGCTTAAGTGCTGGAAGAACTTGACTGTATGTTTAAAAGGTATTGTCTGAAGAGAGAAGGAAAGATGATTAAAACTACAATTAAAATTGGTACATAAAAACTAATGTATCTGCTATAGAGAATACTAAAATACACACTACATAAAGAAAAAAATCAGTTTACATATTTACTAGCTGTTAATAATGCAACAGTGGCATAGTTATTTATTTATTTTGAACTTTTTATTGTGATTTGAGTGAAGTTCTGCAGAGAACATTGGTTTTCCATTCAGCAATTCACACACGTTTTATTTCATCTCATTGATTGCAATCCTCTCAATATAACATCAGTTATTACCTTTTCAATGTTTCTTGTTTCTGTTCCTGACAAGGTCTTTCCTAACCTTTCTGAATAAATTCTGCCCTTGTCATCTCAAACAGTTGATTATTTTTCTAAGGTGTGTACACCTACCTAGGATTATTCTTCCCCTTATTTGGTAAGTGCCATCGAGTGAGTCCTGACTCATAGCAACCCTGCATAGGGTTTCTGAGGAGCAGCTGGTGAGTTTGAACTGCTGACCTTGTGGGTCACAGTCCAGGGCTTATCTTACAGTGCCACACCAATAGTCTACTGTTCCCCGTATAGACCTCTCTAGTGTCTGGCTGAAAATTAATTGAGCCAAGGACATGAGTTCAGTTAGAGACTTGAAGAGTGATTAAGCCCCATAATCTCAGGGTTTCACCACAGTTTATCCAATTAGTAAACCTAGTCTTTTTTATGATTTTGTTTCCTCATTTTTCTCTCACTCTATTCAGAAACTTCCAATGCGATCCTGTTCAGAGTAATTGGTATTGATAATCTGGCACCATCTGTTTCTTTTGGTCTAACGTTCATGGATATTGATGTTCACGTGGTCGGTTAGTCCATTAAACTAATTGTTTTCATACATCTTTGATTTTCTTCACTATTCTTTCCCACAGACAGGGAAAGATTATTAGTTGCATCTCTGTTGTTGTTAAGGGCCATCAAGTTGGTTTTGACTTATAACGACCCTGTATAAGATTTCCAAGGAGTGGCTGGTAGGTATGAACTGACAACCTTGTGGTTAGTAATGCAGTGCTTATCCTACAGTGCCACACCAGGACTTCAGTTGCATCTTAGATGGTGCTTTTAAGACCCCAGTGGCTACTCACCAAAGTAGGATGTGAACATTGTCTTTGTGAATGACATTATGCCAATTCATCAGGGTGTACACAAAGACTTTTGTCCTGAACCCCCAGGCCCAGTAGCTAATTTCCTCAAGGTGTATGGTAATATCTAAGAAATTTTCATAATTTTCCCCCTGTATGCTCTACCACATCATGGACATATTTGAAGCAAAGGTAAATTCCGATGTATAAATACCCCGTGTCAAATCTATGTATGTTTGTGGGAATACTCACATTCTCCTTCTCATACCTGTTCAGCCTGTTTGTCTATCCATACATCATAGATATTCATCACTGTAGGATTGTATATATATCAATATTTACCTTTGTGGCAACTCTTTCACTCCTCTCTATGTCTTCCCCTGCCTCCATCAGAAGATTTCAAAGGCAGCTTGAGAGACAAAATATTATAATGAAATGTGCAAAGAGCTGGAGTTAGAAAACCAAAAAGGAATAACACACTCAGCAGTACTCAAATGGAAAGAACTGAAGAAATAATTCAAGCCTTGAGTTGTAATAGTGAAGGATTCTGTAGATAAAACATTAAATGATGCAAAAAGCATCAAAAGAAGATGGAAAAATACAGTCAATGTACCAAAAATCTGGTCAGCATTCAACTATTTGAAGAGGTTGAGACAGAACCAAGAACCAATGGTACTGAAGGAAGAAGTCCAAGCTGTGATGAAGGCATTGGTAAAAAACAAGAGTCCAGGAACTGAAAAATACCAATTGAAATGTTTCAACAAACTGATGCAGTACTAGACCTTCTCACCAATCTTTGCCAAGAAATTTAGAAGATAACTACTTGGTCAGTCAACTGGAAGAAATCTATAGGTGTGTCTATTCCAAGGAAAAGTTACATTACAGAATGGGGAGATTATCAAACAAATATAATTAATATCACCAACAAGTAAAATTTTGCTGAAGATAATTAAAAAATGATTGCAACAGTACATTGACAAGGAGCTGCCAGAAATTCAAGCTGAATTCAGAAGAGGATATGAAAGGAGAGATGCCATACCGATGTCATATCATCTTGACTGAAAGCAGAGGTTACCAGAAAGAACTTTGCTTGTGTTTCATTGATTATGCAAAGACTTGCACGGATCATTACAAACTATAGATAACATTGTGAAGCATGGAAATTTCAGAATACTTAATTGTGCTCATCTACATAGACCTATACATAGACCAAGAAGCAGTAATTCAAACAGAACAAGGCCACACTGCACAGTTTATAGTCAGGAAAGATGTGCATTAGGGTTGTATCGTTTTGCCATAATTACATAACCTGTATGTTGAGCAGATAATTCGAGATGCTGAACTATGTGAAGAAGAACTTGGTATCAGGATTGGAGGAAGACTCATTGCAATCTGCAATATGCAGATGAATGCAAAGAGAACTTGGAGCACTTGCTGATACAGATCAAAGAGTATACAACCTTAAGTATGGAATATAATTCAATGTAATACAAGCAGACCAATAAACAACATCATGATAATGTAGAGAAGGTAGAAATTGTCAAGAATTTCATTTTACTTGGCTCCCTAATCAATGCTCATAGAAGCAGCAGTTGATAAATTAAATGATATATTACACTGAGCAAATTTGCTTCAAAGAGCTCTTAAAGTGACTAATTTTGAAGACTAAGTTGCATCTGGTCCAAGCCATGGTATTTTTCAATTGTCTCATATGCAAGTGAAAGCTGAATAATGAAGACCAGAGAAGAATAATGCATTTGAATTATGTTATTGGTGAAGAATATTGAAAGCACCATGGACTTTTATGGAGTCCTGATGTGGCGGTGTGGGTTGATGGGCTGAACTGCAAGGTCAATTTGAACCACAAGATCGGCAGTACAAGCTCACCAGCTGCCCTTGGAAACCCTATACAAGTTCACCATGAGTCAGAATCAACTCAAAAGGCACTTAACAACAATGATGGGCTTTTATGTTTCTCATTCTTGGCTAGGACTTCCAATGTAATGTTAGACAGGAGTGGTGACAGAAGGCATCCTTGTCTGGTTCTCATTTGCACAGGGAATGCTTTCATTCTCTATTCATTGAAAATAATCTTGACTGTTGGTTTAGCATATGCAAATGGGAAGCACCAACCATTCCTTCCACAGCTCCCTCTATTCAGGATTCATACACTATGCTCATAGTTATTGGGGTTTATTAGGGAAGTTTTCTGATACAGGATCAGAAAATGCTCACGACACAATTGTTCCAGTCAACTACTGATAATACCCACAGACACACAATTCCACCATAAACCTCAGAGGGCCTGAAGGCATGCTCTGTTTGGTGCTCTGGTTCTAGGTTCTCTGATGTCACAGCTTTTTGTCCCTGGATTGTGATCATTCAAAGCATAGTGCCCTTGGGGTCAGCTCCTGGTTTGTTTTTCTCGATGGTATTGAGATCACATCTCCTGTTTATAAGAGGACTCATTCATTTTAAACCCACATCAGAGTTCCAACTTTTCACAACTGCAATTAATTCTGTTAACATGCATAGGTGAATCATGTCATCCATTTTGTATCTTCTCCCACCTTCTCCTACTCAAACCCATCAGAAAAAGTCATTTGGTGGGAGTTACACAGAAATAGCCTAGGAAAGAAATATTAAACAACAGGTAATAGAATACTTTATCTTTTTGTTTGATGTTCAGAGTTCCAGAAAGATCATCTGTATGTGTTCCACTCAGTTTCTCAGGACTCTGTTGTAGAGAGATTAAGCAGAATTTGTCTTGTCTGCCTCCAACAATGCTACATTTAGCTGTAATATATTTAGATGTAATAAATCTGGAAATCATATTATTAAATTTTTTTAAAAGAATGCTGATTTTGACTCATTTTCATAATATTTTAATTTTAATGTATTAAGACTCAAATACATCACTTCCCAGCCTCTACCAAATTTGAAATTTGTAGTTATACTGATGTTCTATGGACAATTTAGAGAAAAGAAATTTGATTTTTCTTGACCCTTGGACCTTCTTTATTACTGGTAATGACTGACTAGACTTTTATTGCTTTTATTTTATTATAAATTTCTAGATCCAAATTATTATTCAAATTAATTTTTAATAGCTTGATCTTTCATTAGCATCATGATCCATCCATTATCATATGTTTATAAGACACACACATTGGGGCAATATACACTATTATTTCTGTGTATTACGTATATGGACAAAAGATTGAAGTTGTCAAGGACTTCATTCATCAAGATCAACTATCAACACTCATGGAAGCAGCAGTCAAGAAAGCAAATGACATATTACATTAGGCAAATCTGCTGCACAAGAACTTTTTAAAGTGTTGAAGAGCAAAGATGTCAGCTTGAAGACTAAGGTGAGCCTGACCCAAGCCATGGTATTTTCAATAACCTCATATGCATGTGAAAGCTGGACAGTAAATAAGGAAGACCATAGAAGAATTGATGATTTTGAGCTATGGTGTTGAAGGAGAATATTGAAAGTACCAAGGGCTGCCAAAAGAACCAATAGATCCATTTTGGAAGAAGCGTAACCAGAGTGCTCCTTGGAGGCCAAGTTGGCCAAACTTCGTCTTTCATATTTCGGACATATTTTCAGGAGGGACCAGTCGCTGGAGAAGTATATCATGTTTGGTAAGGTGAAGGATCAGAGAAAAAGAGGAAGACCTCCCAATGAGATGGATTGGCCAGGTAGCAGCATCAATGGACTCAAGTGTGGCAACAGTAGTGAGATTGGCTCAGGATCAGGCAGTGTTTCATTCTACTATGCATGATGAGGTCGCTATGAGTTGGTACTGACTCAATGGCATTTAACAACAACAACAACATATTTGTTTGGGAGCTCTGGTAGTGTAGTGCTTACAAGTTGGGCTGCTAACCTCATTGCCAGCAGTTTGACACTACCAGCCGTTCCACAGGAGAAAGAAGAGGCTCTGTGCTCCCATAAATATTGACAGCCTCGGTAAACCTATGCAGGGTCGCTATGAGTCAGAACCAGCTCCATGGCACACCACCACCACCACATTTGTTTCATTTCCCCATCTTTTTAAGTGAGATAAGAAAGGTAGTTTTTTTTATCTTTCAAAGTAAGAGGTCCACTAATACTACTCCAAACTATAACACATTATGTTTTAAAGCACCAATCTACTTTTCAAAGATTTTTTCCTTACTATAGAAAGATATTTTAGGAACTCACAGGTCTTGTTAAGGAAACAAAGAATCTTTTTGTGTAAGGTTCAGCAATTTCTTTAGCTTCAATGTACTTTCTTTTCTTTGATTAAACTCAAGTAAATTTAAAGTTATTTATTTAAACACTGTGTATAATATGATCCTATTTTTCAATCCACTGAACTTTTTGTCAGTTGACATGCAGAAAAAAATGTTTAAAATTATGTCACATATTTTTAATGACAGTTATTTCACAGTGGTTTGTTTTTTTAGGTGATTCAAAGCCATATTCTTTTCAGCTTTTCTAGTGCATGAATTTTTATAAATATGCATCATTCTTTCATCAAAAAAGCTGGTATTCTTAAAAAGAATCAAGACTTAGTTATCTGCTGTTCATTTATTTATTTACATATTTGTATCAATACAACTCAATTCATCTCAATATGTTCTTGTTTCATAATTTGCCTTCATTGCTTCTGTCTCTGATCGACATCTTGATGTATATCTTGGTTATGTTCAGGTGAGATGCTCCTTTAGTGTATGAAGACTGGATTCCATTCTAGCTCATTAGTCCTCTTTGACCTCTGTCCCTGCTCTTAATCTTTAAATATTTTAAAGGTATTATCCAGTTAGTATGCATAGATTTTAACAAAATAATCTCAAATATCATAACTCTTTTTAAATGAAGCTGATAAACTATGTTACTATTACTAGAAACAAAGACTCAAAACATGATATTTCAGAAGCTTCATATCCTTCTGTTGTTCACCATCAGCATAAAAATAGTGTGTTTTAAAACTTCATTTATCATTTGGCTATTTGAAACCAGATGGGGATTACAATTTGATGACCTGGCTCAACAGTTCTAGTAGAATGAGAACTGGGAGGGGATGGGGGAAAACAATGAGGTAAGGGGACTGGCATATAAGGTTTGAAACTAACAGACTTCCTCCAAAGACAGTGAAGTCTGTTGGAGTCAAGCACCAGGGTGAGATTTTTATTCTGAGTTGTCTTCCCCAGATCTTCCTATCATCTCACTCCTTTCTTCTTAGTGTCAGACCCTGGGGAGTTGAATTCCTTCTCTTTCTAATGTCAGTACTTAAATAAAAATGATAAAGAAGACAATGATGATGATAATCATCTCTTTTATTTGCTTAACAGGGCTTTTCATCTATAGCTACACAAGAGCAAAGAAGAATCTCTTTGTTAGACTGTTCACTATCCTCACTAGATATGCAGTGATATTTGCTTTACTACTAGGGACAGAGGGCTGTGAGCCCCAAGGTCAGCAGTTCGTAACCATCAGCTGTTCCACAGGAGAAAGATGAGGCTTTCTGCTCCTGTAAGGATTTATAGCCTCGGAATCCCTATGCAAGTTCACTATGAGTCCGAACCGACTCCAAGGCACGTAACAACAAAAACAACAACTAGGGACAGCAACAAAGGAAATGAAATGTATAGTAATTTAGGATCTCACAATACAAGAGATCTCAAAGAACTGTCAGTACAGCCAGGTCCACCCAGTTCAGTGGAAGAATAGATTCACCTCCTCCCATCTGACTTACTCTTTACCCTATGACTTCTACTAATGCCTCTTCTATGAGACTATTCTGTTGAAGATCTTCATTGATTTCAATGCACAAGTTAAGTACATTTTTCCTTTGAAATTCCTTGTCTTCTCTGTGGCATTGCTATAGTGAAAGGTTTTTCTTTATAGAAGCTGAGATAGCCTCTTTAATCTACTTCTAGTTTGAACATTACTTAGACTCTTCTTTGTTTATATTCTTTAACCTTTTTATAGCCTGTTTATTCATTGTTTATATTTTTTAACCTTTCCATTATGTTCTTTACTTTATTTTCTATATATTTTATCCACTTACCTTATTATATGGAGCCCTGGTATAGTGCAAGGTCAGCAGTTCAAATCTACCAGCCTATGAGTTGGAACTGAGTTGGAACTGATTCAAACAACATTCACACAACAACAACATCTTATTGTACAAGGGTGCTTCAAAATTTCATGAAAAATTGAATGAAATGGTAAAGGGACTTTTCTACAAACTTTTTTAATCCCCCTCATACTGTCTTCTCTAATGCTTTATGGTTTCAAACATTACCTGTTTGCTGATGGATTGTTTCAGATCCCCTTTTGAGGTTCAGAATCATTTAGTCAGCATCTAGTCTGGTTAATATCTCTGACTGGCTGGTTCATATTAGTACAATCTGGATAGATCCAACATGTTAATTTAATTATCCAACCAGAAAGTAAAAGTACAGAATAAGTCCAGATTTCTTCCTTTGTGGAATGTTCCATATCTAAATAGCCATTGATTTTGTAAATGCTACTAAATCACACCCCCAATATCTGATCATCCCTGGATGGGGAAAATAGTTAATGTGCTTGGCTGCTATTTGAAAGATTGGAGGTTTGTCTTCCAAAAAATCAGCCATTGAAAATCTTACAGGACACAGTTGTACTGTGATGATCATGGTTCAGAATCAACTTAACAGCAACTGATATCTGATAACTCCCTTAAAACCAGTGGCTTTAGTTAAATTTCTTCCCTGGATACTGGTCTTCCAGCTTCCAGTATAATAACATCCTCACATCTGTCCTCCTTGCAGCTCTTAACGAGACTGCTAAAATTCAAGCCTAGTTTTCTTCTTTGCCACTGTTTTTCCCCCTCATTTTTCTAATGGATCAGATATGTATCATGACGTGAGGCTTTTCATCTGTGCCTTTCTCTCACTGTGCTGTGCCTTGCAAAGAATTCAAACCTCAGCCACCTTGAATTTTTTGCAGTTTTCTAAACATACAAGACTCTCTTGCATCTTTATGCAATTGATCATTCTATGATCTTCCCCTTCCTCAGACCCTTCAATGATGAAGATTTGCTTTAAAAAGCAAAAACCATTTTCTTTAAATGTTGTCTTTTCTCTTATTTGTTTCCTGTTGATCCTTAGCCATAATTCTATTAGAGCATTTACATTTTATTTACTTGCTCATTTGTTTGGTCCCCTTTCCTAGACTGAGAACATAAATCAAGCGGTTACGAATCGGGCTGCGAACCTTAAGGTCAGCGGTTCGAAACTACCAGCCGCTCCGCGGGAGAAAGATGAGGCTTTCTACTCCCGTAAGGATTTACACCCTCGGAAACCCTGTACAGGGTCGCTATGGGTCGGAACCGACTCGATGGCACATAACAACAACAACATGTGCTTGTTGCTTGTTGTTGTTACCTGCCATGGAGTCAGTTCCAACTCATAATGACCCTGTACAGGATTTCCAATGCTGTAAATCTTTATGGTAGCAGAAAGCCTCATCTTTCTTCCATGGAACAGCTGGTAGTTTTGAACTGCTGACCTTGCGGTTCACAGCCCGATTCGTAACCACTTGTTGTTTAGGAGGTAGTTAATAACATTTTTAGAATGATCTAAAAAATGTAGCGAGACTAAATAAACAATAGAATTTCTTAAATAAAATGCAATGTGGTATAGAAGAACTAGGCTTTGATATCTGGGCATTTACCAATTCTATAAATTTATCAATTTATGTTCTTCTCTGAGAATCTACTACACCGCAATACAACGGTCACAATAACATAGACTTCTGAACATGAGTGCACAGGTTTTATGAGATAAAGTATGGGAAAATATCAGGTGCAGTGTAGGTGTTTTTAAAAGTATTGGTTTCTTTCCCCATGTCTACATCTTTATAGAAGCCTCCTCCAGGAAAATTTGTATTACTAATTGTGTTTTCTTTAATTAAATGGGTGTTTTGCATCACTTGTCTTAGATTAATTACTTTAAAAAATATTTCTTTAGTTGCTTACCCTTAATTTGGGGGGAAAATGGCAGAGTTGTTGGCACAGGAATATAAAAAGACTGCAGTTTCACACCTGTCAAAGATAAGATAGACTCAAGTGTTTATTTCTTCTTTCTTCTCAAAAGATGGCAATTACTGAACTTTCCATTGCTTGAGTGAAAACTATTTAGAGATGGATAACCTATGAGTATGGAGTTGGCAGGGAGAAGCTATGGTGGAATTTACTCTTCTTCATTTTCTGTTTTTCTCTTACATACTTGGCACTCCAACCACCCCACATGCCTGTGATTAACACAGATGCAGGAAGAGAGGTGGGAAGAAAACTTGGGTAGACCAGGATTTCTGCTAGTGGTTCAGTCTATATTTAAGCCATGGACTAGACCTAAATAAACTACAGCTTGCTCCAAAATAGTGCTTGGGGTAGCTCCTAATAAATATGGAATATATTTAAATTGGGCATATTTAGGTTCAAAATTTCTCTTATTCTTAACAAATTACTTTGAATAAAAAATGTGTTATCTGCAATACAAATTAATTAACACATCCTATTCAATACAAAGGAAATGTCAAGATCTCCTAAGTTAATTAGTGATTCATCTTTCTCAACTATCACTTTTCATTGACAATTAATGAGAAAGCTTTTGATGGTTGTAGCTGTCATTTTTCTTTTTATAAGCTGTAAAGCATGTACCAAACAATTCTTTGATGAATATATTGTCATTTATAAATGTAATAGGGCTCTAATTTTTTAACAAAATTATAAAGAATTAAATCTTTTGATTATAGTATACTTTGATGTTATAAAAGTGATCAGTCTTCCAATCTGGAGGATGTGATTTTGAAAAGGATTCATTAATCAGAGTGGAGTAATTATCTTTGGCAGTCACCTTTCCCTGAGTCATAAAGAACTAATTCAAAGAGGATTTCTATTATAGAGGTACGGAGAATAAAACACCCTTGATATTTGATAAAGAAAGATGTTCATGTACAAAAAGCTTTATTTCAAAGGCAGTATACAGTCAAGTAAGCACAGCACTATAATCATGTTGAAACTTCAAAAGTTTAATCCTGGATCTACCACTGAACTGACATTGCCCTTTTAACAAGAACAAGTCACAAGGTGATGCACAATAGATTATGTGCAGATGAACATCAAGGTTTTCTAGATTTAACCATACTGTGTTTCACTCAACTTCCTGTGTGTATCCCGCTCTGAAAATAAACTCATAAACTAAGTCAAAGGAGCGAAATAAGCCCCGGACTTTCTCTAGTGTCTATCTTTTGTTTGTGGACATTTCTATAAAGAAGGAAAAACAGGTCAAGAGAGAACTTGACTCTTGGAAATGAAAAGATTTAACTAGAAATTTTGTTTTTTAGAAAAAGCTGATAATAAATCATTGAAAAAGAAGTGGATAATATCCTAAAAGCAAATATTGTGATTTGGGTGAATAATGTCTTATCTAAATATACTTAATGATTAACATTATAAAATAGAATTGATGGAATGTAATAGCTCACTTTTAAAGTGTTTTGGAATAAAAACATTCATTTCAGAAAGGCTCAGAAGGATATTATTCCTATGTCAGCAAACTCAATGCAATCATAACCCTAACTTGTGGTTTAGCAAAAAGTTTATCTCAACAAACAGTGCAGTTTCTGGACTCTAGCGTCAACCTCATGTGAGCAAGTAGACTTTGAATGAAATACCTACTAAATGCTCGACAGAGATTCCTTCAATTCAGGTTTTTCATTTACATTTCTCACCTTACTAAAGCACATCATCACGAGGTATTCTCTTTAAATCATTGGCTCTTCCCTCTATTTACTCATCTAAGCTAAAAATTATATGTTGTTGTTATTAGTGCCATCGAATCAGATTCGACTCATAGGGACCCTGATAGAGTTGCTGAGGAGAGGCTGGTGAGTTTGAACTGCTGACTTTGTGGTTTAAACGGGCCTTGTGGTCCAGTGCTTATCCTATAATGCCACACAAGCACTCCAAAAATTGTATGTTGTTGTTGTGAAGTGTCGTTGAGTCGATTTTGACCCAAAATGACCCTGTATTTCCAAGGAACACCTGGTGAACTTGAACTACCAAACTTGCAGTTGAAACGACTTTGCAGTCTGACACATTAGCCCACAGTGCCACACCAGGACTCCAAAAATTATGTAGTCACCTTTATTTCTTGGTGTACCTTACCTATTGGCATCTCTGAAATATCTTGGAGCATTTTCTCTTTTCCAGTCTCAGGGCTATCCTGTCAGTTCCTGCATTCGACTTCTAGGTGTAAATTATTGCTATGACCTTCTAACAGGTGTTTTCCCTTCATTCAAACCCACTGTAATGCTCCTAACTTATAAAATACAAATCATGTTCTTATCCTCCTAACTGAAAATCTTTAATTATTACCCAATAAATACAGGGTTATAGCTTATACCTATGAATGCATATAAATTATAATAGGACCCTAAATTATTTTTAAAAGCTCATTTCCTACACTGCTTATTTCTCTTCTCCTTCTCATCTCCTCATCCACCATGCCTCTACTTAAAATTCCTTTTCACAACTTTACATTTGTGTTTCTCCATCTGTTAAATGAATAACTGTCTTTGAAGACACAATTAAAATGTCTCTTTTCAGTGACATGTTTCCTAAGACCTTTAATGAAGAATGAACCTCTCCCTGCTGTGAGCTCCATTAACACTTTGCATAGCACATAGGTTGTAACGAAACTCGGATTCTCAGAATTTCTTGAGTTGCTTTAAATAAGTAAATACACACTCCTGAATTCCACTATACATCTTTGAGCTATTATCCTATTATATGGTCCAAAAAGCTTCCAGTACCTTCTGAGAAATGGATTTGTGTTGTTGTTAAGTGCCCTCCAGTTGGTCCCAACTCATAGCGACCCTGTCTGCATAGGGTTTCTGAGGAGCAGTTTGTAGGTTAAATTGCCAACATCTAGGATGACCCTTGCACAAATAAAAATGTTAATTAATGTTTCCCAAATAAAAGATAAGCTCCATTAATCATTTAGTCCTCACATCTACAATTTGATTCTCTAACCTAATCTCCAACCTTAATCTGAAACTGGAATATTCTAGCACATACTGAAGTGTGTAAGACAGGTTAAAATATCCCTTTGGCCCACACACCTTTGGATTCTCAAAGAGAGAGCACTGTAGATTGTAATGAGTGAGAGTGTTGGAACTGGGTAGGGTTGGATTTAAACTTGGCTGTGCCGTTTTCAATTTCTTGATCTTGAACATGTTTCTTAATCAGACTGAGCTTGAGTTTCCTCAACTGTGAGGGATCACATACCACAGAAAGTCGAGTGGATGGTGAAGGTAAAACCCAGAACAGAATGGGCAAGTGATAAATAACAGCTCCTAGCTCTGGTACCCTCGTGGTTCCAAGTTGAGTTGCTAACCTCATGGTCAGCAGTTCATAACTACCAGCAATTCCATGGGAGAAAAATGAGGCTTTCTGTTCCCATAAAGATTTACCCCTGTCTATGAGTCAGAACCCACTCCAGGCACACCACCACTATTACAAGGAGTCCTGGTGTGGCACTGTGGGTTAATGCCCTGGACTGCAAAGTTGGTTTGAAGTGCAAAGTCAGTGGTTCAACCTCACCAGCTGCTCTTTGGGAGCCCTGTACAGGGTCGCTATGGGTGAGAACTGACTCACCAACACTATAACTATCACAAATCCTTAGTTATCACCATCATTAACTTCATAAGTCAACATCTAGTTGCTGTTATGTGCTGTCGAGGTGGTTCCGACTCATAGCAACCCAGTGCAGAGTTTCCAAGGAGTGCCTGGTAAGTTTGAACTGCCGACTGTGGTTAGCAGTCAGTGCTTACCATGCAGGACTCCACCAGGATTCCCACAATCTAGTTATTGTTACTATGGAGTCAGTTCCGACTCATAGCGACACCCCACCCCACCCTGGTATAGGGTTTCCAAGTAGCGGCTGGTGAGATCGAGCAGCCGACCTTGCAGTTCAAAGCAATTTTGCAGTCCAGCCTATTAACCCACAGCGTCACACCAGGATTACTGTATTTACACAGCATGGCTTCTGCTCAATGAGCCCTTGAAAGGAAATAATTCTAATTAAGGAAGGTTTAAGAAGGCAAACCAACATAAAGAATATAAATTTTTAAGAATGTTCCTTGGACTTATATCTTTCCTAGGGTGTCTTTGAAGCACCTGCTTAGCACTCACAAAAAAGTCCAACTCAAACATGTGGTGGAGATGCTTCTCTTCCTGGCTGAGTATAGAACATTCTTGTTAGCTGAGTGATGTGGTGGCATCCATACCTACTAATCACATCTCTCCTCATCTCATTATCTTTGAACATGGTATTTCCAAGGATGATTCTGCCCTTTAGAAGATACCATTGTTAAAGTGTAATTCAGAAAGTATTATTAATTTGATAATTAATTGCTTTAGTTTAATCTAGATTAGAAAACCTGTAATTTTTGGCAACTGTGTTTTGGAACAGTGCTTTCAATTGTATCTCTGTTTACCCTTTATATGTGTGCAATAAATCAGGCTCAATAGTGTCTCTCCTGTCATGTTGCATCATATCACACTAATGCAATTTGACATGCTCAGGGATGTGGTGATGAATAACCATATGTGGTGACATCTTAGAGACTGCTTAAAAATTATGCACCGTGGTGGTTGCAAAACCTGATGTATATTTCCAACTTGATGAAGGAACCCTGACAAAATAAAATTTTCCAGCCAGGAAAAGATCTATTTAGTGCTTTTGTACCACACTTATTGAGAAAAATTAACATTTGAGCTCTTATCAGAAACTACTTAACAACACAGAATTTTAAAATGGAGCCTATATAATATTACAAAAATGGTGTACAATATTTTATATGTTTTAGTGATTAAGAACTATGAGAACCTAATCAGGAAGTAGAAGGACATTTATCAGATTAATATAATTTCATCTGGAAAGTTGATTTAAAAATAGCTATTTTGTCTCCTCAATTAGTCTTCATGCCATTGCTCTGTGCTCTCAAATCCACTGTGAGACCCTCTCAGGACAGAGTAGAAATGCCCCGTAGGATTACCTATGCTTTCATCTAGGGGAGCAGATCACCAGGTCTTTTGTCCTGCAGAGCAATTGTGTGTTTAACAGATTTTTAGAATAGCAGCTGAGTGCTTAACTTTTGTACCACCGTGTCTCCTTAGTCCTCATATGTATAACTACTAAAATGACTTCTGAATCAAATGCCCTCCTTATGCTACACATGTTACATCACCTTGTTTTGCACGTATTCTCTATTGATATCCCTATTAGTCACGTGGAGAAGCAATGTTGATTACATTTGCTTAAATGTGATATTTTCTGAATAAGAAATTTTTTCTTAATTAATTTCTTGTCCTTTTGTGTGGCATTGGTAAAATACACAAATGTTCGGGTATAAGTGAAAATAGTATCATAAATTTGAGTTTAGAGAGCTATTTGATGATTAAACTGTTAATTTATAAAATTCATATTTGTTGTTGCTGCTGCTAAGTGCCACTGAGTCGTTTCCAACTCCTAGAGACCCTGCATAGGGTTTCTGAGGAGCAGCTGATGTGCTTGAATCTCTGATCTTATAGTTAGCAGTACAGTGCTTAGCTACAGTGCCACACCAGGAGTTGTATTAGAATCTTTGTTGTTGTTTAGTGCTGAAGATTCAGTTCCGACCCATAGCGACCCCTATAGGGTTTCCAAGGAGCAGCTGGTGAGCTTGAACCATCTACATTGTGGTTCAAACAAAAGTGCAGTCCAGCCCATTAACCCACAGTGCCACACCAGGACTCCAAAATATTTATATACACATTAAAGTATATAAAAATTATTTTTTAGTCATTTTCTGATACTGGAATTAATATGCCAGAGTCAGAGTCAGTAAATAGCTAAACTATGTAATAGGGATTTTTTTGTGTGTTTTGGTTTTTACAGACAGTTCAGTTTACAGTCCTGCCTATGTCCTCTTGCCCTCACAAAGATGCTTCAGTTCCCTAAGACAGAGCCGAACATCCTGCCAGAACACCTATTTATCCTTGGAACACTAACCACTTTTCCTGGAGAAACTGCCTCAAGGTTAGGATTCTAGTCACCAGGAGCTGTGGGACTGGTGACTTCTGTCTGAGAGCTGAGGGCTGACTCCAACAGCTGTGCGAGAGCCCTTTGTAGCCTGTGAAAGCATATTGTGCAGGGCTGCTCTGATTAGTAGCACAGTATGACTTCTGAAATCAAGCAGCTTCTAAAAACCAGCAGGATCTTCTAGAATAAGTCCTGTCAACATTCTTCTTGAACCTATACATACTAAATTTGGTGCTAAGCTTTGAAACTGAAACCCACAGAAAAATTCCCTTGATGGCATAAACTCAATAATCTACACTTTTATAGTAAAATCAGTATTCCTATTGGAATAAACTATGCGCATGGAATAATTGCTAATGCGGTATAAACTATTCATGATTTATTAGTATTTATCTTGAAGGTGGTAAATGTAGAATTCAAATTACTGAAGAAACACAATGTCAATTCCACTTGTTTAAAGTGATATTTTCTGAACAAGAAACTTTTTCATCATTAATTTTTGTCCTTTTGTATAACATTGGTCAAATGGTCAAATGTTTGAGTATAATTGAATATCAAATCATAAATTACAATTTAGAGAGATATTTGATCATTAAACTGTTCATTTATAAAATTCATATTCGTTATTGTTGTTGTTAAGTGCTGTTGAGTCAGTTCTGACTCAGCGATCTTGTACAGGGTTTCTGAGGAGCAGTTGGTATGTTTGAACCTCTGACCTTATAGCTAACAGTCCAGTGCTTATCCTACACTGCCACACCAGAAGTCAAATTAAAATATTTATATGCATATAAAATGATATAATTAATATTTAGGACTTTTATGGTGTAGCAAATATATTTGGATTGTGGTTTATAGATGACTAATTCCTTTATCAAGGAGCTCTGGTAGCGTAGTGGTTACGAATCGGGCTGCGAACCTTAAGGTCAGCGGTTCGAAACTACCAGCTGCTCCGCGGGAGAAAGATGAGGCTTTCTACTCCCGTAAAGATTTACACCCTCGGAAACCCTGTACAGGGTCGCTATGGGTCGGAACCGACTCGATGGCACTTAACAACAACAACAATTCCTTTATCAATGTAATAAGGTATATTTTATCTAATTTTTAAACCTTTCATATAGTTTTTAATACATAGCATGTCAATAACAGCCTACAGAGGTAGCAAATGAATACTATAATGAATAATAATTATAACATATTTGTTATTGTTGTGAAGTGCCATCAAGTCAGTTCCGACCCATAGCGACCCTGTAGAGTTTCCAAGGAGCGACTGGTGAGCTTGAATTGCCGACCTTGCGGTTCAAACCAACTTTGCAGTCCAGCACATTAACCCACAGAGCCACACCAGGACTCCATAACATATTTAGGACTTCTCAAAAGATTAATTATTTTTGAAATATTCATAATATCAATCATTCCGTAATCACTTAGTGTCTAGCATGTGGACGGTACTCGTATTTGAGGAGGGAAAAAACGGTAGTTGCATTAAATGTGAATGTACTTTACTGTTACTGGTCACCTTTTTGTAAAAGAAATATAGGTATGCATCTCCCTATCCTATTTCCTTCTACTTCTACCTTCTTCAAACAATCAGAACCCCAGTGAGTTACCGAGTTTTATAATGAATTCATATTATGGACATAAAAGTAATTCAAATGTTGAAGTTGAAAGTTACTTTGATGATATCATCTAAATCTGTAGTTTTTCAAATGAATTTTAGATGTCTGATCAGAGTCAAGGTCTTAAATTGCTGTGAGTTGTAGCTAAAGGAACTCTGGAGCATTGTTGTTGTTGTTGTGTGCCGTGGAATCGGTTCCGACTCATAGTGACCCGGTACTAATCTCATGGTTAGCAGTTTGAAACTACCAGCTGTTCCACGGGAGAAAGAAGAGGTTTTCTGTTCCTGTAACAGCCTTGGAAACTCTATAGAGGGGCGCTATGAGTTGGAACAGACTCCATGCACATAACGACAAAAACAGCTATAAGTATAGGTCAAGTTCATCAAATTGTAGCAATTTACACTTGTTTCCTTTATCAATTTTTTTTTTTTTTAATCTTCCTCTAGTCAAGTTCTGATCATCAAGCTGGCGAACCTAGGTCAAGTGGGTACTATGTACAAGTTTGGGCATTCTTATGTGTCTCCCCTCACTTCACTTTATCTGGATATATTAGCTTCCTTCTTAGCTCTTGCCCTCCATGGCTATGTCTTTGTCCTTGGACTCAGGGGTCCCCAGGTCACACAGTCTGTAAATCAATTTTGGATTTTCAGTATGTTATAGACAGTTTAAGGAATTTGCAGACTGGACAAAGAGATGTATATTCAACTGTTAACCCAGAGATTGGCAATTCTAACCTAGTCAGTAACTCCATAGAAGAAAAGCCTGTTGAAGTGCTTCCAAAAAGATCACAGGGAAAAACAAAACAAATACAATCGATGGAGCCATTTTTCTCTGTAATACATGGGGCTGCCATGAATAGGAATTGATTCCATAGCAACTTTTTTTTTTTTTTTGTAATCTACAGTTTGGGTAGACAGTAGAGAAATGAGTTGATGATTTAACTGCTTCATGAAACTTTTCCACAGAAATCTACAACTGGAAAAAGTCAATATGATTCTAAATACAATCATCTTTTGAATCTCTTAGATCTGTTTCCTTTCTTCCTTCCTTCCCCTAGGACTTCTTGGTAAATGGAAATGACACAAGGAAATGACCCTTTTGTATTGTTTTAGTTTGAAAAAAGAAGTCCTGTGGTGCGGTAGGTTAAACATTACTGTGCAAGGTCAGAGGTTTCAACATACCTGCTCTCCATGGGAGAAAGATAAGGTGGTCTACTCCCTAAAGATTTACAGTCTTTGAAAGTCTGAGCAGTTCTACTCAGTCCTATAGGGTTACTGAGTCAGAATCAACACAGTGGTAGTGAGTATATATAGTAGTTGTTGTGAAGTGCTGTCAAGTCAGTCCCGACTCATAGAGACCTTGTGTGGGCTTTCCACAGAGTGGCTGATGGACTTGAACTGCCAACCTTGTGGTCAGCAGTCCTGTGCTTATCTTACAGTGCCACACCGGAACTCCATAGGTAGTAGTAATAATTAGTCTAAGAAACTTATTTTTAAACTCAACCAGTATCTCTCAAATAATACTTCTTCAAGCATTATTCCAGGGTATAATATGTATCACTCAAAATACCAATTTATGATTAAGTAATTTGGGTAATCTTGCATATTCTGCTATAGTGCTTCTTCCTCTAGAAGATGTTTATTGACATTAGCATGCAAATGACTCAGAAGACCTATGATAATGAAAACTGAGTAAAAATGCCTTATGCTTGCCCATTGCCATCTTATGGCACTGTATTCCTGGAGACATGTCTATCATAATCAAACCAAACCCAACCTACTGCCATTGCATCACTTCCCATTGTAGTGACACTAAATTCTTATGAGAGCAGATAGCCTCATCATTCTCCTGTGGTTTGGTTCGTAGATTTGAACAACCAAGCTTCTGGTTAATAGTCCAATGTTTATACCACAACACTAGAACCTATTATAATAGTATGCCAACCCCCCTTTTTTTTCTATTTGAGAGGGGAACTACTTTGGGATAGTGGGGAAATAAACTGTGAGTAAATATGCTTTGGTGAGTCAGGTATTTTGTGAAGGAAGCAAAATGACAAACAGTTACTCTGGTTGCCAAAGGATGAGCAGTAAAGTCCCAGGTAGTTTACCTAGAAGCTTCATGTGAATTTCTTTGTGTAGTCTTGGCACAGGGCCACATATACAAGTTCTTTACTCTTGAGGAGACTGTTCCCTGTATCTTACTCTAATATGACTTTAAGCAATAAAGCAGTCAATGGATTACCTTTTTATGCATAAAATATATATAACTGACCCTTCTATGCATAAAAACAGCAAAGAAACACTCCAGATACACTAAAATATATTGAACATATAAACTGTTATTGTTAAGTGCTGTTGAGTTACTTCAAACTGATTGTGACCCTGTATAAGGTTTCCCAGGCTTTAAAAAGTCTGTGGGAAAAATGGCCTTATCTTTTTCCTGCAGAGCAACTGGTGAACTCAAACCGTAGATCTTGTGTTTCACAGTACATGCTTATCATACAGAACATTATAATACAATAATAGTAATAATAATGTTTAGATGTATGTTGTAAAGTAGTACCTCTTTGTTATTATAAGCTATTATACAAGGTGACTTTGAAAAGTTTGTAGAAAAGTAAAATTAAAAGATAATGAACATTGTCGATGAATTTTTGTAAGCTTCTTGTATGTAACTCAAATTTTTAATGAAATAGGCTTTAGGGGGAGTCCTGCTGTGGCTCAGTGGGTTAATGCACTAGACTGCAAAGTCGGTTTGAACTGCAAGGTTAGTGGTTCAAGCTCACCAGTCACTCCTTGGATACCCTCTACAGGGTTGTTACAGATTGGAACCAACTCGACGGCACTGAACAACAACAACCAGGCTTCAGGTAGTAGGACTTTTCTCTATCCTGAAGAATGACACTAAGAATAGGAATAGTTGAAATTTATGAAGTGTCTTCTATGTGTCTGGATTCAGACCACCTGTTTAATGTACTGTTGTTGTTAAGTGCCAGTGAGTTGGTTCTGACTCATAGTGACTCTGTATAGGGTGTCTGAGGAACAGTCGGTGGGTTTGATCGTCTGACTTTGTGGTTTACATAACTTTGTAGTGTCATTTAATCATTCTTTGAGAGGCCCTGTAGGGCATATTCCTATCCTGACTTTTTTTTTTTTTTTTTTAAATTAGGGAATTATGGCTCAGTAAAGGAACTCTGGTGGCACTGTAAGATAAGCACTGCACTGTTACCCACATGTTTGGTCATCTAAACCACCAGCAGCTACTCTGCAGGAAGAAGATGATGCTCTCTGCTCCTGTTCAAATTTGCAACCTTGGGATTTATATATAGGGTAGCTGTGAGGGAGTTGATGGCAGTGTGGTTGGGTGTACAGCTCAACAAGATCATTATATCTAACAACACACAGCTGATAAACAGTCAGCCTTCAAATACAAGGCTATCAGGTTCAAGGCTTGTGTTCTAAACTGATTATTCTGCCTCCTGTTACAAGCAGAGAGCAAGGAAGGATCTTAACTTTTACAGTGCTTACCTGTCCTTTTCTGATATGAACTTTTATGGATAGCTGGGTACTCTATTTGCCACTGAGCTCTCCTTGAGATATTCTGATAATGAAACATGGATTATATAAGTAATGTTTTGAGTCTATACAAGAAATGAAAGATGTTCTGAGAATGTCAGAAGGTGATACATACAAACAAGTTTAAATTGGTGAATTAAATGGTAAAATGGTATTTTACAAAAAGAAAAAAATCAAAGTGGAAGAGGAAAAGGATTAAAATAAATGATTTTTTTCATATTTGTCAAAGGTTATTTGAAAGATATTTGATTACATTTTTGTAAATTGGAAATCACTCTAACTTGCCTCTCATGGTAAGGCAAGACAAAGGTTTTGCATAGAATTTAAGGTAAGATGTCATTTTCATAACCATTACAGAAGCCAAGGAAGCGTTACCCTTACTAGAACTGAATGACGACACTATGAGAAATGTCTAGATACAGCTAAAGTGACATGTTTAAACTCCTAGCTTAGGTGTTAGCCTTTGCTAAGCTAAAATAAATGGCAAGACCATAAATGTAGTATTATTTAAGTAAGTTTGTTGAGACCTTGAGACATGAAATAATGTGGCAAATAAATTTTGCACTTCAAACAACAGATTCTGTTTGCAGAGTATAATTGTGGAGGAGTACTGGTGTGGCACTATAGAATAAACACTGGACCAAGGTCGCTGGTTCAAACCTACCAGCCACTCCTTGGAAACCTAACACTGGGTCGTTACGAGTTGGAACCGACTCAATGACACTTCACAACAACAACATTTCTAGTTTAGATTCCTAAAACCCAGAATTAAAATGAAACTTCAGCTTGGCTCACCTTCTCTGAAGAATTCTGGTGTAAACTACTTGTACACTCAAATGCATAACAATAAGTTTCCATGCTTTTAGAAATGAAACAAGAGAGTTTCTAAAGATAATCACTATGAATACATATCATTTCATGTATTTAGGCAGTCCTGCAAAGTATTTAATTTATGGTTTGAAAATTAGATTTCACTTATATACAACATGACAATCACTGTCACTATTTTTTATTATAAAATTATTTCAGAATACTTGATTGGCTTGTATGATTCAGAAAACGAGACTGTGGACCAAAATTCTGCATCAATCTCATCTCTCTCCACTGTTAGTGTAATGTTTTTATGTAGTACTGTTGTAGTATACCATTGCTTTTCTGATTTTATTTTCTTTTTTCATTACATGTTACAACAACATTAAATAATTCCTAAGTTTTGAGCAAGGCAACTCACTCCTAACAAAATAAGTTAAAACATATTCAAAGTGTTTTTGCTTCTACAGTGCTTTTAAAAGATTGTGATATGTTACAATAAGGATTTTCAGAATTTTAAAATGACTTTTATGAGGAGAATAAAAAAAAGAGAAGTCCTGCTGTAAGAATGCTCTAAAATTCATTGAATTTTACATATTCCAGCTCAGGTAGAACAGCAAATTATGGCATTCACTATTAAAGTAGGGTAGAATTTGAAACAAAAATGAGGCTCATAAGTTGCAGTCATTAAATTATACAACTTGTCATAAACACAATTATTATTCTGAGTAGCCTCATCTTTGATTACATCTTAAATACAAACTAAAGAAACTACAAGAAGATGTTTCTAGCACTAACAGAGAAGTAAAGTCGCCATTAAAGCACAGATTAAGATCTTTAATAATAACATAGAGTGCATATTCAAACAAAATTAGTATATTATACTAAATTTGAATACCAATAATCTTTATTTCATGTTATTTGATGAAATGAGTAGGAAAAATAACTATTTTATTAAGCAATAGACTTACTGTAAAAGAAAATAACTGTCCCATTATCGTGTCTTGAGATGGGCACATTTCCTTCTTAGTCTCCCTTCTGTAGCTTTCATGGTAATTATATACTTATTATTGGATGCTTTTTCAATAATAACTTCTGTTATGAAAATACAAACCAATGCCATTAAAATAAGTATTTGTTCACAGGTCTTCTGAAGAAAATGAAACCCCTATAATGCTGTGTTTTGTTTTTTTTAGATGGGTGTTCAAAGTGTTCTACATGATTTTTTTAGTATTTCTCAGAGCTCGATACAGAGAGTGGAAAATAGCAGAGAACTGAGCAGACAGAATGCTAGTATTTCTTATTTTATACTTTATTTCAGGCCTTTAGCCTGGAATTTGATATTCTTTGTTTTGTACCTTTAAATTCCTAATGGTCTTATGTTTAAGTTGCCTTATACTTTGGGGACTTGTGGTTAGACAGTGGTTCATAAAAATTGATATGTTAAGGTCAGAAGTCATGAGACAAGACACAGAGATGGCTAACTTTAACTTAGAATGGCCCTGCATCTTTTGTAATAAAGATGTATAGAATCCAGCTTTTTAACTCAAGCTCTTAGTAAGGTTGCAGTTTTCTATTTGATTATTTGTTATTTTGAAGCCCTTGCATTGGTGCTAGGCTTGTAAAGTAAAAAAATCAAATAAAATTATTTACAGTGTTTAGACCAAAGTGTTTAAAAGTGTTTAGAGTCCTCTGCTCTGGCCATGAGTGCACTTTCTCACCTTACAGATACAAACTCCTGAGGTATTCATTCAGCTGGTGTTTCCCAAAGTCAGTTCTGTTCTTATGCCTCTATACCGCTGCACTTGAGTTGAATCTATCTCAGCAACCCTGCTATTTAAGAATCCAAGGAATTTTTTAAACTCTCATCCCAAAAGCCAAACAGCTCTGGTATACCTTTCCTTATTGACCCAGAAAAATCTGGAACGATCAGATATTGGGTTTACTTGTTGTTGTTTTTATGTGCAGTGGAGCCGGTTCCGACTCACAGCAACCCTGTACAGGATTTCTGAGGCTGTAAATCTTTACGGGGGCAGAAACCCTCTTTCTCTGGTGGAACAGCTGGTAGTTTCGAAGTGCTGACCTTGAGGTTCGCAGCCCAATTCGTAACCACTACGCTACCAGAGCTCCTTAGGGTAGGATTAATATTATGGAAGTAAATACACCAGAAACTTATTTGAATGAATGGTCACTAAGGTTTGCTTAAATTGATCTGTGGGTTCCTGTGAATTTATTTCTAGTGAAAATTGGATAATACTGTTTATTTTTACCTCAAAAAGTAATAGTAACAACAATATTGGGCTAATTATTGTTCAAGGCACTGAAAGTGTATGCATTCATTATCTAATTACTTTCTTATAATAGTTCTATGTAATATAAACATATTATTGTAGACGATGAAGCCAAGATTTGTATGGATTAATTTGCTCAAGGTCCAATAGTTCAATGACAAAACTGGAATTTGAACTAGGGCCGTCTGATTTCTAAATCAGAGGTATTAATCTTAAAATATATTTCTTTTTTCATGAAAAATCGGATCATTTTAGTAATGGAGAAACTCTGAGATACAAAGAAATATAGTTTTGAAATCACAAGAGTATCTGTTAGAACGATACTCCCTGACCTTTGAAAAATTGAATTTTTCTTATAGTTAATCTATGGTATAGGGTGGTGGTCCCATCAAACTCCTTACCTGAAGGATCACTTTGAATGAATTCTTGACTTGATCATATTTTAAACAAAATGACATCAAGAAAGGAAGCATATTGAGTGCTGGTAAAAATGGCACTCAGAGGCCAAATGAAGAAACAAAGATCTTGTAAATGACCTGAATGAGGAATGGAAATATGTTATTTGATTTATAAAACATGATTGCTTGCTGATGTTTAGAGAATAGTTTCCACAGAAGATGGAAGACAGCACCAGTTTGCGATAAGTAAGGAAAATAATGGGAAGTGAAAAAGTGTCAGCAGGTAGTATAGTCTACCTTTCAAAATGTTTAGCTAGGTATCCCAGTCAAACTATTCAATTAAGCAAAAACCATGTCCCTGCCAGTCAATTCACTCTGTAAATAGAAGGTTACCTATCACATTTCTTGTTGATGTACTTCCCTCCAGTGTATATATTTTTTCCTTTCCTTTTGCCTTCTCAGCTATTTTACTAAATCTGGAATCACTTTTTATTTATTTATTTTGCTTCCTAGAAATAGTCAACTTGAAATTTCCTACCAGATATGTTTTGTAGCAATGTAGTAAATTGAATGTGTTTCATTTACATTTGTAGAATGTGGTATTTGAAATATGTTGTTGTTGAGTACCCTGCTTGGTGTTTCTTACAGTTAGCAATCCATGTTTATCCTACAGGTGTATATAAATTACCAGGATGTTTTAAGGTTATGCTACACAGAGAGGTATATTTCACTCATGATTTATAATTTAACTGGCTTCTTCCTTTTTGATCCCTTAATTTTGTATAACCAAACATTGTCTTAGCTTTAGAATAGGCATTTGATTAGAATAAAACTTTAAGCAAACATAGTTGATGTACCAGTAATGTATATGTCATCCTCAGGTGTCCTCAAAATGAGCACATTTTGAACAGTACAGTTAATTCCATCACAGACTTTCTGTGAAATGCGTTAAACAGAGGGTAATGATGGTCCTAGTGGTGCCACATAAATACAGGACTTACGGTGACAACAATTCAAGGCACTGATTATAGTTTGAAGGCTTCTGCATGAGCCCTCTTATAATATCAAATAATCCCTTGAACTCTTTGTATTCCACATTATTTAACAGAATTAATGGTACTAGTTCTTTGACTCAAAAAGCTAATCTTGAACTGTCTGGAACATGTATAGGCTCCTCTTTGAATTGGGATTCAAAATTATGAGATTTTACTCAATACTCTACATCCAAAAAGTTCATAGTAACTGCTTTTTATTTATTAATGCATGTGTGATATGGCATATATTGTTGTTGTTGTTGTTATGTGCCGTGGAGTCGGTTCCTACTCATAGTGACCCTACACAG
>NW_006408528.1:19299617-19328206 GCF_000296735.1 Chrysochloris asiatica | reverse complement strand
TATATATATACACTATATATAGTACTATATATGTATATATATATTTTATATATACACATACATACATGTGTGTGTTATACGTATGTGCACACACGTAAATTAGACTGCAGTTGAAAGTCAGGAGAGTAGTTATATTTAAGGTTATGGGTCAAAAGAGGGCTTGAGGAGTACTGTGAGGTGCTTATGATATTGTATGGCATTCTGTTGTGGTTCTGTGGGATAAGCACTGAACTGCTAACCACAGAGTTGGCAGTTCAAACCCACCAGCCACTTCTGGGAAGCGCTACACAGGATACCTGAGGCAAACCAACTCGATGGCACTTAACATCAACAGTGATGCTGTATTTCTTCATCTAAGTGCCTGTTAGAAGGCAGTGCTCACTTCGTGAGAGCTCATTGATCTGTACACCTTTGCCTTATTGCCTTTCTATATGAATGTTATGCTTTAATAAATGGTGTATTTTTAAAAGTATATGCTCCAAGAGCTACTTCCTAAAAGACCTTTCATTTCCTCCTTTTTCTCTATTGTCTGTCTAATCAATGGAATGATTCTTTATATTTCAACCTTTAAGTTTTCTGAATTGAGAATTAATTGAATTGGAAACCACAACAAATTAACTTTGAGCAGATGACATTTAATTCAAACACGATCAAATAGAAATTGCCATTTCTTAAAGATTCTATTACAGTGGTGTGCTACCTAATTATGGATACTAATGACTTACTTTAATTCATCCTATTTTAAGAAACAGTATTGTGAATAGCATTTATGAATCTAAAGTTGAGATTACATGTGAAAAGGCACTTAGAGTTATTGTTAAAACACATTCTTCCAAGTAGAACTAAACAGATTTGTGTTTGATTTGATCGTAAATCCAAATTCTGCAAAGAAATTTACTATCTTGACCTCAAGAACGATATGTGTCAATAAAAGAAAGAAGTTACTTCAACAGATGTCATGACATGGTAAAGATTATTAGTATAGTTGTGGATATTGTCTGTGATAAGTATAAAACCAAAACAAAACCCACGCTACTGCCATCAAGTCAATTCTGACTCCTAGTGAGCCTCCTTAGAGTTCTCAATATTGTAAATCTTCATGAGAGCAGACAACCTCTTCTTTCTCCCAAGAAATGACTGATGGGTTGAAATTGCTGACCTTGCAGTTAACAGGCCAATACTGATCCCACAGCACAACTAGGTTGAATTTAATAATAAATAAAACAAAACAAAATCTTGATATTCCTGATACTTACTTTAGATTCTTTTTTCAAACTCTCCTGATGTGTGTGTGCACGCACATATTTTGTAAATAATTACCCCAAATACAAATTTGAATACAACAAATGTGATCGTCCTTCTAGGGAGCTAAGACAGCTTGACTCATTCCCTGCCCTAGTTTCAATAAAGATGGGATGCAGGGAGTTGTGGAAATTTCTTCTTTAGTGATGATTAGAACTGAGCTGGACATTTTCAGTGCTGACCCATATTCTCTAGTTGTATCAATAAACTATCCTTCTTCATAGTGTTGTACTTTGGCTACATCTGGAGATTTTTCTGCACACATGTTATATAGGAAGACCTTTCCAATTATTTGTTCAAAAACATACATCAAAAGTCTTTACAGGAAATACGTAAAATCCTAGGACAATTTCTGAGCATGTTCTATCATTTCAATAAATTCATACTAGAAGCAAGGGCATAAAAATGAAAAAAGTAATGTATATAAATAATATTCCAAGACTGAAGATGGAGCTCATTGCTGTTCAAGAGTACTTTTGGTAAGATAGACTACATAGAATATATGGAATAGACATGAACCTTGGAGGTTGTCTGAAATAAAAACAATGGGAGCATGAGAATGACATTCTGGTAAGAAAACAAAGTTAGAGCAAAGATACAGAAGAGGGAAAACAATCAGTGTTGATAGGAATAATGTATCCTTTACCTTGACTGGAATGTAAATTACATATAGGAGAGGGCTGAAGAACAATAGGGGAGAATGCACTAGAGGACTTTTAAGCATATGTATTTTACTCATGATGTAAGTCACCCAAATGATATTATTTATTGGGCAAAAGTATATGAGATGTACTGGAGCATACAAAAGGATCTTGGTAGTTCCCAAGAATAATCCAACCTTGTTTGTTCACCCAAGCAGGAGAAAAATCAGGATACGTATCTGTACAAAGGAAAATGCAATATACATTTCCTTTCAAAAGTTTTTTTGTTTTTTTTTTGTTTTTTAAGGGAAAGAAGATATAGCAGGTTCTCCTCCAGTGTGCTTAATAATTTTTCCCTGACTTACAAATACAGCATTGCTACCTAAATCCATAGGCTCAAATAGAATAAAATGGCTATGACAAGATTAGTCAGAATCATAACACCGATCTTATGAAGGAAAATAAGAAGTTAGTGACAGTCATTTTATTTATATAGCAATTTGCACATTCATGTCTAAATCCTTCTGGCATTTGAATATATAGCTTCCAAATTGAGGATCTTGTTGGGAAGCCTGAGTCATTCCGAAGCCAGCAGGAATGACAGGAACTGGAAAATCTTTCTGTGGGTCCTTAATTTCAAACTTTTACACAGCTAGCCTTTTTATAAGCTGCTGTCACTGGGGAACCAAACAAAATCCATTAAACAGGTATATAGTTTCTTGACTCTCAGTTATGCAAAGGCTGGACTGATTTAAAATCAGATGTATGGAGGCAGATATGGAAAAAGATCCAGATAGGATGATAGAATTATTAAATTTGATAGCTGACAAGAACTAAGAGAAGGCTATTTAAGCAATCACACTACACACCAATGGCCCTAGAGTCCTCTGGGAAAGCCTATAATGTAGCATATCTCCAATCTTACACACACACACCACATATATGCAACACTTCAATTCCACCACTGCCCCTTTCATCTGCTTTAAATATAATACTGGAATTCTTCTGATAAAGAACATTCGGAAGCAGTTCATGGAATACAAGTTAGAGATTCACTTTATGGATAAAGTAACAGTTTAGAAAAGGATAAAGGACTTATCTAAGTTCACAGTATTTCTTTCAACCTTCTTACAGAGAAGAATAAATACATGGTTACTCATGGAATTAGTCTTCATAAGGTATTTAACATGAGGTATTTCCTGGTGTGGTGTTGTAGGATAAAGTGATGCAAACCCACCAGCTCCAGTATGTCTCACTCCTCAGAAACCCTACGTAGGAACGCTATGAGTCTGATCTGACTTGACAGTACTTAACAACAATAACAACATGTTAATTGTAATGTAAGTTTTTCTATTAAATTTTCTTTGACTCTATATGCATGGTATTTCATGCTTTCAATATTTATAAATAATATTTCTCGAGAGCTTAATGTTTTGTGTATTTAAGAAATCCTCATAGTTCTTATACTAGAGAAGTGAGTGTGATCATTAAATTCTACAGTTTCTGTGATTCTTTGAATTACCCTTCACTATTCAAGCATCTCTTCCCACCCATTCCCTGTGGTGGTGTCAGTCTGGGTTCTCTAGAATAGCAAAACCAGTGAAAGCTATATATGTATATATAAAGAGAATTTATATCAAGGAAATGACCCACAAAGTTGTAGAGGTGGAAAAGTCCCAAGTCTAGGTCAGATGAACCAAGATCCACAGGTCAGACATCAGTCAGGCAAACTGTCAATCAGATAGCTCAGCAGGCAGGCAGGCAGGCAATAGAACAAGTCACTTGCTCAAGTCAAAAGAACCAGAGGTCCAAGGATGAGCCGAATGAAAGATCCAGACCCAGTCAAGAACAAACTAGCTTTGTCTGAGTGTCTAATACATTGGAAGTAGGCCACACCCCCAAGGAAACACTATTTCAGCGTCCATAGCAGACCTCATCATAGACAGTTGATTACATTGGGTTACATCTCATTATGGGGTAAATACATCTCAACTGCCAAATTACTGAGAATCCTGCCCTTATCAAGTTGATAGTTAAAACCTTAACTCTCACAAGTGGGTAGGGAAGACTCAAGTTGCTCTAGAGAATCATATTTGAGATACCCCACAGCAGCTATTTGAATTCAGATGCCTGTTTAATATCAATATTAAATTGACAACTTTTCCAAACATAAAGTTGATATATTCACTCTGGCAAAAATATACGTACTCCTAAAGGCGCTGTGGGTTAATGTGCCAGACAGCAAAGCCGTTTAAACTGCAACGTTGGTGGTTCAAGCTCACCAGTCACTCCTCGGAAACCCTATACAGGGTGGCTATGGGTCGGAACCGACTCAACGGCACTTAACAACAACAAAGACAACTAGACAAGATGTTTGATATTAGGACTATCACAGAAAATCTGGAAAAAAAGTTTAATATACTCAAATGGCTTCAATAGTGACTTAGCCTAAACAGGATCACCCAACAAGAATTAGGCTGACAGGTTTTGATCAATGATAAATGTCCATTAATGCATTAAATATGTCAAATGATTCAAAAAGAAGCAGCAGATACAGTCTTCTGAAGCTTACAAAAATAGTTGACAAAATCAGATATATCTAATGAAAATGATCAGAGTAGTACACATGTGTAAACAATCAAATGTTAACTGTAGCTTATAACTGTTAAGTGAAATGACGCAGTTCAGTAAGTGAAAGATGTTTGTGAACAGAAAGTTCAGAAAACACATGACTGAGAAATGTAACCTTGATCTGAAGTTTTTAAAAATAGTTGTTATATTGCTTGCTGTAGACATCTTATGTATAGATGTGAAGTCATGCATGGTGGTGGCGGTGGTAGTGGTAGTTATGTGCCATGGAGTCGGTTGTGACTCATAGCGACCCTGCATAGGGTTTCCAAGTCTGTAAATCTTTACGGGAGCAGAAAGCCTCATCTTTCTCCCACAGAACAGCTGGTAGTTTCAAACTGCTGACACAGCCCGACTCATAACACTATGCTACCAGAGCATAGTAAGAGAGAAATGGGAAAGGTTTGGGTGACCAAATATGGGCCATGGCTCCTCTAAATAACCCTGTGCCATGGCAACTCGATGCCCCATTATTTGCTCCTGGGATGTCTCCCAGTCATCCAGGGAAGATACAGTTGATCCTTGAGTCTCAGAATTTATGTTAACTGGAAGGACATGTAGAAAGGGCAGGACTTTGAAAAGTCAGTGTGTTACATGCCTTATTGTATTTTAAAAAAAGTGAGTTATGTGAAATAATACTATCATTAGATTAAAATGTATTGTGGTTATACATGTCTAGTGGAGTCATGGTGTGGTGCTGTGGGTTAATGTGCTGGATTGCAAAGTCAGTTTGAATCACAATGTCAGCAGCTCAAGGTCACCAGCTGCTCCTCAGAAACCCTATACAGGGTCGTTGTGGGTTGGAACCAACTCAACAGCACATAACAACATACACATATATTGATATGTAGAATTGGCCTTTTAAAAATTGTCTAGACAGTGAAAAGTTAACTCTTGATAAGAAAATGTATAGAACAAGCATTCCATAAAGCTTGTTATATTTTCAGTTTCAGTAAATAGTTGTAAAACAATTTTGCATGTAAAAAATTATAAAAAGCTCTATTTGCACTTATAAACAGAATTAAAAAATCTTTGTAAATATCCATGATATAAATAGATGTCTTAGACATACTATTATAAAATTGTACACAGCCCAGTTAATGTTTTCATTCCTTTTCTATTACAAAATAAAATAAAATTGGTGCATTTTAGTATAAGCAAGTCTCCTGTTGTCAAGGGCCGTTGAGTCGATTCTGACCCATAGAAACCCAGTATAGGCTTTCCAAGGAGCAGCTGGTGAGCTTGAACTGCCAACCTTGCAGTTCAAATGGCTTTGCAGTCTGGTGCATTAACTCGTAGCACCAAACCAGACTACCTAAAAGTCTTTGGAGGAATAAAATACCAAACCCACTGCCATTGAGTTTATTCTACTCAGAGACCCCTATAAGAGGGAGAAGTACTCTTTAGTGTTCTAGAGACTGAATCTTTATAGGAGCAGATACCCTCATCTTGTTTCCGCAGACTGATTGGTAGGTTTGAACCACCAAATGCAGCTAACAGTCTGACACATCCCACTGCACTACCAGGGCTCCTGAATAAAATACTACTCACATTGCAAATCACACATTTTTTTATCTTATACATATAAAAGTCTTTGATCATTTGATATAGTAAGATTCGTATGAAGATGTTTTATAAGAAATACCCACAGTATTGGAATACAAAAAAAGTAAAAGCACCAAAAAATAAGCTATTTATTTTATGCATCCCAGTGCATAAAACCAAATCATTTCAGATTTCATATTCCTCTCTATTTGTGTTCCTTTTAAAGGCTCCCTTCTGACCCTTCTTAACTCTTCTGTCATATATATAAGGTCCAACAACTTTGGCCATGTCTGAGGCGCAGTTCCTGGTAAACCCTACCTATGCCAGGCATATGGTTTTGAAATAAATACCTTTCACCTCTCTCCAATAGTAATTTTTCTTGATTAGAAAAAGAAAACAATACACGTACATGTGACTTGCATGATATGACTTTTCACCTACATGTGACTTGCATGATATGACTTAGTAGTTATGCTATATTTATAAATACATTTTCTTGGGAACTGATAAAATCACTTTTCTTCTGCTCACTTTGAAAACAATAGCCCCCTTTGCAATATAATTTCCAAGTAAACAATCATCCCAGGGACCTGTATGGACAAATCAGGTTCTATAGTCCTTGCCTTTCTAAATCATTTCATCAAGATCTGATAGATTCTGTCAATCATGATGACTGTTTTGGGATGTAATTCCAAAGTTACTCTCAGCATTGTATTTACAAAAAACCCTGCAAACATCAGAGTCCTTTACTATTTATTAAGAGATTGACTTAATCCTTAAAGCTAGACATGGAATGTTGCACATTTGAATTGCAAAGGCAAGCCACCTTTAATCACTGAGTTCATGTTCTTTGGCAAGAGGTTAACATGAGTTCTTAGTGGTTAGGATCTATCCTGTACGTTTTCAAATCTTTTTATATTTTCTTTCACATAGAAGTTCATTTAATTGTGAGATTATTTCTTTTCAGTGAATCATGTTCTTTTTCATCAATACATGATTGAAAATACTACATTAACTTATATTTTTAAAATGTTTTTATTGTGAGCTGAGTGATAGTTTACATGGGAGAGCATCAGCTTTACACCCATTCTATCGTATTTTGTTTCATTGCAATGATTTCAGTCCCCTCCATGCATCGTCATTCAACAGCGTTTGGTTCCAATCCCTCTGTTTTTATTTTTATCTTTTGAATATACACCGAGGTACTCAGGTATATATGACCATTCAAACAACCAAAGGGTTTAACCTGCATGCCAATCCCCCTGCCTCCAGCACACAGCCCCTCTCCCTCCTTAAGTCTAGATCCTCCAACCACTCAGTCTCTCCCTGTCATCATCTCTGGCATTGCTGCTTCTCTGGATAGGGTCCCGCACTGTGGTCTTCTCCCTTGATGGTTCCAGGGACCTCTGCTCCTGGGATTCAAGATCAACCATTCCCTTCCTTTTGTTACAAACCATCTACCTTTACATTTGCAACATTCTCAATCAGTCCTGATAACAATTATTCACAATTGAACCACAAGAGTCTTATTCCCATCTCCTTTCACCAGTCTCACCTAAACAGGTTGGAAACCACTCAGTGGAGATTCTACCCACCCTGCACCCTCTGGAACTAGGTTCCCTCTTGAAAAGTTGTAAGCCAGTCACTTTGTGCCTTTGTTGCCTGCCCCACTCCATTTTCGGTAGCCAATGTCTAAATTGCCCATCCCTGTCAACCCTGTGTACAGAGGTGGTGGGAATGATCCTTGCTGTAAAGATTCGTTCCTTCTTTTAAGCTACTACATCCATAAGTGTAGGTCAATTTCTTCAAATTGTACAAGATTACACCTTTTTCCTCTTTTTTTTTCCCCCTCTAGTTGAGTTCTGATCATCCAGCCATTGAATCTAGGTCAAATGGGTACTATCTGTAAGCATGGGAGTTCTTGTGCATCTCCCCTCACTTCATATCAGCTGGACACTTCACTTTCTGCTCTATTCCTCTGTGACTATGTCCTTATCCATGGGCTCAAGAGTCTCCAAGTCTTGCTATACTGCTGGACAACCAGGTCATGATCCAGGTTGACAGGAGTCTACTGAATATGGTCAGACTTAGGTCACAGCTTCATTGCTGTTTTTTCCCCACTTCCCCTTATCGGTAGACCAACGTAGTCACCAACAAGATGACATGCCTGCTTGTGTATTACCTTTGAGTTTCAGTCTTGGAAGGGGGTTTGCCCTGAGGGCACTCGATTGCTTGCCTTGATGGCTCCCAAGTGAACAACTTGCTTGTTTTTGTAGTACTCAATCAGACTGCCATTTCTGTTTTTGATTTTTTCCTGCTGGTCTTTCTTTCAAGAAGTATCTTCTGTTCTTCTTGCCACTCCAGGCTGGTCTGTTTGTCCTTTCAAGTGGAAATTTACCACCTCAGAAGATTCTGGATGGGGATCAGGATCCACCTAGGGTCTTACGTGGTGCAAAGTGTCTGCAGGAAGCCTCTTTCACTGGGCACATTCTAGCCCCATTTTAGGTATTCCAATCAGTTATAGGCTGGAGATGGGTTTACAAGCTTACTATAATCATGTTTCTGACTATTCCTTTTTCTCCCTCTCAACTGTCTATTTTACTATAGTAGGCAAGGGAAACCAAGACTCATAAGACAGTTATACATCTTAACATAGTTTCCCCTCTTTATCGCATTCAAACCGAGCCTTAATCCCTGTATCACAGAGCCCTATTTTTCCAAGGTTGAGCAAACATCACTATTTACCTCACTCCCACTTAGCCCATGCAAACCTGCCTAAATATTCTCCCACCCGCCTTCTCCTTCCATTCCCCTCCCCCTTCTTGTGTATTGCACCCCCAACACCCAAACTATCATGTGTCTCTTCCATACCTTGTATTCCACCTTCTCCTCCTTCCCCTAGTCCCACCTCTACATCCTGGTAACCAACAAACAATTCTTTTTTTCTTCTTTTATTGTATTTTTTCTTAAGCTTTTAAAATAATGGTCCTATGCAGTATTTCTCCTTTTGTGACTGACTAATTTCACTCAACATAATTAAAGGTTCATCCATGTTATGCGATGGCTTGTAGATTCCTTGTTATTCTTCAAGGTAGCATAATATTCCATTGTGTGTATGTTCCAAAGTTTGTTTATCTAATCTTCCACTGATGGGCACTTAGGCTGTCTCCATCTTTTTGCTATTGTGAATAGTATTACTATGAACATTGGTGTACATATATCTACTAGTGATATGGCTCGTATTTTTTGTGGATAAATACCAAGAAGAGGGATTGCTGGATCATAAGGTATTTCTATTTCCAACTTTCTGAGGAAGTGCCATACTGCTTTCCAGAGTGGTTGGACCATTTTGCAATCCCACCAGCAATGTAGGATGGTCCCAGGCTCTCTACATCCTTGCCAGCATTTATTGTCCTCTTCTTTTTTGAACTTTGCTGTTATTGCTGGTGTGAGATTATATCTCATTGTTGTTTGGATTTGGATTTCTCTAATGGCTAGTGATTGTGAACATTTCTTCATATGTTTGTTGGTTGCCAGAAACTCTTCCTTAGTGAAGTGTCTGTTCATGTCCTGTGCCCATTTTTTAATTGGGTTATTTGTCTTTTTCTTATAGAGGTATTGTAGTTTCCTATATATTTTAGAGATTAGTCCGTTGTCTGATGTATTGTTGCAAACAGATTTTTCCTATTCTGAGAGCTCCCTTTTTACTCTTTTGGTGACATCTTTTGATGCACATAAGTTTTAGTTTTCAGTATGTCACAATCAATGCAATTTTCACAATGTTTTGTAGTATGTGTGTGCTCTGTATTAGAGCTCTCAAATTTGTCCCTTTTTTTTCATTGATGGCCTTTATAATTTTGAGATTCACATATAGGTCTTTAATCCATGCTGAGTTGGTTTTTGTATATGGCATGAGGCAAAGGCCCTGTTTCAATCTTTTTCATACTGCTTTCCAGTTCTGCCAGCACCGTCTGTTGAAGAGACTATCTCCTCCACATGCAACATACTTACGCCCTTTGTCGAAAATCAGTTGGCTGTAAGTGGATGGGTTAATTTCTGGATTCTTGATTGTATTCCATTGTTCTATGTATCTTTCATTGTACCAGTACGAAGCTTTTTTGACCACTGTAGCTGTGTAATAAATTTTGAAATCATGGAGTGAGAGGCTTCTAACTTTATTCTTCTTCTTAAGCAGTACTTTGCTTATCCTGGGTCTCTTACCTTTCCATATAAAGTTTGTAATTTTTTTTTCCATCTCTTTGAAGAATGTCATTGGAATCTGGAGTAGGATTGCATTATGTGTGTAGATTGCTTTGGGCAGTATTGACATTTTCACAATGTTAAGTCTTCCTATCCAGGAGCATGATATGCTCTTCCATTTTTGCTTTCTTGTAGTAGTGTTTTGTAGTTTTCTTTGTATAGGTTCTTTGTTTCTCTGGTTACATTTATTCCTAGATATTTCATCCTTTGGGTGGCTATTGTAAATTATATTGCTTTCCTAATGTCCTTTTCAGCACTGTCATTATTTGTATAGAGGAATCCAACTTAATTTATATGTTGATCTTGTACCCTGCCACTTTGCTGAAACTTCCAATGAGGTCCACTAGCTTTTTTTGCTGAGTCTTTGGGGTTTTCGATGTATTGGATTATATTGTCTGCAAATAGAGAGAGTTTTACTTCCTCTTTGCCAGTTTGAATGCTTTGATGTAGGCTCTTGGTTTTGTGTATATGCTCTTGATTATGTTGAGGAATTTCCCTTCAATTCCTACTTTGTTGAGTGTTTTTATCAAGAATGGATGTTGAATTTTGTCAAATGCCTTTTCTGCATCAATCGATATGATCATGAAGTTCTGTTCCTTTTTGTTGTTTATATGGTGGATTACACTGATTATTTTTCTAATGTGGAACCATCCTAGTATCCCTGATATGAATCCCACTTGATCATGGAGTATTATTGTTTTGATGTGCTGTTGGATTCTGTTAGCTAGGATTTGGTTGAGAATTTTTGCATCTAGTTCATGAGGGATATTGGTCTATGAGTTTCTTTCTTAGAAATGTCCTTCCCTGGTTTGGGTCTGAGTGTTATGCTTGCTTCATACAATGTATTAGGGAGTTTTCCATCCTTTTCTATATTCTGGAATAATTTGAGTAGAATTGGGGACAGCTGTTCCCTGAATGTTTGATAAAACTCACCCATGAAGCCATCTGAACCGGGACTTCTTTTGGTTGGGAGTTTTTTGATGACCTGATTAATTTCTTCTTTTGTTATTGATCTGTTCGAGTTTTCGACTTCACTGTGTGTAACTTTAGGTAGGTTGTGTTTTCCTAAAAATGTATCCATCTCTTCTAAGTTTTCAAAATTTTTGGAGTACAACTCTTTGTAATATTCTGTTATCCTTTTGATTTCCTTTGGTTCCATTGTGACATCACCCATGTGGTTCCTAATGCATGTTATTTGTGTCTTCTTCCTCTTTTCATTTGTTAGGTTTGCCAATGGTTTGTCAATTTTATTAATCCTTTCAAAGAACCAGTTTCTAGTCCTGGTGATTCTTAATATTTTTTACTATTTCTTTTCTTTGGGTGACTTTGTTGGTCTGTTTCTAATTTTTGGAGATGCTACATTAATGTGTTACTTTTGGTTCTTTCTTATTTTAGGATGTGTACATTTTTGCAATAAATTGTTCTGTCAGCACCACTTTTGCTGTGTCCCAAAGGTTTTGGTATGTTGTGGTCTCATTCTCACTTGTTTCTATGAATTTTGTGAGTTCATGTTTCATTTCTTCTACTATCCAGTTGCTTTTCAGCAGGGTGTTATTCAGTTTACATGTATTCGACTTTATTTCCTTGGGCTTCCTATTGTTGATTTCTAGTGTTATAGCATTGTGGTCTGAACAGATGATCTGTAGTATTTTGATGTTTGTAAATTTATGGATGCTTGTTTTGTGGCCTAACACACGGCCAATTCTGGAGAATGTTCCAGGTGCACTGGAAAAGAATGTTTATTGCACATGTGGTGGGTTGAATGCTCTGTGTACATCTATGAGGTCAAGTTGGTTGATTGTGGTGTTTAGTTCATCTGTATCATTGTTGAGTTTCTTTCTGGTTGTTCTATCCCTTTTTGAAAGTGGTGTGTTAAATCTCCCACTATAATTGTAGATTGTCTATTTCTTTCTTCAGTTCTAGTAAGGTTTGTTTCATATATCTTGATGCTCTTTCATTTGGAGCGTAGATGTTAATTATGGTTATGTCATCTTGCTCAATTGACCCTTTAATCATGAGATAGAGTCCTTCTGTGTCTCTTATGGTGGTTTTTGCCTTGAGTTTATATTATCAGATATTAATATTGCTACTCCTGCTCATCTTTTATTGCAAATTAGCTTGGTATATTTTTTCCCATCCTTTAACTCTTAGTCTATTTTTGTTTTTGTGTGTAAGGTGTGTCTCTTGCAGGCAGCATATTGAAGGGTCTTGTTTTCTTATCCATTCTGCCACTCTCTGTCTCTTCACTGGTGCATTTAATCCATTAACATTCAGTGTAATTATCCCTTTATTGTCGTTGTTAGGTGCCATTGAGTTGGTACCAACTCATAGCAACCCTATGTACAACAGAACAAAACACTGCCCGGTTCTGGGCCAACCTTACAATTGTTGCCACACTTGAGCTCATTGATGCTGCCACCTTGTCAATCCATCTCACTGGGGGTCTTCCTCTTTTTCTCTGACCCTCTACCTTACCAAACATGATATCTTTCTCCAAAGACTAGTCCTGTTGTTGTTGTTGTTAGGTGCCATTGAGTCAGTACTGACTCATAGTGACCTTATGCACAGCAGAAAAAAAACACTGCCCAATCCTGGGCAACCTCACTATTTTTGCCATGATTGAGCCCATTGATGCTGCCACTTTGCCAATCCATCTCTCTCGGGGTCTTCTTCTTCTTTTTCTCTTACCCTCCACCCTACCAAACATGATATCCTTCACCAGTGAGTGGTTCCTCCTGACAATATTTCCGAAGTATTAGAGACAAAATTTGGCCATCCTGGCCTACATGGAGCACTCTAGCTGCACTTCTTCCAACACAGATCTGTTGGTTCTTTTGGGCATGAATTAATTGCTGTAATTATGTTTGTTTTTTTGTAGTGTTGCTAGTTCCTTTGTTCTGCATGCCTTCTTGTGCTGTGTTCATGTTTTTTGTGCTGTTTCTTGTCCGTTTCTTCTTAGTTTTAATGTTTCCATGTTCTACTTGGATCTTCATTTTCATGGCATATTGTGAAGTATTAACTTTCTTTGAGGTTACCCTATAGTCTACTAACTTTTCCCTCTATTTCAGACAGTCTATTGTATCCTGCAATCTACCTGACCTCCTCACCACCTGGATCTCTATTCCTGTATTTTTCTCTTCTTTAACATTGTTATTATTTTGATCTTTGATTGACCTTCCAGGTCCTTTGAATTAGTTGTTGTAATTTTCTTCTATTCTGGACTCTGCAGTTTGTCGACTGAGTTCCGGGTGGTATTGCCACATCTGTAAATTTCTGATTATTGTCTGTTCTTATTGGTTTCCAGTCTAAAGAACTCCCTTTAGGATGTTTTGAAGCATTGGTTTGGCTTTGAAAAAGTCTCTTAGCTTTTATCCTGGAATGTTTTGATTGCACTATCATATTTGATTGACAGCTTTGCTGGGTAGACAATTCTTGGGTGGCAGTTTTTTCTTTTAGGGTTTTATATAGGTCTCCCCATTGCCTTCTTGTCTACATGATTTCTGTTGAGAGGATGAACTTAATCTGATTTGCTTGCCTTTTTAAGTAACATGTCTTTTTTCCCTGGCTGCTTTTAGAATTCTCTCCTAGTCTTTGATTTTGGAGAGCTTGATTATGACATATCTTGGTGATTTTCTTTTGGGATCTATCCTTCTTGGGGTTCATTCAACTTATTGAATGCTTATCTTGTCATCTTTCAAGATGTTAGAGAAATTTTCTTCCAGTAGTTCCTAAACTATCTCCTCTGTGGACTTCTGGTGATTCTTCCTGTTCTGGAATGCCAATAATTCTTAAGTTGTTTCTCTTCATGCTATCCGACATGAATCTTCTACTCTCTTCAGAGTTTTTTTATGCCTTTTTTTGAGTGCTCTTCTATCTTAGCAGTGTTGAAAGATTTGTCTTTCAACCAGCTAGCTGATCTGGCTTCCATCTTTTCCATTCTACTCCTTTGCCCTTTCAGTGTATTGTCCATTTCTGATATTTTATTATGAATCATATGGACCTATTTTTTCAGGTTTTGAATTGTTTCCAATGCTATATATTTCTTGTTTGATTGCTCCTGTAGCACTTTCCTGACTTCATATTTATTTTCCTCCACCACTCTGTGAATCATTTTAATTTGTATTTATATCATTCTCTGAATTCCTTCTCAGGGAGATCCAAATCCTGTTCTTCTTCTAATGGGATGTCCATGTCTGCCTCCAGCTTATTTGTCTCAATTAGTCTTTTCTGTTTCTGGACATGTGTTGGGGTCTTTTATTGTTTTTTTCTTGGACACTTTCAATAGTTAGATGTGTTTTCAATGATTAAATGAATGTATGTTGCTGTATTGTTAAGCTTACTGAGTGTCTCCTGGTGGATGTGATCTGGAGATAGGCTTCCTTTCTCATGTGTCTTATTACTCAGCTGTGAGTTATCTTAGCAAGTATTGACTATCTGTGTAATGCCTAGAAGCTGATATCGGCTCCTGTCCCGATGGTGGGATATTATGGGGTATGCTTGTAGCTTGGCTATATGGCCATGGTTGCTGTCTCTTCTTGAGTAACTTAGGGAGAGAAAGCTCCCACCTCTAGGAAAAAAATGAGACCAAAAGGACCAAAACCAGAAACAATATAAAAGTAGAGACAAAGAACCAGCACACAAAAACAAAAAGAAAACCATAGCAGACTGTTCAGTAGCCTTTGCTGTGCACGTTACGGTGCATGCACAATAGAAACTTCCAGCAGTTGGTGTGGGTATCCACTCACTTGGGCCCCTCCTCTAGTCACTGCATTTGAGGTGCATATTGAGATACATATTGAGAAATGAATGGAAGAAAGATTGTTCACAATTTTTATTTCTGAATGTCAGTTAGGTATCTGAGTATGCACAGCATAATTCTTAAAATAGCTGCATCCTTGTATACAGGAGCTGGTGTTGGCTCTTGTATTTTATGTTGGGGTTTTACAAGGTGCAAATACTGTTTGGCTGTATGGCTAGACCTGCTGTCTCTTGTCAGTTAGGGCATGAATATAGGATCCCATCAAATAAGAGAGTCAACTTTAGTGCTAAGTCTCAGAGTCAGACATCATATGAAGCAGCCAAAAGTTTAGTTTGTGTGGCCGCTGGGATTTTCAGGGATTTCCTCTGAAATGAGAAAATGTACCCTGTGGACACAAAGCTGGACCCTTTTGGGGGTGCGCTCCCACCCTCTTGAAATTGCCCAGGCTGGGCAGAGAAGGTGTGACAGGAGAGAGGAGGACAAAAAAATTTTTAATAAGTCGTCACACATCTTTTCCACGAGTTGCTCCATGGCTTTAGCGCTGTATCAGCCTGGCTGTGAACTTGCCCTCTGCTCTTCCCAGGCTGTGGGCCACAGACAGCATGCTGGTTGATTCCAAAATCGCCACTTATTCCTGCTGCGTCAGATTTCTCCACCTGTGGGCACCGAAAACTGATGCCCCCACTTTGTATCAGATCCATTGCTCTGGAACTGTTCCAGAAAAGTGCCTTCTCTGGTTTTTCATACCTCCGCTGAGGAGCCTCCACTGCCTGTCTCCACTTTTCCTGCCCCCAAACCAGAAGTCTACATTAATTTATTTTTGTCATTTACCAAATTGCATAGAAAAAAAAGTAGCACCAAAAAAGCAAACAAAAACAAAGAAACAACAGACTAAAGTAGGTTTCACATAGTTAAATTGCAATTGTATAATCAGATATCCTTAATTTTGGCATAAATAATTGCGTTCTAGAGAGTTGGAGTAGCGTAGTGGTTACGGATCGGGCTGCGAACCTCAGGGTCAGCAGTTCGAAACTACCAGCTGTTCCGGGGAAGAAAGATGAGGTTTTCTTCTCCCATTAAGATTTACAGCCTCGGAAACCCTGTACAGGGTCGCTATGAGTGGGAACCGACTCCACGGCACATAACAAGAGAGTTGGAAGGTCTTAATGTATTATTAAATCTTAGGAATGTGTTGCAGGTGACTTTTAATTTCTTCTTGTGCCTTGACTTTGTCTATAATAAATTAGAGAAGTAAATGAGTATGAATCCATTCTGTAGATGAATAAATTGTTGTGGAACCCAGCAAGCATGAATGATTCAGTCTCTTTTTTCCAAATCTCTTTCCTAATTTTGATATTTTATTACTAGATCTATTCTATTAACTGAATGTTTTTTTTTTTATTTGTTTGTTTGTTTTTTGCTTTCCCCACTCCCCCAACATATACTTTGCCATTTAAGAGGCCTGTTAAAAAGAGGCTGATCATTCGAACCTGCCAGCTTATCCTCAGGAAAAAGGTATGATAGTTGACATCCACCAAGATTACAGCTTTGGAAAGCCTAGTGGTCAGTTCTATGCTGTCACATATGGTCATTATGAGTCAGAATCAACTGGAGGACAACAGCTTCAAAAGAGATCAAAATTAATAAAAGACTTGTGCAAAGAAACTTATCAATTAGCCAATATCCCATTTTAGATATGGAAAGTTGAAACTGAGGGAAGTTACATATATCTAGTTTGTAGTAGAGCCAGGAATAGACCTAAAGGTCAGTGGTCTCCAACTTCAAAATGTGTGCACACCACTTATTGCAGTTTCTTTATAAGAAACACATTTAAGGGTATTATGTCCAGATTAACCTAACTCAGTGCTGGTGAGTTGATTTTGAATTTAGTGAGTTTGAACCACTGACCTCACAGGTAACAGTCCATTGCTTAACCTAGTAAGTATGCCACTGGGCTCCTTATGTCCACATTAGGTATTATAACTGTTTTTGCTAAATGCAGAATTGAGGGGGGGAAAAAAACCTACCTAAATAGAACGTAGGCTTCAAGAATGACATAACTTAAATTTACATAAATATGAAAATGTTCATATTAAATACTGATTTATGCATTTTAGAAAATTAAGAGAGGAAAATAATTAAATAAACACTTGTCTATGTTTCCATATTCAATAGTCTTTAAGAAATAATTAAATAAAAATTTCCACATACAATTCATTACTGAGTAGCCATGATGATCAGCAGCTGCTCTCAATTGGCCATAGGTATAAGAAGTTATCTTTTATAATGCAAAATTACCACCTGAAATCTGTTATTAACACTGATAGAGTATAAGAAATAGCCCATCTGATTACTAAATTTACTTTCAGTGAAATGCTTAAAAAACTCATCAGCTTTAGGGTTATGCCTGAAGGGCATAAATTAACTATCTCATCAACTGAACTACTTGTTATCACTTGAGTCATATTTTAATATCTGTGGATTGAATGATAGAATTTTTTTTTTTAACTTGAATGATATTAAGTGGTTTTAGCATCATTAACTTAAGCATTTTCTTCCACCCCAATAAATTAAAGGTAAAATATACCACCAAGACAGACAACATACACAAAACTAGAGAAAAATAATTGCCTGAGGACATAATGTAGCACATAGAATTTCAGAGAGTTATAGCTAGGTGGCAGGGGGAGAAATATGAACATGCTTTTTAGAAATGCATCTACGAAACATTTTGCATACTAAGTATTACTTCCTTGTGGAAAGGTAAATGTGAAACTTTATCTGGCGACAAGATAATCCATGAAACTGATGCAAAATTATGGAAATAGTTTTTGACTTTCAGAATAAGATAAATTAGAAATAACTGTACACTGTAAGAAAATATTGATGCTATTATGTATGGAAAAGCATCTCCCAGATCTTTTTACCCAAACAGTGGAAGAATAAAAATTATCATAGTAGTATGGAAAATATTTAGAAAAACTAAATCATTAATATCTTAATGGTTTCTTAGGTATAACTGATATACATAGTATAAACCATACCAATTTTAAGTGGACATTTTGATGAATTATGACATATGCATGCACTCATGAAATGATCGTGAAAAAAAAAGTGAACACATTCATCACCCCAAAAAAAGATTTCTCATGTCTGTAGTTCATTCCCTTCACTTCTCCCACCGCTTCCCCAGTTCAAGCAACCATGGAAGACTACTCAAATGTCCATCAACAAGAGACTGAACAATTATGAAATATTTATACAACATAAAGCTGACCATTTGTCTATATACAGTGGAGACTAAAATGTTGCTGTGATGCTGAAAGCTTTGCCACCAGTATTTTAATAAACAGCAGCAGGGCCACCCATGGTGGACTGATTTTAGTGAAGCTTCCATACTAAGACGCACTAGGTAGAAGGAGAGGCAGACAACTTATAAATGGTGAACAACTGAAAACCTTATGAATAGCAGCAGAGCAATGTCAGCTAGAGTGCTGGAAAATGAAAACATTATAAATAAGCAGCTGAATATTGTCAGATACAGTGCCAGAAGATGAGCTCCTCAGGTTATACAAGGCCTCAAAAAAGGACTTGGGAAGTCCTGCCTCCTCAAAGTAGAATTAACCTTAATGATGCCAATCAAGTAAAGCTTTCAGGACCTTCATTTGCTCATAGGGCACAACACAAAATGAGGAGAAACAGCTGTAAACATATCCACTAACAATTGGAACATGGAATGTACAAAGTATGAATTTAAGAAACTGGAAGTTTTTAAAATGAAATGGACCTCATAAAGATTGATATCATAGGCATTAGTGAACTGAAATGGATTGGTATTGGCAATTTTAAATTAATCATAAGGTTTGCTATGCCAGAAATGACAAGTTCAAGAGGAATGGTGTCACGTTCATTGTTAAAAAGAACATTTCAAGATCTATCTTGAAGTACAATGCTATATGTGATAGGATAGTAGCCATGTGTCTATAAAGATGGCCAGTGAACACCACCATTATTCAAATTGTGGCACTGTGGATTAATGTGCTGGGCTGCAAAGTTGATTTGAACCACAAAGTAAGCGGTTCAAACTCAGGGTTGCTATATGTCTGAACCAACTTGAGAACACTTAACAGAAACAAACTACTAAAGCAAGGAGTCTTGTTGTGGCAATGTGAGTTAATGCGCTGGGCTGCAAAATTAGTTTGAACCACAATGTCGGTGGTTCAAGCTCACCAACCACTTCTCAGAAATCCTATATAGGATCGTTATGGGTCAGAACTGACTTGATGGCACTTAACAACTGCAATCACTAAAGCAAGTGATGATTAAACTGAAGAATTCTACCAAAATATTCAGTCTAATACTGATAAAACATGAAATCAAGATGAATTGATAATTACTGGTGATTGGAATGTGAACGTTGGAAACAAAGAGGAAGGTTCTATAGTTGGAAAATATGGCCTTGGTGATAGAAATCCTGCAAGACCAATTTATGCATTGCAAATACATGTTTTAAACAACATAAAAGGTGACTGTACACATGGACCTCACCAGATATTAGACAAGAATCAAAGTGACTGCATCCATGGGAAGAAATCGTGGAAAAGCTGTGTATCAGCAGCCAAACAAGGGAAGGGGCAGATTGAGGAACAGACCATCAATTGCTCATATGCCTCTTCAGGGTAAAGCTGCATAAAATGAAAACGAGTTGACTGGAGCCAAAATATGACCTAGAATATGTTGTTTTTAGATGCCATTGAGTCGGTAACGACTCACAGCAACCTTATGTAAAACAGAATGAAATGTCGCCCGGTCCTGTGACAACCTTACAATCCTTGCTACCTTTGAGCCTATTGCTCCTGCAACTGTGCCAATCTATCTCATTGGGAGTGTTCCTCTTTTTTGCTGAGCATCCACTTCACCAAGCATGATGTCCTATTCCATGGACTGATCCTTTCTGACAATATGTCTGAAGCCTTAGAGACGAAATCTGGCCATCCTGGCTTCTAAGGAGAAATCTGGCTGTACTTATCTCACCTGAATTTAGAGCCCATCTCAAAAAAAGTTTTGCTGCATTATACATTAGTGAATGCAGACGACCAGAAGATTTGTGGGATAACATCAAGAACATCAGATAGGAAGAAAGTAAAAGGCCATTAAAAAAACAGTAAGGAAAGACCAAAGCAGGTATCAAAGACACTCTGAAACTTGTTCTTGAGCGTTGTTGTTGTTAGGTGCCATCAAGTTGGTACCGACTCATAGCGATCCTATTCACAACAGAATGAAACACTGTTCAGTCCTGGGCCAACCTCACAATCATTGGTACATTTGAGTATGTTGCTGCTGTCACTGTGCCAATCCATCTCTCTGGGTATCTTCCTGTTTTTCTCCAAACCTCCACTTTACCAAACACGATATACTTCTCCAGTGACTGGTCCCCCCTGACAATATGTCCAAAGTATGAGAGACAAAGTCTGGCTATCCTGGCTTCCAAGGAGCACTCTGGTTGTACTTCCTCCAAAACAGATTACTGTTGTTTTTTGTTTGTTTGTTTCTTTTCTTTTGGCAGTCCATGATATTTTCAATATTCTCCTCCAACACCAAAACTCAAATGCATCAATTCTTCAACTGTCTTCCTTATTCACTGTCCAACTTTAACATACTTATGAGGTTATTGAAGATACAATGGCTTAGGTTAGGTGCACCTTAGTCTTCAAACAGATATTTTTACTTTTCAACACTTTAATGAAGTTTTGTGCAGCTGATTTGCCAAATGCAATACGTCATTTGGTTTGTTGACTGCTGCTTCCATAAGTGTTGATGGTTGATCCAAGCAAAATGAAATCATTGGCAACTTCAATCTTTTCTGTATTTGTATGGATGTTGTTTATTGGTCAAGTAGTGAGGATTTTTGTTTTCTTATTCTGAGATACAACCCATACCAAAGGCTGTGGTCTTTGAGCTTCATCAGTAAGTATTTTAAGTCCTCTTCACTTTCAGCAAGCAAGGTTGTATCATCTGCATATCACAGGTTGTTAATGTGTCTTCCTCAATCTTGATGCCACATTTTTCTTCATAAAATCCAGCTTCTCAGATTATTTGTTCAGCATGAAAATTGAATAAGTATGGTGAAAGAATACAACCCTGGCACACACCTTTCCTAATTTTTAAAACATTTGGTGTCTCCTTGTTCTGTTTGAACAACTGCCTTTTGGTCGATGTACAGGTTCCTCATTAGCACCATGAAGTGTTCCTGAATACTCATATATCACAATGTTGTCCATAGCTTGTCATGATCCACACAATTGAAAACCTTTAAGTAGTCAATAAAACACAGATAAACATCATTCTGGTATTCTCTGCTTTCAGCTAAGATCCATGTGATGTTAGCAATAGTATCCTTCATTCCACATCCTCTTCTGAATCTAGTCGGAACCTCAAGGAGTTCTTTGTAAATGTATGGTTATGGCTGTTTTTGCATTATCTTTAATAAAACTTTACTCGCAGGGGATATAAGTGATATTGTCTGATGATTTCTGCATTATGTTGCATCATCTCTCTTTGAAATGGGTACAGATACAGATCTCTTCCAGTCAGTTGGCCAGGGAGTTGTCTTCCAAATTTCTTAAGCATAGAGAAGCTAAATCTTATGGAAGAAATGAAGAAATAAAAGAACTGAACAGAAAATTTCAAAGGGCAGCTCAAGAAGATCAAGTTAAGTGTTATAATGAAATGTGAAAAGACCTGGAATTAGAAATCCAAAGAGAAGAACATGGTCAGTATTTCTCAAGCTGAAAGAACTGAAGAAAAAGATTAAACCCCAACTTTCAATATTTAAGGATTCTAAGGACAAAATATTGAATGATGCAAAAAAGCATCAAAAGAAGTATGGAAATAGTGACCAGAGTCAATGTACTAAAAATAAACGAATAATCTTCCACTGTTGTAAAATGTAGCATATGCTCAAGAACCAATGGTACTGAGTAGCTCTGAAGGTATTGACAAAAAACAAGACTCTAAGAATTGACAAATTGCAAACTGAAATATTTCAACAAATGGATGCAGCACAGATCTGCTCATTCATCTATGCCAAGCAATTTGGAAGACAATTAGCTGACCAAATGATTGGAATAAATCCATATTTGTGTCCATTCTGAATCTAAGTGACTCAACAAAATGATAAACTCATGGGACAATGTCATTAATACCACATACAAGTAAAATTTTGCTGATGATAATTTAAAAACAGTTTCAACAATACATGAACAAGAATGTGCCAGAAATTCAAGCTGGATTCTGAAGCGGACATGGAGCTAGGGCTATCAGATAGCTCTTGGCTGAAAGCAGAGAATATCAGAAATCTTATTTACTTGTGCTTTATTGACTAAACAAGCTTTCAACTGTATGGACCATAGGAAACTATGGATAACATTTTGAAGAATGGGTACTCCAGAACACTTCATTGTGCTCATAAGGACACTGTACATAGACCAAGAGACAATTGTTACTGCAGAACATGGAATAATGAATGATTTAAAACCAAGACAAGTATGTGGCAAGACTATCCTTTCATCAGTGTTATTCAATCTGTATGATGTACACATAATCTGAGAAACTGGGTTATATGAATAAAATTGTGGCATTATGACTGGAAGACTCATTAACAATCTGTGATATGCAGATGATACAACCTTGCTTGCCAGAAGCCAAAAGGACTTAAAATACTTACTGATAAAAATGAAAGTCTACAGCCTTCAGTGTGGATTGCACCTCAATGTAAGAAAACAACATTTCTCAGAACTGGACCAAGAAACAACATCCTGATAAATTGAAAAAAGATTAATGTTGCCAAAGACTTCATTTTTCTTGTCTCCACAATCAATACTCATGGAAACAGCAGTCAAGAAATCAAAGACATATTCCATTAGGTAAATCTGCTGTAAAAAATTCTTTTGTAGTTTTCAAGTGCAAAGATATTGGTTTGAGGACTAAGAGTGCCTGAACCAAGTTATGGTATTTTCAATAGCCTCATATACAAATAAAAGCTGGACAATGAATAAAGAAAAGTAGAGAAGAATTGATGCTTTGAATTGTGGTTTTGGAGAAAAATATTAAAAGCACCATGACCTGTCAGAAGAACAAACCAGTCTGTGTTGGAAGAAGTATAGAGTGCTCCTTGGAAGCCAGGATGGCTAGACTTCATCTCTCATACTTTGGGCATGTTATTAGGAGGGACCAGACCCTGAAAAAAGGAAAAACATAGATAAAAAGCTTGGTAAAGTGGAGAAAGTGATAAAGAGGAAGACCCTGACTGAGATGGATTTCCACAGTGCCAGCAGCAATGGCTAAACCATAACAATTTTGAGAGTGGTACAGTATTTGGCAGTGCTTCCTTCTGTTGTGTACTGTATAGGGTTGCTATGAGCCACAAGCGATTTGACAGTACCTAACAAAAAGAGAGGAGTCCTGGTGTGGCGCTGTAGGTTAATGCGCCAGACTGCAAAGCCGTTTGAACTGCAAGGTCGGCAGTTCAAGCTCATCATTTGTTCTTCGGAAATCCCATACAGGGTTGCTATGGGTCAGAACCAACTTGACAGAACTAAACAACAACAACAACAAAAAGAATAATATAATGACACCCAGTAGAAAAAAGATTTGATAATATATATACAATATAAACTAAATATATATATATATATATACAATATAAACAAAAATTTTCTGAGTGAAAGATAAGACAAAATAGTGCTTAAGATATGGTATCATTTTCATGAAATTTTATAGAATGCAAACTAATCTATAGTGACAAAAAGTCCAAAGTCTAATATTTAATTAGCTGTTTTAATAAAGTATATTGCTATTTGCTTTAAAATTTAGTTTCCTATCACTTAGTTCCTAGTGCCCAAATAAAACAAAACAGAATCACCTAAATGACTACTGACTTTATATAATTGAAGAATTCCTTTAGAGCTAATACAGGCATCCTGCAAATTTCAGGCAGACAGAGGATAAAAAGCAGATGTAAAATATGTAAAAGTTTGAGTCACAAGGCCGGCTCTAGATTTTGTTATTTGCTTCTTTCTGCAAATTTGTCTTCTACCAAGAAACAAAAGTATTCTGAGTTTTGCTACCACATACTGTGTAGTAGTTCTTCTATTTAATTCTAGTTGTATTTCAGTGGTTATCTGACCACAAACAATAGTATCTTACATGTTATGGAGTTTTCACATGTTATTTCCATTTTTGCAACTGCCCCACGGCATAAAAAGGGCAAGAACAATTTGATATTATAATTATGAGGAACTAGGAATCATAGGTCTTCCTTTAATATACTTATCACTTGGTTACTCACTGGAATTCATATTTAGCTCTTAAGAACGAACTTAGGTCTTTGATTTCCGCCCCCCTTTGTTTTTCCCCCTTTCCTTGTTATCATAGACGGTTTATACATAGGTTAGTAAAGTTAGATTTCATTTAGTTAAATCAAGACATAAAAAATTGAAAATGTCCTACCTTCCAGTTGTGAACATTGTGGAAACATGACCTCATTTCTTTATGAATAGATTGCTCTTCAGTTGATTAGGAAATTGAGTGCTTAGCTGTGACTAAAAGTCTTTTAATAAAATGACATCTTAATGGTGTGTTTCCACATACAGATCTGGTCATTAAAGGTTGATGAATAGAACACTGACCTTAAAAGATCCAAATTTTCATGAAATTAATAACTAAATAGATAAAAGAAGAATTGGAAAACCTAAACAAGCAATTCAATTAATTTTCTTCATTATAATTATTAGTTTGATGAAACAAATTAGTTGATTTGAGGAATATATGTTAAAATGGAAATATTGAACATACACATATATATAAGGGGATTTTAAAAAGTTCATGGACAAATCGCATTAAAAGATGATTGAAGTTTCCCACAAAGTTGGGTTTTTTGTTTTTTTAACTTTTTATTGTGAGGTTTACATGGGAGAACATCAGTTTTACACTTATCCTATCGTATTTCATTTCATTGCAATGATTACAGTCCCCTGAATGCATCATCATATAACCCTAAAGGGTACACCATTCAGCCACCCCATTCCCCACCACCGGCCACCAGCACATAGACTTACTCCTACCCTGAGTCCAGTGTCCCCAGCTGCTCCATCTGTCCACATCATCTTCTCTGTCTCCACCCCTGGCATGACTGCCTTTCTGGATAGGGTCCTGCTCTCCGTTCTTCTCACTTGATGGTCCCAGGGACCTCCGCTTCTGGGCTGCAAAAGCAATCACTCTCCTCCTTTTGTCATAAAACATCTACCTCTATATTTCCTAGCCTCACAGTCAGACCTGATGGCAATTATTCACTATTGCACCACAAGAATCTTATCCCTATTTCCTTTCTCCAGCCCAGTCCCAACAGATTGAAAATCATTCAGTGGTGATTCTATCTTCCCCCACACCATCTGGAACTAGGCTCCCTCTTGAAAGCTTGTAAGCCAGTCACTTCTTGCCTTTATAGGCCCCCCCATTTTAAATAGCCAATGTCTATGTTGCCCATCCTTGTCAACCCTGAGTACCGAGGGGGTAGGAGTGATCCTTGCTGTAAAGATTTGTTCCCTTTTTTGAGCTACTACATCCATAAGCATAGGTAAAGTTCATCATATTGTATCGGGTTACCTTTTTTTTGTTGTTTGTTTTTTACCCTTCTTCTTTCTTCTTCTAATCAACTTCTGATCATCTAGCCATCAAAGTCGGGTCAAGTGGGTGCTATCTGCAAATGTGGGTATTCTTGTGCCTCTCCCCTCCCTTCTTATCAGCTGGGTGCTTCACTCTCCACTCTAGTCCTCTGTGGCCATGTCATTGCCTCTGGGCCCAGGAGTTCCCGGGTCTTGCTGTACTGCTGGCCATCCAGGTCTCCACCCGGGTTCACGGGGGTCTATTGAATGTGGTCTGGCTTAACTCACAACTTCATTGCTGCTTTTTCCCCCCTCTTCCCTTATCCGTGACCAACATGGTCACCAGCCAGACCACTTGCCTGATCATGTATACCCCTTGAGTCTCAGTCTTAGAAGGGGGTTTGCTCTGAGGGGTTCCGACCGCTTGCCTTGATGGCTCTCAGGCAAACAGCTTACTTGTTCTTTTAGTAATCAATCAGACTGCCGTTATTGTTTCGGATTTTTCCCACCAGTCTTTCTTTCACCAAGTAAGCGTCTTCTGTTCTTCTAGCCGCTCCAGGCTGGTCTCCTCATCCTTTCCAGTGGAAATTTGCTACCTCAGTCGGTTTCGGATGGGGTTCTGGATTCCACCTATGGTCTTGTGCAGTGTAAACGCTCCACCTGAAGCCTCTTCTACTGGGCAACGTCTAGCCCTCTTTAGGGTATTCCAGTTAGTTATAGGCTGAAGACAAACTTACAAGCTTTCTGTCGTGATGATTCTGGCTATTCCTTTCTCCCCACCTCATGTCTTTTTTACAATGGTAGGCAAGGGAAATCAAAATTCAAAAGACAGCCAAGCATTTTAACACAATTCTCCTCCTTTGCCCCTTCAAACCATGCCTCAATCCCTGTATCCCTGATCTCTGTTGCTCCAAGGTTGTTCATACATCGTCATTTACCTCTGTCCCACTTAGCCCATATAAACCTGCCTAACTGTTCTCCCATTAGCCTTGTTCTTCCATTCCCCTCTTCCTTCTTGTGTATTGCCCTCCTGCCCCCCATGCCCCCTGCTAACCTGTACCTATTCCTTACCCTGTGGTCCATCTTCTCCTCCCTTCCCCTCACCCCACCACCTACACCCCAGTAACCTGCAAATAAATTTATCCCCCTTTTTAGTGTGGGTACTTTTTCTTAATCTTTTACAATAATGGTCCTATGCAATATTTCTCCTTTTGTGACTGACTAATTTCACTCAGCATAATGTCCTCAAGGTTCATCCATGTTATGCGGTGGCTTCCAGCTTTCTTGTTATTCTTCAGAGTGGTATAGTATTCCATTGTGTGTACATACCAAACTTTGTTTATCCATTCTTTAGTTGATGGGCACTTAGGCTGTCTCCATCTTTTTGGAATTGTAAATAGTGCTGCTATAAACATTGGTGTGCATATATCTATTCGTGTCATGGCTCGTATTTCTTGCAGGTAAACACCAAGTAGAGGGATTGCTGGATCGTAAGGTATTTCTATTTCCAACCTTCTCAGGAAGCACCATATTGCTTTCCAGAGAGTCTGGACCATCTTTCAATCCCACTAGAAATGCAGGAGCATCCCAGCCTCTCCACATCCTCACCAGCACTTATTGTCCTCTACTTTTTTGATGTTTGCTGTTATTGCTGGTGTGAGATGATATCTCATTGTTGTAAACCCTGTGTAGGGTCACTAGGAGTTGGAACCGACTCAACGGTACTTAATAACAACAACAATGGTTAGCGTAGTGATGACGAATCGGGCTGCTAATCTCACAGTCAGTGATTCAAAACTACCAGCTGTCCCCCAGGAGAAAGATGAGGATTTCTGCTCCCATAAAAATTTACAGCCTCGGAAATCCTGTACAGGGTCACTATGAGTCGGAGCCAGCTCCACAGCACTTAACAACAACAATGGCTAGTGATTGTGAACATTTCTTCATATGTTTCTTGACTGCTCAGATATCTTCCTTGGTGAAGTGTCTGTTCATGTCCTGTGCCCATTTTTTAATTTAATTATTTGTCTTTTTCTTATAGAGGTGTTATAGTTTCCTACATATTTTAGAAATGAATCCCTTATCTGATGTGCCATTGCAAAAGATTTTTTTTCCCATTCTGTGGGTTCCCTTTTTACTCTTCTGGTGAAGTCTTTTGATGCACATAAGTTTTTAATTTTTAGTATGTCCCAATCATCCATTTTGTCTACTTTTGTTTGTGTAATTTTAAAAATGTTTGTTAGTCTGTGTAATGCCTGTATTAGAGCCCTCACATTTGTCCCCATTTTTTCATTGATGACTTTCAAATTTTTGGGATTCACATTTAGGTCTTTAATGCATGCTGGGTTGTTTTTTGTATAGGGCTTGAGGTAAAGGCCTTTTTTCAATCTTTTGCATATCTTTTTCCAGTTCTGCCAGCACCATCTGTTAAAAAGACTAACTCTGACCCATGCAATATACCTAGGCACTTTGTCGAAAATCAGTTGGTTATATATGGATGAGTTAATTTCTGGATTCTCAATTCTGTTTCATTGATCAATGTATCTTTCATTGTACCAGTACCAGGCTGTTTTGACCAATGTAGCCATATAGCAAATTTTGAAATCGTGCAGTGAGAGGCCTCCAACCTTGTTCTTCTTCTCTTAAGCAGTGCTTTGCTTATCCTGGGTCTCCTTCCTTTCCATATAAAGTTTGTAATTGTGTTTTCCATTTCCTTGAAGAATGTTGTTAGAATCTGGATTGGTATTGCATTATATGTGTAAATTGCTTTAGGCAGTATTGACATTTTCA
>NW_006408528.1:19271407-19298356 GCF_000296735.1 Chrysochloris asiatica | reverse complement strand
ATGTGAGTTATTCGTGTATTCTCCCTCTTTTCTTTGGTTAGATTTGCCAATGGTTTGTCACTTTTATTAATCCTTTCAAAGAACCAGCTTCTTGTCCTATTGATTCTTTCTGTAGTTTTTCTGTTTTCCATCTCATTTATTTATGCTCTTATCTTTTTTACTTCTTTTCTTTTGGTGATTATAGGTTCCCTCTGTTGGTCAATTTCTAATTGTTGGAATTGCTGTGTTAATGTGTTAATTTTGGTTCTCTCTTCTTTTTGGATGTGTGCTTTTATCGCAATAAATTGTCCTCCCAGCACTGCTCTCACTATGTCCCAAAGATTTTGGGGTGTTGTGTTTTCATTCTCATTTGTTTCTAGGAACTTTATGAATTCATGTTTAATTTCTTCTCTTACCCAGTTGCTTTTCATCAGGTTGTTGTTCAGTTTCCATGTATTCGACTTTATTTCCTTAGTCTTCTTATTGTTGATTTCTAGTTTTATAGCATTGTAGTCTGAAAAGATGCTCTGTAGTATTTTGATGTTTGTAAATTTATGGAGGCTTGCTTTGTGACCTAACACACGGTCAATTCTGAAGAACGTTCCATGTGCACTGGAGAAGAAAATATATTGTGTTGTTGGGTTGAATGCACTGTACACGTCTGTGAGGTCAAGTTGGTTGATTGTATTGTTTAGTTTCTCTGTAACATTGTCAAGTTTCTTTCTGGTTGTTCTGTCCCTTTTCAAAAGTGGCATATTAAAATCTCCCACTATGATTATAAATTTTTCTATTTCTTTCTTCAATTGCAGTAAGGTTTGCTTCATATATCGGGGTACTTTTTCATTGGGAGCATACATATTTATAATGGTTATGTCATCTTACTCAATTGACCCTTTGATCATGAGATAGTGTCCTTCTTTATCTCTTATGCTGGTTTTTGTCTTAAAGTTTACCTTATCAGAGATTAGAATTGCCACTCCTGCTTATTTATTGTTGCAGTTAGCTTGGTATATTTTTTTCCATCCTTTAACTTTTAGTCTGTTTTTGTCTTTGTGTGTAAGGTGTATCTCTTGCAGGCAGCATATTGAAGGGTCTTATTTTCTTATCCAATCTGCCACTCTCTGTCTCTTCTCTGGTGCATTCAATCCAGTGACATTCAATGTAAGTATCGATAGGTATGAATTAATTGTGGCCATTATATTAATTTTTTTAGCAGTACTATTTGTTTCTTTGTTCTGTATGCCTTCTTGTGCTGAGTTTGTGTTTTTTGTGCATTTTATTGTCGGTTTCTACTTGGTTTTCATGTTTGCTTGTTCTGCTTGGAAGTTCATTTTCATGGTAAGTTGTGAAGTATTAACTTTCTTTGGGGTTACCTTATAGTCGATTAACTTTTCTCCATTTAAGAAAATCTGTTGTATACTGTAATCTTCCTGACATCCTCACCAACTGGATCTCTGTTCCTACATTTATCCCTTCTTTGACATTAATATTATTTTGATCTTTGGTTTACCTCCCAGCTTCATTGAATTCCTGTTGTAGTTTTGTTCTGTTCTGGACTCTGCTATCTGTCAACTGAGTTCCAGGTGGTGTTGCCATGCCTGTCAATCTCTGGTTGTTGTATGTTCTTGTTGGTTTTCAGTTCAAATAACTCCCTTTAGGATGTTTTGAAGTGCTGAATTGGTTTTGATAAAATCTCTTAGATTCTGTTTATCCTGGAATGTTTTGATTGCATCATTGTATTTGATTGACAGTTTTGCTGGATAGACAATTCTTGGTTGGCAGTTTTTTTTGTTTTTGTTTTTTTTTCCTTTGAGGGTTTTGTATATGTCTCCCCATTGCCTTCTTGCCTGCATGATTTGTGTGGAATAGTGAAAGCTTTATCTGATTTGCTTGCCTTTGTAAGTCATACTTCTCTTTTCCCTGGCTGCTTTTAGAATTCTCTCTTTGTCTTTGATTTTGGAGAGCTTAATTATTATATGTCTTGGTGAGTTTCTTTTGGGGTCTATCCTTCCTGGGGTACGTTTGGCTTCTTGAATGTTTATCTTCTCATCTTTCAAGATGTTAGGGAAATTTTCTTCAGAAGCTCTTCAACTCTCTCCTTTGTGGACTTCTCTGATTCTTCCTGTTCCAGAACGCCAATAATTCTTAAGCTGTTCCTCTTCATGTTATCCAGCATGAATCTTAGACTCTCTTCACATTTTTTTATCCTTTTTTTCAGCTTGCTCTTCTATCTTAGCAGTATTGAGAGATTTGTCTTCCAGCTCGCTTATTCTGGCTTCCATCTCTTCTATTCTGGTCCTTTTCCCTTTCAGTGTATTGTCCATTTCTGATATTTTATTATTAATCATCTGGACCTCTATTTGCAGGTTTTGAATTGTTTCCAATGCTGTATCAATCTTGTTTGATTGCTCTTGTAGTACTTTCCTGAATTCTTCCTTGTTTTCCTCCACCCCTTTTCGGAGCATTTGAATTTGTTTCCATATCATTCTTCTAATTCTTTCTCATTCAAATCCAAAACCTGCTCTTCCTCTTCTTGAAACCCTTTGTCTATCTCCAGCACATTTGTCTCACTCTTTTCTGTTTTTGGACATGTTTTGAGATCTTTTGTTTGTCATTTCCAGTACTTATATGTTTTTTTTAATGCTTAAGTTGATATTTGTTGTTGTGTTATTAAGCTTACTGGGTGTCTCCTGGTGGATATGATCATGAGATAGGCTTCCCTATTCACATGTAATGTTTAGCAGCTGTTATTGGCTCTTGTCTCAATGGTGGAATATTATGGGATATGCTTATAGATTGGCTATATAGCCATGATTGGTGTCTCTTCTTGGGTAATGTAGTAAGAAAAAACTCCCACCTCCAGGAAAGGTGTGTGATCAAAAGGACCAATAGCAGAAGCAATATAAAAGTAGAGACAAAATCCACCACTTTGAAACAAAAATATAACTGTGACTGAGTGATCACAGGCAGTGTGTGTGCACGGTAGAAGCCTCCATCAGTGGGTGGGGTTGTCCACTCGCTCAGGCTCCTCCTCTAGTCACCACGGTGAGGTGTGCAGATAGATATTGAGAAGTTAATGGGAGAAAGATTGTCCACTATTTTTATCTCTGAAGGTCAGTTAGGTATGTGCGTGTGCACAGCGTAATTCTTGAGGTAGTTGCTTCCTTTTATGTTGGGATTTTACAGATTGTTTTATGATTTGTCTGTCAGGCTTGACATGCCTGCTTTTTTCTTGCCATATAGGCCTGGGTAAGGGGCCTACACAAGGAGCTCTGATAGTGTGTAGTGTCCACGAATCAGGCTGCGAACCTTGCTGTTTACAGCTCAAAACCACGAGTTGTTCCATGGGAGAAAGAAAAGGCACTCCACTCCTTCAAAGATCCACAGCCTCAGAAACCCCACACAGGGTTGCCATGAGGCAGAACTGATTCCACGGCACACAGCCATCAAAGGTCCCACACAATTCAAGGGCTGCGACCCCAAGGCTGATGTCATAAGTAGCCTCTAAGCTCCTTCTCTCTGCACCATGGAAAAACTGTTCGGTCAGCACTGGACTTTTTTTGGGGGGTGTGTGGGGTTGGGTGGCGTGTGCATCCACTCGCCTAAAGGTGTCTGTGATGGGAAAAGGCGAGACAGGGACAAGGAGGAAAAAATGCGCACAATCTCCCCCACCTGTTTTTGGAAATGTCTCTGCACTGCCTTTAATGAGAGTTCCCTGTGCCCGTCTGGCTGTAGCCCCATCCTCTGAACTCTGCCTAGGCGGGGTGGCCGCAGAGGGAGTCCCGTGTCCAGAGATTCCTTACTCACCGTGTTTTCCTTTATATCGTGATTTTTTTCACTTGCGAATGCAGGAAACTGACGTCCTGGACCTTATGGTAGATCCAGAGCTCTGGTGGTGTTGTGAACACAGCTTCTGTGAGTTTTCAATCCCACCCCCACAGAGCCTTTCCTACCTGGCTGTCTCTGCTGCCTGCCAAAACTGGAAGTCCCACCAAATTTTTTGAGACTCCTCATAGATGTATATGTCATTTTTAAAGTTTCAGCTACATAACACAAAAACAGTCTTTGTAGCTATAGGAAGTAAATATTATTACCATTTTATTGTTGGTAATAAAATATTTAAGTCCATCATTTTTTCCTAATCACCTTGAATTTTGTGGTCACCTGTGGGGAGGCTCTAATTTATAGGAAATAATATTTGATAATATTGATGGTGGTGGTGGTGGTGGTTATGTGCAGTGGAGTTGGTTCCAACTCATGGCGACCCTGCATAGGGTTTCTGAGGCTGTAATTCTTTACCAGAGTAGAAAGCCTTATCTTTCTCCTGCAGAACTGCTGGTAGTTTCGAACTGCTGACCTTGAGATTAGCAGTCTGATTTGTAACCGCTACGCTACCAGAGCGCCTTGATAATGTTAACAGCAATTGTAAAACTTTACTTTTTTTCTTTTAATGAAAGCATTATAGAGCCAATTAGATTATATTGCAATTAGTGAGAAACACAGTAATGTAGCATATGTTTTATACTAGAAAAGAAATGACCTTGTACTAAGAAACATTTTCTCTGTAAATGCAGAATAAATACGTGTTATTTATTTTTAAACTAATGTATAGGTCCCAATGTGTTATAAATTGGTGAAATTTCAAATTACTTATTTTTTATAATCATCCAAAGAATATGACATAGAATATCTAAAACTTTCAGTAACCAAAGGCATCCTATTAAAAATAAAAAGTATGTTTCTACTCTAGCCAAAGGCACACATTCAAAAGGCACAGTAACAAAAGGTCAGGCCAGAAATTCAGCTCACGATCAGTTGTAGAAAGCAGGGCCTGTTTACAGTAAGGAAAATACATATTTAATGCAATGGACATTATTTCTAACAAGTATACTTATCAGGAATATGGCACCAAGGGGAGTTTAGAAATAAAAGAGTCAGCAGTAAAGGGCACTAGTGCCCTGACAAGACCATGTTAAAATATCTGGCTGAGGCTTTCACTTGTTTTTTACACTGGATTTTTGTTTTTTTTAATCCTATTTAGTTTGTAACACAAAGATAGGCCCCATAGGAAGAAAAACTTGCCATCTGCATAGTATATCACTCAGTTGAGTACAGATAACTACATCTTTTCCCAATGGGAAGAAATCCTGTTTTATTGGACTTTGAGGGCCCATTCCTCATTTGCTTACATTGCTTGGGTGTCAGTTATAGGAGACTTGGCTCCTTCTTCCCTGTCAGAGTCAGGAATCTTCACTGTAGCCAAAAGGACTTTGTTAATTCCTTCTCCCCATTCCCAAACCAGTCCATTCTACTATAAGCTAACATGTGCTTCATCCAAACCGTGGTATTTTCCATTTTTCACGAATGTTTTGAAACATCCTCATATTTATTAAGAAGTTTAAGGGCATCCTTATTTCCCATAGGTCTTCTTTACTTTTTATATTCTAGAATAGATTATCTACTTAAAAGAGTGTAGGTTACAATTAATGCAGCTAACTCAGAACAGAGATTTTCTAATAAATGCAGCCACTAAAAAGGATATAGATTCCTGTCTAGTGGTGTAGCAGTATATTTAAGCAGAAAGAAGTCAGAACCATGATCTTGCATGGCATAATGAACAGAAGCAAGGCATTCTATGAGAATCAATTTTTAACAAAGGTATTATGCTTTGGCCAATTCATACAAAGCTCAGACTTTGTGTAAGGTCTCTCAAACAACAAACAGGAAGTCTAAGACAGATGTCCTAGGAGAAATGTGAACAGAGAACATTTAGAGGAACAGTGTGGACAAGATCATGATTATTACCAGTCAGAAATAATCACCAGTAGTAGTAGAAGAGGAGTGAGAAATAAGAATCATTTTCTTTCTAAAGCTTAAATGGCTTGTTATTTATTAGTACAGGTGCTGTGAGATAAAGCAGTGGATCACAAGATCGTTGGTTCAAACTCATCAGCTGCTCCTTGAAAACCCTACCCAGGGCACTTAACAATAACAACATAGTAAAGTCTTAGAGCATGGTGACTCTATATGATAAGCAATGGACTGCAAACCAGCCTTTCCTTAGGACATAGATGCTCCTGCAAAGATTTAAAGCCACAGAAACCCTATACAGAGTTGCTATGAATCAGAACCGATGACACTTAACAACAACAAAAGCAGTAAAATATGTTTTACTCTCACTACAAAATATAGATTAATTCATAGTTTACAATTCTTTATGTCATCATCATAACACAGAAATTAAAACACTCATCAAGTGTCATTCAGTTTTTATGTCTTTGCATCAAGTCTAAGGCTATTAGTTTAGACCCATTATAAAATTCTAACTTAATGTGTTAGAATTTATTGTGCTCAGGTATTTGGGCACATTGTATAACAGCATGGATATTTCTTTGCTCAGAATACACACAGTCCTTTAAGTTCCCACCCGTCTAGTTTTTTTGTGTTGTCTTTTACAACTTGTGAACTAATTCTCTCCCCATATGTGGTCTGAGAGTCTATTGAAATCAGGACTGTGTGTTATATTATTTCACATAGCACAATAGCTAATCTAACCCTTTAAAGCATGATTAAGCCCCCACTGTACACCAAACTCTTTCAAGGATAACATTGTTGTAGTTAGACGCCGTCCGGTTTGATTTTGACTTATTGTAACTCCATGTGACAGAGCAAAACTGCTGCTGTAATTTTTAAGGTAAGTGGCCTTGGAGCAATTGTTAAGCACTCAGCAGCTAACTAAAAGGTCAGTAGTTCAAACCTACCAGTGATGCTGCAAGGAAATGACCTGGCAATCTGCCCTTGTAGAGATTACAGCCTAGGAAACTATGGGAAGCTCCATTCTTTCATCTGGGATCATGATGAGTCAGAATTAACTCAATGGTACAGAACAACGTCAACAATATTTATGGGAAGAGATTTTCAGGTGGATTTCAACTACAGATCACTGGGTTACCAACCCAGTGTTTAATGATTATCCTAACAGGTTTTCTGAAGGTCCAAAACTAAAATCATTGTCATCAAGTTGATTCTGACTCATAGTGCCTCATGAGGACAGGGTAGAACTGCCCTGTAGGGTTTCCAAAACTGTACATTTGTATGAATGCAGATGGCTGCATCTTTCCCCCTTTGGAGGATTTGAACTGACAACTTTCGATTAGAAATTGGATATTTTAACTACTGTATCATCAAGGCATCTTAGGGCAGCATTTTTTGTTGTTGTTAAGTGTTGTCAAGTCAGTTCTGACTCACAGCGATCTTGTATTGTTGTTGTTGTTATGTGCCATGGAGTCGGTTCCGACTCATAGCGACCCTGCACAGGGTTTCCGAGGCTGTTAATCTTTACGGGAGCAGAACGCCTCATCTTTCTTCCGCGGAGCAGCTGGTAGTTTCGAACTGCTGACCTTGCGGTTCGCAGCCCGATTCGTAACAACTACGCTACCAGATAGCAGCTTGGGGTTTGAATTGCCAACTTTGTGGTTAGCAGTCTAGTATTTATTCTACTGTGCCACACCAAGTTAAAAAGCAAAGGTGAAAATTCTTTTATCTTTTGCTTTGTCCTCCATTCCATTTGGGATATCTTTCTTGTCTCAGAGAAGGAATGAGCTTCTTCCTTTCTAAAGCCAGTGATTGGTAGTGGCAGTTGTATGTTGTCGAGTCTACTCAGATTCATAGCACCCCGGTATGGAGTTTCTGAGGCTGTAAATCTATAAGAACAGAAAGTCTTCTCTTTCTCCCTCTGAGGAGCTGGTGGATTCAAACTACTGTTCTTGCAGTTAGCAGCCCAAGGTGCAGCCTACTACACCATCAGAGTTCCTTCTTGTTGTTAAGTGCCATCAAGTTGGTTCTATCTCATAGTGACCCTGTATAGGGTTTCCAAGGAACAGCTAGTGGGTTTGAACTGCCAACCCGTGGTTCACAGTCCAATGCTGATCCTACAGTGCCACACCAGTGGGTGAATGCAGTATTCAATCCACTATAACTATCTATAGCTAGCAATATATGGACTAGTAAAGCTCTAAATGCATTTTTAATGCTTAGGGGCAAAGATGCAGAAGTACTTTATTCATGGTGATTCTTCTCCTTTCTCTAGGAAATTATTTTTAAATGAAAAAAAAAAAAAAGTCTGTTCTTTTTTATCCCAGGATAAATATTTTTATTCATGTGTTACGACATAAAACACCTACTTTGTAAAAGCATAATGGTTACGAATCAGGCTGTGAACCTTAAGGTCAGCAGTTTGAAATGTTCAGCTATTCTGTGGGAGAAGATGAGGCTTTCTGCTCCCATAAAGACTTATAACCTCGGAAACCCTGTACAGGGTTGCTATGAGTCGGAACCAACTCCACGGCACATAACCAACTAATCAAATCTATCCACAGTCCCGGTGTGGTGCTGTAAGATAAGTACTGGACTGCTAACCATAAAGTTATCAGTTTAAATACTCTAGTCACTCCTTGGAATCCTTATACAGAGTCACTATGAGTTGGAAATCAATGGCACATAACAATACCAACAACTATATATATGTGTGTGTGTGTATGTGTGTGTGTGTGTGTGAAATATATAATGTTGTTGTTGCTGTTGTTAAGTGTCATCAAGTCAGTTCTAATTCATAATGACCCTGTGTAGGGTTTCTGAGGAGAAGCTGGTGAGCTTGAACCACTGACCTTGTGCAAATCAATCTCACAGTCCAGTGCATTAACCCACAAAGCCACACTGTGTCTTAAAGACTCAGGATATTTATTTACATCTTGTTATTTCAGAGACAGAAAAAATCTGGCCTCTTAGACTAACTTCATTTTCCAAAGGAGAAAATAAACACTTAGAATTAAAGAATTAATTGCTGTAATCTTTGACCCAAAGAGGCAGGGACTTGTTTTCTCAATCCAAATCTGCTTTGTATCTACTTACACGAACCTGGGCACATTGATGAACTTCTCTTGGCTTAAATTGCTTTTCCTGGGAAAGTATTTCTGAGGTCCCTCCAAATTACATACCTGTAAAATTCTAAGGTGTGTTTTTTTTAATTATAGGTTTTTTATTATACTTTTTTTTAATGACCCAAAACTGCTCGTATATTGTAGCTATCTTTATTTTTAGACTGACTCTATGCGTTGCATAACACACACTCACTGAATTGGAGCACAACTGTATGGCCTATAGCGTTGGCACTAGTGTTAATAGTTAGTATAGATTCCCAACGGTTCTAATGCATTTCAAAGGAGGCTGCAACTTTTGTGTTGAGATTATGACACATTTTGTATGTTACTGCTCTCCTGCCAATCACACTTTCTAACTTCATCTGGGGTTTATCTTGTTTTTGTTTTGTTTTAACTTCTCGTTGTAAAGCTTTATAGGTCAGATCATCAGTTTTACATTCAACAAATTACATTATTTCATCTCATGGATTGCAAACCCCTTCAATAGAGCAACCCCTTCACGTATCTCACTTCCTCACTGTGTTTCTTCTGTTTTCCTTCATCCTTCTGTACTAAGATTTCTGAACTTTGTCCTTGAGTGAACACTGCATTTTTAATCTCATTTGGTTGACCATTCTATGGTGTGTTTACCTCACTGGTGTGCTTATTCCTCTTATCGTTTGCTTGTTTGAAAATTGAGCCACAGGAGTGAGTTCAGTTACAGACCTATACCAGTCTCTATTTGACCAATAAGCATGGGCTTTTTTTAAGTGATTTTGAATTTCCTTCAACATTTTCTCCCACTCTACCCAGGACCTTCTAATGTGATCCCTTTCAGAGCAGTTGGTAGAGGTAGCCAGGCATCATCTAGTTCTTCCGGTCTCAGGGTTGTGGCGATCAATGCTCTTATTGTCTGTTAATCCATTGGATTAATTGATTGCATGCATTTTAAACTCTCATCATTCTTCTTTCTTCTGAACAGGGAGAGATCAATAGTTACACTTAGATGGCTCCTTATGAACTTTTAAGACCCCAGTTGCTACTCACCAAAGTAGAATGTTGAACTCTGTCTTTGTGGACCATGTTATGCCATTGACCTCAGTGTCCCTGAGACTCTGGTGCTGAGCCCTCGGGTTCAGGGGCTCATTCCCTCAAGGAGACTGATTATGTTCTAAGAAGTTTTCATAACTTTGCCCTTGTATGTTCCTTCATATTTGTAGTAAAGGAAATTACCCATGTATCCATCTGCTGACCTTTACACACCCATTCATCCTACATGTCTATCCATAGATCACCATTACCACAGAATTGAATATGCAACAGTATTTACCTCTGTTACCTTTACCTCTTGCACTGCTCCCCTTGTCTTCCCCGCCTCCACCATTTCTTTTGCCAACATCCCTTTTATTGCATATCATCATCCCCTTCATCCAAGTTAACATCTGTCTCCAATCTTGTTGTTGTTAAAGTGTCATTAAAGTTGGCTCTGACTCCCAGTGACCCTGTGTGTAACAGAACAACACACTGCCCAGTCCTATGCCATCCCACAGTTGTTGCTATGTTTAAGCCCATTGCTGTTACTACCGTATCAATACATCTTGTTGGGGGTCTTCATCTTTCATGCTGAATCTCCACATTTCCAAGCATGATGCCCTTCTCCGGGGACTGGGTCTTCCTGATTACATATCCAAAGTATGAAAGGCAAAGTCTCACCATCCTGACTTCTAAAGAGCATTTTTGTTGTACTGCATCCAACACAGATTTATTTGTTCTCTGAAAATTCACATCTACCCTCTAGCCAGTAACTAACTCTCCCTTCCTTCCCATCCCTGCAAACCATCAAATAATGTTTCTTCTAGTGGGGAAAATTTTTATTCAAAATCAAATTTTTGTGTTGTTCTTGCTATGTGCCGTGAAGTTGGTTCTGACTAATAGCTACCATATATAGTGTTTCTAAGGAGCACCTGGTGGGTGTAAACTGCTGACCCTGTGGTTCAAACCAACCTTGAAGTCCAGTGCAATAACCCACACTATCACAAGATTCTGTCAAATCATTTCTGACTTGTAACCACCCTGTATAGAATTCCTGAGGCTTTTTAAATCTTTGAGGGAGCAGAGAACCTCATTGTTCTCCCATGAAACAGCTGGTGGACTTGAACCCTGAATCTTGTGGTTCACAGTCCAGTGCTTATCGTATGGAACCACCTAAAAAAACAAATATATATATTCATAAAACTGATACACATTCATTGTTTTGGAGGGTTTCTGAAATTATGAACGCAGGTTTTGCCAAGTTCTATGTGAAGAATGTTTAATGATCAAAGTATAAGCCACAAATATTTCTGCCAATACATAGGAAGATGAAGACAAACTTTTGTACCTTTTTTCATGATCCTGAAATAACATAATCTAGTTGATAGCCTTCCTTTTGTCCCATGAAAATGCCTATTTCTCAATGTAAATGTACATTTTCAATAGGTCTTCCTGACTTTGACACATTTTTCCAGCTTGGAAGTAAATTACAAGATTAGAGACACAGAATTCCTATAGCATGCTTCTTTTACAGTGGTTGCATTCCTCCAAGTATGAAAGCAAATTACGTATTTGGGTCTCAATGCCATCGGTTATGTACTCTTTTAACACATCACCTCAAGAGTTTTCAGGCTCTGCTTGCCACATGTAAAACATGTGGAGAGTGATATCAGAACAGCCTGATGATTTTGAAGTATGGAGCACCTACTTGACAATCTCCTGGATGTATCTGAAAGAAGCATTTGCCATCAATTCCCAAGAAAAAGTGAAGTAATGTCTAGGTCAATATCTCTTAATGACCCTTTCTTTCCTATCTAGTTGGGACAAATGTTGAATTACAAAATACACATATATGGTTATAATTGAACAGGTGTCTAGCAACTGTCCTGGAAACTTAATTACCTGACATTTTTCATCAATTTCTCATATATTAGAACATGAAATGTCAGACACTATTAATTGCATTTTTACAATAAGTAGTTACAGCAGGAATAATGGCTAAATGAAAGTACTTCCTGTCTAATGCACAATGGATATATTCGTTTAAATGTATTCAATTTAGATGAATGCAATATGTCTATATTTATTACAGTTATACATATCTGTGGGCTGAATTGATGGGGCGGTAATTACTGCCTTTATAAATGGGATAGTATTGTAGGTCTAGAGGAAGAAAACTCATTTTCTCATATTTTGCACACCCACATAGCTAACACATTCCAAAATGTTCTTTCTTTCAAGTATAGAAATTTTACCCTTGAATAGCCAGTGAATCAAATAATTGTAAATATTATCTGGCAGTGGGCCCTGATTTTCTGGAGGTCTATTTCTTTGGGGAGTCCTGTTGTGGCATTGTAGGGTAAGCACTGGACCACAAGGTTGGTTTGAACCCCAAGGTCAGCGGTTCAAACTCACCAGTATCTCCTCAGAAACTCTACTCAGAGTTGCTATGAGTGACCCGACTCGGCTGCACTTAACAACACCAACAACATTTCTACCTTGGAGTCCTGATTTGGTATTGTAGCATAAGCACTGGACCACAAAGTCAGCTTGAACCACAAGGTCGGAGGTTCAAACCCACTTGCCACTCCTTGGAAACCCTATACAGGGTCACTATGAGTTGGAACTAACTCAATGGCACTAAACAACAATATTTTTATCTTAAGCCCCAGTTGCATGGTGGATTACATGTTGGCACAAAGTTGGCAGTTTAAACCTACCAGCTGCTCTGCAGGAGAAACGGGAAGCTATCTGCTCTGTAAAGATTTACAGCCTCAGAAACTCTTGATAGGGTTGCTATGAGTCAGAATCAACTCAGTGGCAGTGGGAGATTTATGTCTTAATGGAAGTGATCAGGGGAACTCAGAGTCTTAACATTGCTCTATGTCAACGAGCCATCGTTTTAATTATTTAGGACATCACGAGATCAATTATTGCCATAGAATAGCTTGGATTAGATTATTATTTTTTTTCATGTTTTATTGTGAACTATGTCATAGTTTACATGGGGGAACATTAGCTTTACATTCATCCTATCGTATATTGTTTCACTGCCATGGTTAAAATCCCTTCCATGCATCATCAATCAACCAAAGGGTATATCCTGCAAGCCTGCCCCCCGGTCATCAGCACACAGCCCCTCTCCCTCTCTGGGTCTAGAGTCCCCAGCCGCTCCATCTCTCCATGTCATTGTCTCTGCCTCCATTAGATTATTTTTAAGCACAAAATTTTTTCAGAATTTCCAATATGCTTATCTTTTACATAATAAATAATACGGGTAAGAGTGAGAAAAATCCAAAGGCATTCATTCCTTCACTCACTTTACTTATTCAATCATGCATTTATTCATTAATGGTCAATTGTTAGATATGAACTGTACACTAAAGACTGATCTTGAATACGTTCAACAACTTCCCTTATACAAGGAAATCTAGAAACCACCTCATGCACCCTTTTTTTCTTTTCCACATAAGCACGTTGCCAGGTTCAGTGGTGAGAGCTAGATTGTTCACTATTGTGTTCCAGAAGTTTCATTAGTTCACATCTGTTTTCTTGTTTCACTGACTGCTAAACAACTCTGCAAACCAATCCATGACCTTTATAAATGTGTACAATGCAGTACCTGTATCTGATTGATAAGCAATCCTGAAACTATGTCCACGCCTATTTTACTTTCATGGCAGACAAGCATAATTAAGCAATAAAACAACAGCTGCTGTTGTGATTATCTTAGCTTGCACCTGGGACTTTCTTATTCCCTTTCTTAAAGGTTTTTCTGGTAGAAGAACTATATACTAATTTATGCTGAAGAAGAGGAATTGGTGGTACAGAATGCTGATGAACTCTGGTTCTAATGGATATATATGTATGTGTTTGTCAAAAATAGTCACTGTTCAAATGCAACAAATCGGGAAGCTTTTCCAAAATAAACTATTGCATAAGCAAACTTTAAATAGTTAATTATTTGCTTCATGAACAGCGATGTAATGAACACTCTGGTGTCTTGCCAGTAAATCAGAAATTTGTCATTCTTTTTTTGAAATGATGCCAAGTTGTCCCCAAAGTATGATACACAAAGAAAACTCTGCACATTTAATGTGGTTCTTTTATTGTGGATATCTTGAATGAATCATTAATAAAATCAGGCAGTAGCTGACATAACATCTACCTGGGCATTTTTGGAATGGTCTAGATTTGGTTGTGTCCTGTTCCAAGTCTAGAAAACTGGTGCTTGCTTCACAATAAAGTAGAAGGAAAATGCAGATTATGGTGTGACAACAGGTCATCAGAAGTTAAAGTCCATCATTCTGGTGGTTAATCTGTGTGTAACGGCCATTCTCCTCTGAAATTAAAAAATATATATATATATTAATAATTATTCTAAAATTCTAGTTTATTTCACCATCACTCCAATATTTTAATTTTCTATAAAATGACTAACATGGTCAGAGTTAGACAGTCTTACTTATGTATATAATGGGAAAGAGAGGGAAGGTACGGAGGAAGGCAGGAGTAAAAAAGCCTCTCTGAAGGAAGTTTTGCATTGCCCAAACTATTACACACCCATGGCTATGGAGTTGAATCCAACTCATAATGTCTCTATAGGGCAGAATGGAACTGCTTCATAGGGTTTCTGAGGCTTTGAACTTTACAGAAGACAACTTCATCTTTCTTTTATGGAGCAGCTGGTGGGTTTGAACAGCTGACCTTGTGGTTAGCAGCCCAATGCAGTCTATGACTATCCTGGTGCAAACAGAACCATCAAATGATTACTTCAATGTTTACTCAGTGTGTCCTCAGACAGACCTTTGACAGTGTTTTGGATGACTGGATTCTCATATTAGGGGGTCCCCTGGATCCTTGCAATTCCAGCCTGATGGCTCTGCCTTCAATTTCTCTTTTATTAAAGAATTTAAAGCTTCTTTAGCATCTTCACAGAAGTAAATTTTATAAAAGCATACCCTCTAGATTTGCCATTCTGGTTCTGAGGCACCTTAATAGCAGTTGCCTTCAAACACTTCCTGGAGAGTTTCTTCTGTTGCATTGTAGGAGAGGTTACTTGAAACCAGTGTTTTTGATTCACCACTCTAGGTGCTGGTCTTCCCACCACTGTGGTCTTGATTTTGACCTTTCCCCCCAGTGTATAGGATATAGAACGGCCATCAATCTCTGTTCCTTGCTTGCCTTCAAAGGTTTTCTCAGCATCAGCTTCTGTTTTGAATTCGAAATAAACTATCCCTTTAGTCTTTCCATCTTTGCTAACTAATCTGATCTCCATGGCATCTTCAAACACTTCTTTTAATTCATCCTAAGTGACTTTATAAGGGTAATTTTTGGTCAAAAGTGTTCTGGCATCTTGGTCTTTCTTACTGTCTTTTTCCTTTGGTCTTTCTAGTTTAATTTCATTACCAAAGACCTTTAAACCAATGAGTTCCAGGGCTTTTTCCAGGTCTTCAGAAGATCCAAAATACACATAGCCAAATTTCCTAGTCCTACCAATTCTGATATCCATGACAACAAGATCATTTATAGCAAAAAGTTCACTGAGACCAGTTTGAATTCTGGAGCAGGCTTGTTACAATTCAGGTTTCCAACAAATAGACTGAAAGCTGTAGTTGGTTCTACGGCTTCCCCCTTCTGCTTCTTGGCTTCAGGAGCAGCTTTCTGCTTGGCCATTTCCTTCTTTCATTTTCCAGGTACTTCTTTGACAGGTTCTTCCTCCTCTTCTTCATTGTCCTCATCATCTACCTCCTCATGGTCCTCTTCCTCCTCCTCCTCCTCATCTTCCTCATCGTCGTCCTCAGCCACTCTTGGCTTTCATAGGAACCACCTTGGCAGGAGCTTTCCTGCCGTTTGCCAGCATAGTGTCCATGGCCTCTTCTTCAGAGTCATCTTCTTCATCCTCCTCGTTCTCCTCCACATCCTCTTTATCGTCCTCATCTTCATCATCATCCTCATCATTGAAGTAAGGGGCAGCTTCTCCTTTCATCATGATGGACTCAAATTCATCCTCATCCTATTATCTTCCTCACTGTCTTCATCATCTTTCTCGTCTCTCTCTTCCTTCTTAGCATTCTTGCCATTCTTTGCCCTCTTGGCTGGAGGAGCAGCTCCCTTCTTACCGGAGGTCACCACCACTGCTTTACCTGGGGTGGCCCTCTTCTTGCCAGGTGTTGCTGCTGCTTTGGCTGCTGTAACTGTCTTCTTAACTGGTGTGGTGGCTCCCTTCTTGCCAGGGGTGACAGCTGCTTTCTTGGCAGGTGTGGCAACAACTTTTTTTGTAGGGGAAACCACCACCTTCTTTGATGGCAGTGTGGTGTTCTTTTTGCCTTGTTTTCTGAGGAATGACAACTCTTCACTGCTTTCTTCTTCATCATCATCTTCTGACAGCTCCTCATCGTCACTGTCTTCTTCTACCTCCTTGGGGGAAGAGCCAGCTTCTTGGAATCACTTTGATTTTTCTCGGCTTTCGTGAGCTTTACCATGGTGGCGGCTGGGGATGGTGGAGTACGTTGAGGACGAGCAGCACTGAAGATAGTGCGGGAACCCACACCACGTTGTTGACGGCCACAGTGCTGAAGAAGCTGGAGTGCTCATGATTGACTACTAGCTAGAGTTAGAGACTCTGCCATGTATTTTCCTAGTGCCCATTTCTCAACTTCAAGAATTTTAGAGACTTTAAAAATTATAATTAGTCATTTCATTCTTCTGGACATTAAGGACTCTGTAAATTAGCAGAAGCATCCAAGACTTCTGTAGAATCTGGATAAAGGCGAAGTAATTGGGGAGGCCATGAGCAGGATGGGTAATAGCTGTGGAGTTAGGCCAATCTGAATTTTCAGAATTCAAGTTCTACACTTTACTGTTGAGTAATTTTCTACACGCTTTGTCTTTGTTATGGTTATTGTTAGACACTTTTGAGCCAATTCTGACTAACAGTGACAGTATGTACAACCGAATAAAACACTGATACATTCTGCACCATCATCATAATCATTGATATGCTTGAGCCTGTTGTTGTAGCTACTGGGTGGCAATTCATTTTGCTTAAAGTGTTCATCTTTTGCACTGACCCCTCTACTTAATCAACAGTGATATCCTTCTCCACGCACTGTTTGTTGTTGCTGTTGTTAGGTGCCATTGAGTCGGTACCGACTCATAACAACCCTATGCACAACAGAACAAAACACTGCCTGGCGCAGGGCCAACCTCACAATTGTTGCCACGCTTCTGCCCATTGATGTAGCCATTTTGCCAATCCATTTCACTGGGGGTCTTCCTCTTTTTCTCTGACTTACCAAACATGCTATCCTTCTCCAGTGATCGGTCTCTCCTGACAGTAAGTCCAAAGTTTGAGAGATGAAGTTTGGCCATCCTGGCCTCCAAGGAGCACTCTGGCTGCACTTCTTCTGACACAGAGCTGTTGGTTCTTTTGGCAGCCCATAACACATTTAATATTCTCCTCCAACACCATAACTCAAATGCATCAATTATTTTACTGTCTTCCTTATTTACTGTCCAGCTTTTGCATACATATGAGGTTATTGAAAATACCATGGCTTGGGTCAGGTGCACCTTAGTCCTCAAGCTGACATCTTTGCTCTTCAACACTTTAAAAAGGTCTTCTGCAGCAGATTTGCTCACTGCAATATATCGTTTGATTTCTTGACTGTTGCTTCCTTGAGTGTTGATAGTTGATCCAAGAAGAATGAAGTCCTTGACAACTTCAATCTTTTCTCCGTTGATAAGAATGTTGTGTGGTAAGGATTTTTGTTTTCCTTATATTGAAATGCAATCCATACTGAAGGCTGTGCTCTTTGATCTTCATCAGTAAATGTTTTAAGTCCTCTTCACTTTCAGCAAGCAAGGTTGTATCATCTGCATATTGCAGGTTGTTAGTGAGTATCTTTCCAATCCTGATGCCATGTTTTTCTTCATAGAACCGAGGTTCTCGGATTATTTGCTCAACATATAGCTTGAATAAGTATGGTGAAAGAATACAATCCTGTAGCACACCTTTTTTGGTTTTTTTCAAAAAGTTTTGTTGTGAATTGGTGATAGTTTATATGGGTGAACATCAGCTTTACATTCATATTATCGTATTTCATTTCATTGCAATGATTACAATCCCCTCCATAGATCATCATTCAACAGCATTTGCTCCCATTCCCTCTGTTGTTGTTTCTTGTTTTGTTTTGTTTTATGTACACAGAAGCACTCACGAATATACAACCATTTAAAAGAGCTCTGGTAGCATAGTGGTTACGAATCAGGCTGCGAACCGTAAGGTCAGCAGTTCAAAACTAACAGCGGTTCCACAGGAGAAAGATGAGGCGTTCTGCTCCCATAAAGATTAACAGTCTCGGAAACCCTGTGCAGGGTCTCTATGAGTTGGAACTGACTCCACGGCACATAACAACAACAACAAAACAACCAAAGGTCATACCCCAAAAGCCTGCCCCCCGGCCATTAGCACACAGACCCTCTATCTACCTTAGTCCAGGGTCCCCAGCTCCATCTCTTCATCTCTTTAAGTCATTGTCTCTGCCTCCCTTTCTGACATCACTGCTTCTCTGGATAGGGTCCCGCAATCTATTCTTCTCCCTTGATGGTCCCAGGGTTCTCTGCTCCTAGGCTGTAAGATCAACCATTCCCCTTCTTTTGTTACAAAATATCTACCTTTACATTTGCAATACTCACAATCAGTCCTGATAGCTATTATTCACTATTGAACCACAAGAGTTTTAAACTCATCTCCTTTCACCAGCCCTGTCCAGACAGGTTGGAAACCACTCAGTGGAGATTCTGCCTTCCCCTCACCCTCTGGATGTAAGCTCCCTCTTGAAAGCGTGTAAGCCAGTTACTTCATGCCTCTGTAGTCCTCCCATTTGGGTAGCCAATGTCTAAGTTGCACATTCCTGTCAACCCTGTATGCCGAGGGGGTGACCAGATAGTTAGTTGCCTTCCAAGTTTCTTAGGATAGATGAGTGAGTGCCTCCAGTGTTGCCTTACTTTCTCGAAAGATTTCAATTTTTATTCTTTCAATTCATGGTGCCTTGTTCTTTGCCAATTCCTTCAATGCACCTTGGACTTCTTCCTTTGGTATCATTGGCTCTTGATCATATGCTACCTCTTGAAATAGTTGAACATCAACCATTTCCTTTTGGTACAGTCACTCTGTGTATCCCTTCCAACTTCTTTTCATGCTTTCTGCATCATTCAATAATTTGTCCAGAGAATCATTCAATAACCAAAGTTGAGGCTTGAAATTTTTCTTTAGTTCCCCAAGCTTGAAAAATGCTGAGTGTGTTCTTTTCTTTTTGGTTTTCTGACTCCACATCTTTTCACATTTTGTTGGAATAGTTGACTTTGTCTTCTCGAGCTGACCTTTGACATTTTCTGTTCAGTTCTTGTACTTCCTCATTTCTTCCATTTGCTTTAGAATATCTATGCTGGAGAGCAAGTTTAAGTGTCTCTTCTGACATCCATTTTGACCTTTTCCTTCTTTCTTGTCTTCTTAATGACTTTTTGTTTTTTTCCTGTATGATGTTCTTGATGTCATCCCACACCTCTTCTGGTCTTCGGTCTTTAGTGTTTTATGTATCAATTCTGTTCTTCAGATGATCTCTCATACCTGCTGATAACTTGTAGAAAGTACATGGCATGAAATCTCACCATGCTAACTTCTAAGGAGCATTCTGGTTGTACTTTTTTCAACAGAGATTTTTTCCTTCTTCTGGAAGTCCATGATATATTCAATTTCCTTCATCAGCACCATAGAAGAAGAGCTCAAATTCTTCTTCGGTTTTCCTTATTCATTGTTCAACCTTTGCATGCATATGAGACAATTGCAAATACTATGGATCACTCACACCTTAATCCTCCAAGTGACATCTTTAAACACACATATATCTTAAAGAGGTATTTTGCAGCAAATTTGCCCAATGCAATATCTCATTTGATATCTTGACTGTGGCTTCTATAGGCATTGATTGTGGATGCATGTAAAATGAAAAGCTTTGAAAACTTCAATCTTTTCTCCATTTATGATTATGAAGCTAATTTATCCTTTTATAAAGATTCATGTTGAAGTATAATCTAAACTAAACTGTGTAGTCTTTGGTCTTCATCAATAAGTGCTTCAAGTTCTCTTGACTTTCAGCAAGAAAGGTTGTATCATCTGCATATCACAGGTTATTAATAAGGTTTCCTCCAATTCTGATACTGTGTTATTTTTATTATAGTCTAGCTTTTCAGATTATTTGCTCAGCATACAGATTTAGTAACTATGGTAAAAGATTACAACCCTGACACACATTTCTTCTGATTTAAAAACACACAGTTTCCCCTTGTTCTGTTTGAAAAACTGCCTCTTGGTCTATGTACAGGTTCCACATAAGCACAGTGTTCTGGACTCCTATTATTCACAACGCTATTCATAATTTATTATAATCCACACAGTTGAGTCCCTTTGCATAATCAATAGAACACAGGTAAACACATATATTGTATTTTCAGCTTCAGCCAAGATTTATCTGACATTAGCACTAATATTCCTCATCCCATTTTTTTCATTTGAATCTGACTTGACTCTCTGTGCCTCAAGTTCTATACCTTTACATGAGGAATTCTCGTTTGGCTCTGCATGATAATGCACTGGAATGAAAGGTCAGTTTGAACTTCAAGGTCCTTAGTCCAAACTCACCAGCTGCTCTTAAGAAACTCTATACAAGATTGCTATGAGTCAGAACCGACTCTATGGTACTTAGCAACAACAACAATAATAGAACATCCTCTATAGGGTTGTTGTGAAGATGAAGTGGGTTAAATAGAAAGTGCTTGGCACATTTTTGGTACACAGTGAAACTTAAGTGATGTCAGTGTGTGTAATAACCACTACAATAATCAAAATAATTGGGAAAAGCACACCTGTATTTCTAATTATATGCTTTACAATAATTGAAATACTTGCCATTCTGACAGATACACCTGTTATATGTATGGATATTAAACAATTTGTGTGAAAAAGAACATTTTCTATATTTCTAATTAAATGCTTTACTATAACCAAAATCCTTGCCACTGCACAGATAAACCTGTTATATGCATGGATATGAAACAGTTTATGTGAAAAGGAGCATTTTCTTTCCTTGCACTCAAAATATTAATTATGAAAATAACTGCTTACTAAAAAAATTATTACTGAAATAAAATATAAAATGCCCACTGGCATTTCCTAATGTTTAAAAACTGCTACTTAAGATAACTGTCATATTTGATTTTTAATTTTATTTCAACATTTTTATTAATTATTGGTAATGACTAACAAGAAGGTTTCTTTCATTTTCTATATTTTTTTCTCTTAAGTAAGCTTCCAAAGCCTTCGGGCAAACAGTGAAGGGAATTTTGAATAACTGGCAAATCAACGATAGTTATACTTCAAATCATCTTGTATGGCTACCATAGTGGTGGATGTGTGCCATCAAGTCAGTTTCGACTCATAGCAAACCTGTATATAGGATTTTCAAGGAGTGGCTGATGAGTTTGAATCACTGACCTAGCAGTTCAAACTGACCTTGCAGTCCAGTGCATTAAGCCACAACGCTACATCAGGACTTAGCTCTCTTGTTTCACAGAATTTGTGAGAGTTTTAGACATGACTTCCATCTTCTGCTAAATGGTAGGTTTGGGCTAGATGATACCTTCCCAAATAGTCTGAGTCCTTTTCTCTAGCCTCTCGCACACACAAGTGTTATTGTTGTTGTTAAGTACCTTCAAGTCTGTTCTGACTCATAGCATTCCTGAGGAGCAACTGATGGTTTAAATTGCTTACCTTGCCTTTAGTACTCTAGTGCTTATCCTACAGTGCCACGCCAGGTATATACAACTGAAACCATGCAATTTCATCTTCATACATAGTCCAATTTCACAGTTGATAGCACTTCTATGACATGTTGGGTAATACCATGGGCCATAGGACTTTGGTTCTTTTACTAACAGAGTCTTCATTGCTTGTCTAGTTACAACCTCAGTTTTCAAGTTTTACCAAAACAAAGTGCACCACGGGTAAGTTAGTAGCTGATGGTTCTTAAAGAGTTTTTCTTTTTCTGCATAATCTCATGGACCTATCCTTTTCCTGTCTTATATTCATATATACCTGATATAGCAAAGAGTCCTGGTATGGCACTGCAGGATAATGCACTGGACAGAAAGGTCCATTTGAACTGCAAAGTCGGTGGTTCAAACCCACCAGACACTCCTAGGAAACCCTAGGCAGGGTCACAATGAGTCGTAACCAGCTCGACGGAACTTAACAACAATAGCAAACCTGATGTATCTACCACAGGTCTCAGCTGTCCCAATTTTGATCCCAGGGTTTATTTTCTTACTTTTGGCTTTGATAGATTCAGTCAATTATGGACTGTATTTATGTGCATAACTGATGGTATTTATCCCTTATCTGTCCACTCATCTCCTCTTAATAAGGGAATCAGGATAAACCCTGGGGAATGTCACTAATCATTTAGAAGAAGAGAAAATAGAAGATTCAGCACCATTTCTGACAAGAACAATGAAGCAATAAATTTGGTGTTTTAGTCTGATAACTTTGTAGAATGTGAGCATTTACAAAAGATGGTATGTGACTTAAATGTTGGCAAAAATCCCTTCAAATTATACAAATTTCTGTCAACTATCATAATATCTGAAGGATGTTTTAGAAAATATCCAGAGTAAATAGGGACGCATGACTCCTGTCTATTGAGCTAATTTCGTAAAGTCTGATACATACTCTGCAATAATTTAAAAATGCATTTAGCCTCATGTTATTTTAAAATTGTTGTTAAGTGCCCTTGAGTTGGTTCTGACTCATGGCAATCCTGCATAGGGTTTCCACAAAGCAGCTGATAGATTTGAACCACCAACCTTGTGATTCAAACCTACCTTGTGCTTACCCTACAGTGCCACACAAGGATTCTCTTTAACCACCCTGAATTCTCAGTTTCCTCACACGAACTAGTTAGTAAGGCTAAGACGTTCTTGAACACTGAGGCAGAGCTGACCAATGTCCAGCATCAAGTCCGTGTTCTAACACTGTTATCCTAGTATTATGATACAGTAGTACAGTGGCTCCATATGATAAGCACTGAAATGTGAACTACAAGGTCTACAGCTTGAGCCCACCATCTGCTCCACAGGAGAAAGACTAGGTTTCTGCTCTTGCAAATATATAGAGTAAATGTGGGGAACCTTTATTCTGCCAAAATTTATAACATCATTCACGGGTCATACAAAATTATCAACTTAAAAATTAGCCTGCTATATTTGGTCAAAGATTTAGGTATCTCATCCCTAATGGGATGGTTGGAACTGCAGAACTGGAAGAAGGACAGATGGGAAACTTCTTACAAACAAGGAGAGTAAGATTTTTGTCTCATTTACTCTGGGTATGTTGTCAAGAGGAACCACTCTGTGAAGAAAGACATTATGATGGGTTAAGTAAAAGGTCAGTGAAAATGAGGATGACCCTTCAGGAGATGGACTGAGACAGTGTCTGTAATAGAAGGTTTAAACATAGCAGTGATTGTGAGCATAGTGCACAACCTGGCATTGTTTCATTCTGTTGTACATAGGGTGACAGCGTCAGTCATACTGTGGTGACTTGTGTAGTGCTAGGATGCTGGAAGCTATGACACCAGTATTTTAAATTCCAGTAGGGTCACCCATGGTGGACAGGTTTCAGAGGAGCTTCAAGTCTAACACAGACAAGGAAAAGCACGAGAGGAGGGGGGTACCATTTCTAATTAGTTAGCCACTGAAAACCCTGAATAGTAGTGACATATTGTCTTACATTTTACAATGAATGAGCCCCTCAGGTTGGAAAGCACTCAAAATACAACAGGGTAAGGCAGCCTCCTCAAAGTAGTTGTTAGGTGCTGTCTAGTTTGCTTCGACTCATAGTGACCCCATACAAAACAGAACCAAACATTGCCAGATTCTGCACCATGCTTACAGTTATTGTTATGCTTAAGCCAAATGCTGCTGCCACTGTGCTAATCCATTTTGTTGTGACTTCCTGATTTTTGCTGACCCTCTACTTTAGCAAGCATAATGTATTCTCCAGGGATTGGTCACTGTTGATAACGTTCCTGCGGTAAGAGAGACAAAGTCTTGTTATCCTGGTTTCTAAGGAGCATTCTGGTTGTGTTTCCAACATAGATGTGTTTGTTCTTTTGACATTCTATGGCACTTTCAATATTCTTGTCCAACGCCATAATCCAAATGCATAAATTCTGTGGTCTTTCTTATACATTGTCCAACTTTCACATGTACATGAGGCTTATGAAAATATCATGGTTTGGTTCAGGTGCACCTTAATCCTCAAAATGTTATCTTTGTTCTTGAACAGTTTAAAGAGATTGTATGCAACAGGTTTACCTAATGCAATAAAACATTGTTGGATTTCTTGACTGCTGCTTCCATGAGTGTTGATAGTAGATCCAAGTGAAATGAAGTATATGAGAACTTCAGTCGTTTCTCCATTTATCAGGATGTTGTTTATTTGTCTAGTAGTGAAGATTTTTGTTTTCTTAACATGGAGGTGAATTCCATACTGAAGGCTGCAGTGTTTGACATTCTTCAGTAAGTATTTTAAGTCCTCTTCACTTTCAGCAAGCAACGTTGTATCATCTCATATTGCAAGTTGCTAATGAGTCTTCCAAGGAGCTCTGGTAGCATAGTGGTTATGAATCGGGCTGCGAACCGCAAGGTCAGCAGTTCCAAACTACCAGCTTTCTGTGGGAGAAAGATGAGGTTTTCGGCTCCTGTAAAGATTTACAGCCTCAGAAACCCTGCGCAGGGTTGGAACCGACTCCATGATACTTAACAACAACAACAATGAGTCTTCCACCAATCCTGAAGTCAAACTCTTCTTCATAGAATCAAGCTTCTCAGATTATTTGCTCAGCATAAAAATTGAATAAGAATGCTAAAAGTATACAGCCTTGGCACACAACATCTGTGATCTTAGAACATTCAGTATCCCCCTGCTCTGTTTGAATGACTAACCTTGGTCTACATGCATGTTCCTTAAAAACACAATCAAGTATTCTGAAATACATATTCTGTGGAATATTACCCATAGCTTTTCATGATCCACTCAACTGAAAACCTTTGCATAGTGAATAAAGTACTGGTAAACATTTTTTAAAATTATTATTCTCTACTTTCAGCCAAGATCCATCTGATGTAAGCATTAATATCCCTAGTTCCACTAACTTAGGAATCTAGCTTGAGTTTCTGGCAGTTTCTTGTTGAAGCACTGCTATAGGTATTTTTTAATTATCTTCAACAAAAATTTAGTTGCATGTGATATTAATGATATTCTTCAATGATTTCTGCATTCTGTAGTGTTACAATGGTCCCCTTCCAATCAGTTTACCAGGTAGCTGTCTTCCAAATTTCTTGGCATAGATGAGTGAACACCTCAAGTGCTGCATCAGTTTGTTGAAAGATTTCAATCTGTATTCTGTTAATTCCTAAAACCTTGTTTTTTTTCTTTGTAGTTTGGACTTCTTCCTTCAGTACCATCAGTTCTTGATCATATGCTACCTCTTGAAGTGTTTGAACAATAACCATTTCTTTTTGGTATAGTGACTTTGTGTATTTCTTCCATCTTCTTTTGATGCATTCTCCATCATTCAATATTTTGGCCATTGGTTGTAAAGTGCTGCCAAGTCAGTTCCAACCCATAGCGACCCAGTATAGGGTTTCCAAGAAGCAGTGGGTGAGCTTGAATAACCAACTTTGTGGTTCAAACCTACTTTGCAGTCCAGTGCATTAACCAGGACTCCATTTTGCCCATGATGAAGCTTGAATTTTTTCTTCAGTTCTTTCAGCTTGAAAAATACTGAGCATGTTCTTCCCTTTTGTGTTTCTAACTCCAAATGTTTGCACATTTCTTTATAATACTGACTTTATCTTCTTAAACTGCCCTTGGAAATCATCCATTCGGTTCTTTTATTTCCTCATTCTTCCATTTGCCTTTAGTATCTCTATGGTTTACAGAAATTTTCAGAGTGTCTTCTGACATCCATTTTGTTTTTTTCTTTCTTTCCTATCTTTTAAATAATCTTTTGCTTTCTTCCTGTGTGGTGTTCTTGATGTCATCCCACAGTTCCTCTGGTCTTTTGTCATTAGTGTCTAATGTATCAAATCTATTCTTGAGATAGTCTCTGAATTCAGGTGGGGTTGTTCAAAGTCATATTTTGGATTTTGTGAACTTGTTTTAATTTTCTTCAGCATCAGCTTGAAGTTTCATATAAGCAATTGATGGTGTGTTCCTGACCTTATTTTGCCAAATGATATTGAGCTTTTCCACTGTCACTTAGATAACTATGTCACTTAGATAAAAATATGGTTAGGTACTTGAGTATAATCACCTTTTATGTTATTTTAAAAGGGTATATGCAATTAATAAGTCTGTGGTCTTGCAAAATTCAGTCATGTGATCACCAGAATTGTTTCCATCACCTAGAATATATTTCCATATTTTTCATCTACTGATCCTTCCTCTTTGTTTCCAACCTTCACATTCCAGTCACCAGTAAATATCAATATATTTTTATTTCATGTTTGATCAATTTCAGACTGAAGAAGTTGGTAGAATTCTTTAATTTATCATCACCAACTTTAGTTGTGATTGGGTAAATTTGAATAATAGTAGTATTAACTGATTTTCCTTGTAAGCTTATGGATATTTCTCTATCACAGACAGTATTGTATTTCAAGCCAGATCTTGAAATGTTCTTTTTGATGATGAACACTGCTATTCCTCATGAATTTGTAATTCCTGACATAGTAAATCACAGGATTGTAGCATTCAAAATGCCCAATACCTGTTCACTTCAGCTCACTAATTCTTAGGATATTGATATTTTTGTGTTCCATTTCATTTTTTACAATTTCCAATTTTTCTAGATTCATATTTTGTACATTCATATTCTGATTATTAATTTTTTTT
>NW_006408528.1:19260687-19261651 GCF_000296735.1 Chrysochloris asiatica | reverse complement strand
TTTGTTTTAGTGTCAATCCAAAGGCACTGGACTGTGTGGATTATAGAACACTATGGATAACATTAAGAAGATGGGTATTCAACAACACTTAGCTGTGCTCATGGTGAGCCTGTACATAGATCAAGAATCAATTTTACAAACAAAATAAGGGGATATTCCATGGTTTAAAATCAGGAAAGGTGTGCACCAAGTTGTGTCCTTTCACCACACTTATTCAATCTTTTGGCTGAGCAAATCATCTGATGCATATCATATATTTAAATAAATCATATATTAGATAAAGGAGATATATCATATATTTAACCTAATACCTGGTGCCATAGTTTATCACCACTATTATTGTTCTCTAGGCAATGAGAACTGAAGAGGATTTTAAGCAAGGGAATGAGATGCTCAAAACTGTTTGACTCATAACATAAAATACTAAGTAAGGATAATGGTGGTGGTGGTTATGTGCCGTGGAGTCAGTTCCAACTCATAGCGACCCTGTACAGGGTTTTTGAGGTTGTAAAACTTTATGGGAGCAGAAAGCCTCATCTTTCTTCCATGGAACAGCTGGCCGTTTTAAACTGCTGACCTTAAGGTTCACAGCCCGATTCATAACTACTACGCTACCAGAGCTCCTTAATAGTTGAGCATAAAAACAAAGAAACATAGTAGTGTTGTCTGTCAGAAACTGATGCTTATGAAGGTAGATTAGGCTAGAACTGGAAATTATGCATACATGAGGCTATAACTCTAGTGTGAAGAGGTCACCTTGGGAGAGTGTATAAAGGAAGAGAGCCTATGAAAAAGACAAAGTAGGAGTGATCAGAAATGTGCTTGTTGATAGCATGATGGAAGCTTTCCCTTCCTGGATAAGTTACAGGAGAAGGGCTGAATAGTGGAAAGTAGTGGTGGTGGTGATTGTTATGTGCCGTGGAGTCGGTTCTGACTCACAGCGACCCTGTACAGGGTTTCCGAG
>NW_006408528.1:19250168-19259802 GCF_000296735.1 Chrysochloris asiatica | reverse complement strand
TCCATAGTAAAGGCTGTAGACTCTTTCAACCTGATAAATTCACCTTCCAGCATTATATGTAAATATCTTTCTCTGCTGTTCATATGGTTTTCAGTGGCTAAACATTCAGAAGTTGTCTGTCTGTCCTTCTTCTTAGTCTGGAAGCTCCTCTGAAACCTGTCCACCATGGGTGACCCTGTTGGTATTTAAAATACTGGTGGCATAGCTTCCAGAATCACAGCAATTCTACAAGCCACCACACTACAACTCACTGATAGATGAGTGAAAGGAAAAGCAAGTTAGTAGAGTATTCTATGGTTGTTGCTAGGCACTCTTGAGTCGATGCCAACTCCTAAAACTCTATGCACAATAGAACAAAACACTGGCAGGTCATTCATCATTCTCACAATTGGCTTTATGTTGGAGCTCGTTGTTTCTGGCACTGTATCACTCTGTCTCATTGGAGGTCTTCTTTTTTACTGACCCTCAACCTTTTTCAAGCACAGTGTCCTCCAGGGACTGGTCCCTCCAAACATGTCCAAGGTAAGAAAGATGAAGCCTCACCATCTTCATGTCTAAGGAGCATTCTCACTTTACAGCTTCCAGGACAAATTTGTTTGTTCTCTTAGCAGTCTATGTTGTTGTTATTATGTGTTATTAATTAAGTTCTGACTCATACATACCTTATTCACAGCAGAATGAAGCACTATCTAAGCCTGTGCCATCCTTACAATTGCTGCGTTTGAGAACATTGTTGTTCCCACTGTGTCCATTCATCTCCTTGGACGTATTACTCTTTTTTTCTGACTCTCCACTTTACCACATATCATGTTCTTCTCCAAGGAATTATACCTCCTGACAACATGTCCAAAGAACAAGAAGCTAGGTTATGCCATTGTTAGAAATGAGTTCTGATGTCACTCAAAAAGGCACTCAGTGAGGCTAATTACCTTGGCAAAGCAACATTTACTCCTGCAGAACGGTGCATGTGCATAGCTGTACAGAACAGGCCAGCGAGCACACCGAGTGGCCAGTCCACTGGGGTTTTTAATCCCTGACACAAGTCTTAAAGCTGTAACTCACCCCATTGACTAGGGCTTTGACCACACAATCTTTTCCCTTACCCGATTGGCCAGTTCAAATTTCTAAGGCACTCATTCCCATTTCAGGAAATAGTAAAAAGTAGACGAGAGGTCATACAGTCCCTATTCACTTCAGGAAGTAGTAAAAGGAAAAGAGAGAGCATGAAGTCTTTACTCACTTCAGGAAGTATCAGAAGGAAAAAGAAAGGTCACCTGAATATAATAAACAGGATTATAATAATTTTTGAAGAAAAGATACTCATTCCCACACCATCCTTGCTTCTAAGGAGCATTGTAGCTGTATTTCTTCCAAAACAGTTTTATATTAATGCTTCTGGAAATCCATATTACTTTCAATATTCTTCTCCAACACCATAATTCAAATCCATTGATGCTTACATGGCTTTCCTTATTTATTTTCCAACTTTCACATGCATGTGAGGCTATTGAAGATACCAAGGTTCAGGTCAAGTATATCTTAGTCCTTAAACTGATATCTTTGCTTGTCAACATTTTAAAGCGGTCTTTTGTAGCAGATTTGTCTAATGCAATACATCATTTGACTTCATGATTGCTTCTTCCATGAGCATTGACTTATGGATCCGAGTGAAATGAAATCCTTGACAACTTTAATCTTTTCTCTGTTTTTCATGATGCTCTTTATTGATCCAATTGTGAGGAATTTGTTCATTTTACATTAACATACAATCCATACTCAAGGCTGTAGTTTCTGATCTTCATCAGTATTTCAAATTCACTTCCAGCTAGCAGGGTTGTGTCAGCTGCATATCATAGGTTGTTAATGAGTCTGTCTCCAATCCTGATGACACATTCTCCTTCATAGAACCCAACTTCTTGAATTATTTACTCAGCATACAGATTAAGTAAGTAACGTGAAAGGAGACAACCCTGGCATACACCTTTGCAGATTTTAAACCATTCATTATCACCTTGCACTGTTTGAAAGATTGCATCTTGGTTTACGTACTGATGCCTCATGAACACAATGTCCAGGAATTCCCACTGTTCTCAATGTTATCCATAGTTTGTTATGACCTATATAGTCAAATGCCTTTGCATAGTCATTAAAACACAAGAGAACTTCTTGCTGTATTGTTTTATAATAAGTGAATAATGTAAAATAATCTAATCAAAGTCCTGTTAAAATAGTGAGGGAGAGAGGTTCTTCCAATGCAGATAGTGAGGGCTTATGTTTGACATGAGTCACTAATTAGACAAGGAGTATGATGGTAATTTAGCAGAATCACAATGCAAAATGGGTGGTAAGAGGATGGATGAATGATTACCAGCCTAGAGAAGATGGTTCCTGTGGGAAAACTCACATTCATTCATTGATAAGTTAGGGATACTGCTATATTAAAAGTCACTTGCACAATTCCGCAGATTTCTAGAAAAAGTAATGAGCCTCATCATATGCATTTAGTCAAGTAAATTTAATTAGCTACTGATTAATATGAGACCATTGCTATGCTATATGACAGAAATGAAACCAAAGTCTTTGCCTTTTTTTTTTTTTTTTTTTTAAGGATTTTGCAGAAAAAGAGAAGGCCACGGCAAAGGCCCTAGAAGATGTAAAGGCCAACTTTTACTGTGAACTATGTGACAAGCAGTATCACAAACACCAGGAGTTTGACAATCACATTAATTCTTATGATCATGCTCATAAGCAGGTAAGCCAAAGAAGGAAATACCCTTCACATTCCTGGATTTATACCCTCAGAACAGAACTGCATGGATTGGGTTTTATTTATCATCATCTAAGACTCAGAGGTGAGACCATTTTGTATTTTTTTTTCCTCCCCTTCTTAAAGGTTGTGTTTTCTGTTTACATGTTAAATACTGTTTTTGTTCTAGAAGTAGCCTAAGATTGATTATTAACTTAGAGATGAATAAGGGTAGATTGACTTATTTATTTCAGAAATATATTTAAATTAAATTTATTACCTAATAAATCACTAGTATTTATTAAGTAAACACTAAATAAAGCTTTGGTATATGCAAAGTGAATGGAAACACAGTTTCTATCCTTAGTGATAAGAGATGTATAGTGTTGACTGTATTTCTCTGACAAGGAAAAGTCAATGGGATAAAATGTTTTAGGACTGTGATTCCCAAATCTTAGTGTACATAATGATCATTGGAAATTGTTAATAATGTATATTCCTGACTTTCTATGAAATACTCTAGTATGACAGATCTGTAATGGGTTTGTGATAGTTAAGGTTTTGTGTCAACTTGACTGGACCAGGAATTCTAGTGGTTTGGTATGTTAAAACAATAATAGTCCCCAGGGTGAGATTTAATGTAATTTAATGAACTACATGATGTGATCTGCTATGAGCAGCCAATCATTTGAAAGGAAGATTACTCAGGGGTATGGCTTGTTGTTGTTTTGTGCCATGGAGTCAGTTCCAACTCATAGTGACCCTGTACAGGGAGGGTTTCTAAGGCTGTAAATCTTTACCAGAGCAGAAAGTCTCATCTTTCTCCCATGGAACAGCTGGTAGTTTCGAACTGCCAAACTTGAGAACGGATTCGTAACCACTATGCTACCAGAGCTCCTTAGGGGTGTGGCTTACTTCCAATATATTAGACACTCAGGAAAAGCTTTCTTGTCTGAATCCTGCATCTGGCTGTATTGATCTGGCCTCCAATTTTTGAACTTGAGTCAGTGGCTTGCTGAATTGCCTACCAGTCCTAGAAGTAGTAAGCAGCCTGTCTTCTTACCTGCCTGCTATATGACTTGCCAGATCCACAGGCTTGGGACTTGCCTACCTCTACACCTGTGTGGGCTAGTTCCTCAATATAAACTTCTCTTTATATACACACATGCAAGCTTCACTATTTTTACTTCTCTAGAGAATCCAACCTAAGAAATTTGGTACCAAGATTAGTTCTAGATAAACAAAATCATAAGGATGAGTTTTCTAGACTGATTATTATGTCTGACTAATTTTAAAGGCACTTATAACTCTGCCTTCACTAGTAAAAAGGATGCTGTTGCTATTGTTAAGTGTTGCACAGTTGGTTCTGACTCATAGTGAACCTATATAGAGTTTCCGAGGAATGGCTGGTAAGTTTGAACTGCCAGCCTTGCAGTTCAAATTGACCTTACTTTGAGGGTGCTGCTAAACATGGCAGGGAGTGGCAATATTAATGTGCAAAATATCACCACCAGTAAATAGATAACGTATTGTAGAGAAATGAGGCTCTGGGTAATTATGTGTTTGATACTTTCTTGAAATTTTGTCAGGATGAAAAATATAGAGAAGCTGGTTGGTTGGCCCTACTTACAGTAGACCAAGTGGTAAAGGAAAGAGATGAGCTCAGGGCTAAGGAGTCACTGCCCAAACACCACATTAAGGACCTCAAAGTTTCTACTTTTTCCTGAAAGAAAGCCTTATTTATTACAGTAGCAGAACTGTTATTAAAAGACAACCCAGAGTCTTATTATAAGAGTAGCTGAGTTACAACCCAGAGTCTTATTATAAGAGTAGCTGAGTTATAACACCAGCTGAATTCCCACCGGGATGGTACTTGATATTAAAGTGAGGGCGCTTCTTGGGATCCTGAAACTTGGGATGGGGATATATGGGCATAAAATCAGGAAGAGGGGACATAGAAATCTTAAATTCCATTGAATCATTTCTGCCCACATAACCAGCCCTCTTAGCCACTGATGATGATATTTATTAAGGTGTTCCTGATAGGTAACTTTTAGACATATCACCTGGGGCAGCACCTGGGAAATTGTCTAGAGCATCACCTGAAGCAAATGTCTTGCAAGACATTACTGAATACTCCCAGGGAACACAAACATCACCCATTATTTTTTCTACACCTATAACCAACCTTAAGTCCCTATGGGCCCCAAAAGGTGAAGTACAAATTGTGTAGTTGTAAGAGGTATGCTACACTGCAAATGAACCACTTTTTTTTTTTTTTTTTTTAATTTTATTGTAGAAACAGAAACCTGGAGTATATGTGGGAAATGGCTAGTAAAGGTGGGGATCAATGGTGCAAGGAACATAAAACTGGATCAGCCTGAGTTTGTTGACCACTGATCACAGATCCTTCATAACAGCTAGAGAGGTTAGAAAATGACCTAACAGTTTATGTCATTGGTTCACTGAAACATAAATCATGTTTAAATAGTGGACCTGCATAGAGTGCCCAGAGGACACGCCTTTTACCACAACAGTGTAGAACACATTTGTAAATGGAGCTCCAGCCTTCTTGAAGACTCCTGTGATTGCTATTTTGTGTAAATCAAATTTGGTAGTGGGAACTTCCCTAACTGAACTAAGACACCGAACTACAATGGGGCTGATTGACCTCATGGAGGTACGGCCTAAGTAGCAACACTTAATCAGCAAAGACAAGGTGAATGTGGTTACCATAATTGACAGCACAAAGTAATAGTCACAACAGTCTGAATCGTGACTGTAGCATTGGATACTTAGGTACAGAGTCCCTAGGAGTGAAATAAATGGGAAACAATAAATAATTGATCAGTACAAGTAGAAGAATTCTAGTTCAAGTGAACAACAGTCTAACCTGAACTGGCAGAATAGAAAGTCATGGCCTCTCAATCAATTACCAAACTTGAGCCAGTTACAGATCCAGAACACTGTGAATGAAGCAGAAGCTTGGTCCCCTACATTGCTGAGGAGGAAGCAGCCTTCTACATTGCCATAAATTTATACTGTTAGTCTTTCTCTCAGGGAAATATATGGCCTTTTACATTGGGGTCAAAAAAATAATCAGATTTTGGGAATCCTGGTGTGGCACTGTAGGATAAACACTTGATCATAAGGTGATTTGAAACACAAGGTCAAGGGTTTAAGCTCACCAGGCACTCCTCAGAAATGCTGGACAGCACTTAACAATAACAGCAACACTGACACTAAGTCTGAATTGACACTAATTGTTTTTAAGTGCTGTCAAGTCAGTTCTGACCTCATAGTGACACTGTAGAGGGTTTCCAAGGAGTGGCTGGTGAGCTTGAACCACCTACTGTGTGGTTCAAACAACTTTGGAGCCCAGCACATTAACCCACAGCAGCACACCAAGACTCCAACACTAATTGTAGAAGACCTAAAACGTCACTGTGGCAAACCAATCAGAGTGGAATCATATGAAGGTCAAGTTATTAATGGAGATTTTTGTTGATTTTTAAGTTGTGTTTTTTTTTTTTTTTTAAATTGTGAACTGAGTGATAATTTACATGGGAGAACATCGGATTTACACCATCTTTCACTGCAATTATTACAATCTCTGCCGTGCATCATAATTCAACAGTATTTGCTTCCATTCCCTCTGTTTTTCTTTTTTTCTCTTTTTTTGGGAGGGTGGGATGGAGTGGGGATAGATGTACACAAAAACACTCAGGAATATATAATAATTTAAACATTCTGTAAGCCTGCCTCCTGGCCACCAGCTCTCAATCCCTCTCTTTCCATGAGTCTTGAGTCCTCAGCTGCTCCCTCTCTTCATGTCTTCATCTTCTGCCTCCATCTCTGGTATCACTGCTTCTCTGGATAGGGAGAAACATTCTGCTTGTGCTCATCTCCCTTGATGGTCCTAGGGTCCTCTGTTTCTGGACTGTAAGATTAATTACTCCCCTGTTTTTGTTACAAAACTTCTACCTTTACAATTGTGACAGTCACAATTAGTCAAGATAACAATTACTCACAATTGAATCCTAAGAATCATCACCATGCCCTACATGCATCATCAAGCACCCAAAGGTTACATCCCACATGCCTGCACCCAGCCGCCAGCCACCAGCACACCAGCCCACAGCCCTTCTACCCCCCTGGGTCCAGAGTCCCCACTGCTCCTTCTGTCCAAGTCATCATCTCTATCTCCATCCCTAGTGTCACTGCCTCCCCAGACAGTGTTTCTAACTTCACTTTTCTCTCTTGATGGTTCCAGGGATCTCCACTCCAGGACTGCAAAATCAGCCACTCCTTTCTTTTTGTTACCAAACATTTACATTTACCTTTCCAGCACTCACTGTCAGACCTGATAGCAATTATTCCCTATTGAACCACAGGAGTCCTTTCCAACATCACCTTTTATTAATCCCATCCAGGCAGGTTGGAAACAATTCAGTGGAGGTTCTACCTTTCTCTGTATCCTCTGGAACTAGGTTCCCTACTGAAAGCTTGTAAGCCAGTCACTTCTTGTCTTTGTAGTCCCCCCATTTTAGGTAGCCAATGTCTAAGTTCCCCAGCCCTGTCGACCCTGTGTACCATGGGGGTGGGAATAATCCTCACTGTAGAGATCAGTTGTGGGAATTTTTATCTTCGTTACACTGAGGTGCAATCCATACTAGAGGTTGTCATCTTTGAACTTCATCAGTAATGTTAGTCCTTTGAGCTTACAGCAAGCAAGTTGTATTATCTGTTATTGCAGGTTGTTAATGAGTCTTCCTCCAATCCTGATTCCACACTCTTCTCTATATAATCCAACTTCTTAGATTATTTGCTCAGCATACAGAGTGAATAAATAGGGTGTATAAATATAGCACTGACACACACATTTTCTTATTTTAAACCATTCATTATCCCTTTGTTCTGCTCAAACAATTACCTTTTGGTCTATATACAGGTTCCTCATGAACACAATCAACTGTTCTGAAATACCCATTCTTCACAACACTATCATTAGCTTGTCATGATCCACACAGCCAAAAGCCTTTGCATAATCAATAAACATCTCTCTGGTATTCTATGCTTTCAGCTGAGATCCATTTGACATCAGCAATGGTATACCTAGTTCCACAGCCTCTTCTGAATCCAGCTTCAATTGCTGGCAGTTCCTTGTCAATGTACTGTTGTAGCAATTTTTAAAATTATCTTCAGCAAAATTTTACTTGTATGTGATGTTAATGATATTGTTCAATTATGTCTGCATTCCATTGGGTTACCTCTCTTTGAAATGGGCACAAATATGGATCTCTTCAAATCAGTTGGCCAGGTAGCTGTCGTCCAAATTTCTTGGTATAGTTGAGTGATCACCTCCAGTGCTGCATCAGTTTGTTGAAAGATATCAATTTGCATTCCATCAATTTCTGGATCCTTGTTTTCACCAATACCTTCATTGCAGCTTGGACTTCTTCCTTCAGTATCATCAGTTCTTGATCATATGTTACCTATTGAAATGTTTGAACATTGACCATTTCTTTTTAATATGGTGACCCTGTGTATTCTTTTCATCTTCTTTTGATGCTTTTTGTATCATTCAATAGTTTCCTATACTATTATTCAACATTTCAAGTTGACTCTTGAATTTTTCTTCAGTTCTTTCAGCTTTAGAAATGCTAAGCATTTTCCTCCCTTTTGGTTTCACAACTCCAAGTCTTTGCATATTTCACTATAATACTTGACATTGTCTTCTTGAGCTGTGCTTTGAAAATTTCTGTTCAGCTTTTACTTATTTCTTTCTTTCACTGTAGCGTCTCTATGTTGGAGAGCAAATCTCAGCCTTTTCTAACATCCATGTTGTTTTTTCTTTCCTGTCTTTTTATGGCTCTTTACTTTCTTCCTGTATGATGTTCTTAATGTCATTCCACAACTCTCTGGTCTTTGGTCCTTAGTGTCTTATGCACCAAATCTGATCTTGAGATAGTCTCTAAATTCAGATATAATATGTTCAGTGTCACATTTTGACTTTTGTGGACTTCTTTTAATTTTCTTAAGCTTCAGCCTTAACTTGCCTCTTCCTAGAAATTTTTAAACAAAAAGAAATAGCACATTCCTGAATGGATTGCAGAGATTGGTGCCACTCCCAGGGACTGTAAGGATGTAGGGATAGTGGTGCAAAAAACAGATAAATCTTGGAGGATGACAGTGGATTACTATAAATTTAACCAAGTGGTGATCTCAATTGCAGTTATTGTTCCAGATGTGATTTCATTGCTTGGGTCTATTAATACATCTCCTGGTACTTGATAAACAGCTATTGATTTGTTCATTGCCTACTTCTCAATTCCAGTTTCAAAGCATTACCAGAAGCAGTTTGCCTTCAGTGGCAAGGCCAACAATACACCTCAACTGCCCTACCTCATAGCATATTAACCTTACAGCACTATGCTATAATTTAGTCTACAGAATTCTTGGTCACCATTCTATGCCACAAGGTATCACACTAGTCTATTACATTAATTATATTATGTTAATTAGACCTACTAAGGACAAAATATCAATGATTCAAGACTTATTGGTAAAATATCAGCATGATAGAAGGTGGAAATAAATCAAACAAAAGTTCAGATACCTTTCACCTCAGTAAAATTTCTAGGGGTCCTATGGTGTGGGGCCTGCGAAGACACTCTTATGAAAGTAAAAGATAACTTATTGCATCTGGCCCCACAACTAAATGTAAAACATAACAATTGGTAGGCTTCTTTGGATTTAGGAGTTAACATATCCCTAATTTAGGTATATTATGCTGGTCTACGGAAGGAGCTCTGGTAGCGTAGTGGTTACGAATCGGGCTGCGAACCTTAAGGTCAGCGGTTCGAAACTACCAGACGCTCTGCGGGA
>NW_006408528.1:19249322-19250068 GCF_000296735.1 Chrysochloris asiatica | reverse complement strand
TGCAGTTTAGTGTCTTTGGCAGGTCCCTATAAGTGAACTGCAGTTACAGACCCTAAGAATTTTAAAACAAAGCCATGCCAATTTCTGTAGATGTTGGTGTGGTAAGTGCCATCAAGTCAGTTCTGACTCCTAGTGACCCTATACCTGGCTTCTGAGGAGCAACTGGTGTTCTTGAACCACCAACCTTGTGGTTGGCAGTCCAGTACTTATCTTAGAGTGCCACACCAGAAGATAACTACTTTCTTTTTGAGAAACAGTTTTTGACTTGTTACTAGGCCTTGTAGAGACGGAACACCTAAACATAGGCCACCAAGTCACCATGTGACCTGAGCTGCCCATCATGAACTGAGTATTGTCTGACCCACAGAGTCATAAAGTTGTACATGCCCAGCAGCATGCCATCATTAGGTGGAAATGGTATATATGCTATCAGGCTCAAGCAGGACCTGAAGGTACAAGTAAGCTGAGTGGAGAAGTGGCCCAAATGTACTTGGTCTCCACTCCTGTCACATTACCTTCCTTCTTCTATTCTGCACCTAGGATCTCATGGGTAGTTTCTTACGATCAGTTGACTGAGGGAGAGAAAACTTGTGCTTGGTTTATAGATGGTTTTTCATGTTATGCAGACATCACTCAAAAATGGACAGCATCAGCACAAGAGTCCCTTGTTGGTATGTCTCTGAGGGACAGGAGTAAAGGGAAATCCTCCCAATAGGCAGAACTTTGAGCAGTACTCCTGTTGTTGT
>NW_006408528.1:19248214-19248823 GCF_000296735.1 Chrysochloris asiatica | reverse complement strand
TGATTCTTGGGCTGTGGCCAATGGTTTGACTAGATTGTCAGGGACTTAGAAGGAACATACTTGGAAAATTGGTGACAAAGAAACATAAGGAAGAGATATGTGGGTAGACTTTTCTGAATGGACCAGAAAGGTGAAGATATTTGTGTCTCATGTAAATGCTCATCAAATGATCATCTCAGCAGAGGATTTTATCAATCAAGTGACTAGAATGACATATTCTGTGGAAATTAATCATGATATTTCTCCAGCTTCTGCCCAATGAACTCATAAACAAAGTGCTCGTGGTGTCAAGATGGAGGATTTGCATTGACTCAGGATCATGGATTTCCACTAACCAAGGCTGACTTGGCTACAGCAACTGCTGAGTGCCCTCTCTGCCAGCAGCAAAAACTAACACTGAGTCCTAAATATGGGACCATTCCTTGGGGAGATAAGCCAACCACCTGGTGGCAGGTTAATTATATCAAACAACTTCCATATGGAAAAAGACAGCATTTTGTTCTTACGGGAATACTTACTCTTTTTTTTTTTTTTTTTTTAAGTTTTTATTGTGAATTTTTATTGTGATAGTTTGAACAGGGAAAGGTAAAAATCATTCACTGCCCTCTC
>NW_006408528.1:19228375-19247823 GCF_000296735.1 Chrysochloris asiatica | reverse complement strand
TGCATCATCAAACCCCGCAAGCCTGCCCCCTGGCCATCAACACACAGCCCCTCTTCCTCCCAGAGTCCAGAGTCCCCAGCCACTCCATCTCTCTATGTCATCATCTCTGCCTCCATCTCTGGCATTGCTGCTTCTCTGGATAGGGTCCCACACTCGCTCTTCTCCCTTGATGGTCCCAGGGTTCAACAGCTTTTAACAACAAAGCAACATGCATTTACTAACTTACAGTTTTGAATGATAGATGTCCAAAGTGGGTTTTACTGAGCTGGCATCAAGGTGTTGGCAAGGCTGTATTCTTCTAGGAGGCTCTAGGGGAGAGAGTCCATTTCCCTGTCTTTTCCAGCTTCTTTAGGCTGCTGCATTTCTTGGCTTGTAACTCCATGTTCAAAGCCAGAAATAGGCAATGGAATCAATCTCACATCTTCTGCTTTGCTCTTCCATTTAAAGAGCCTTGTAATTACAGTGGACCCACTCAAATCATACGAAACTATTTTCCCTTTCAAGATCCTTAATTTACTCAGATATGTACGATTCTCTTGCCATTTTGTTGTTAGTTCCAACTCATAGTTCCCTCAAGCCAATTCCAACTCATAACACAATGAAACACCGAACCGTCCTGCACCTTCCTCACAATAGCTGTTATACTTGATAATCTGCTGTCACTGTAATAATCCATATCATTGGGGGTCTTCCTTTTTTTCGCTGACCCTCCACTTTACCAAGCATTATGCCATTCTGTAGGGACTAGTCTCTCCTGATAACGCATCCAAAGTGTGAGACAAAGTCTCTCCATTCTTGGTTTCTAAGAAGCATTCTGGTTGTACTTTTTTTTTTTTTGTAATTTTCATTTTCTTTTCTTACAGGTTAGTTTTACATCATCCTTTAAGGGCTCAATTCTTTACGTGGGCTTTGGTGGCAGTCGTGAGGCAGCAACTGCAGGTCTAAATCAGGGTGGTGGTGTTCGGTCCTTCCAAGCTTCATGAGAACGGTTCCTGACCACTGTGCTGTGACTGGCACAATGCACACAATAATGTAGTTTCACATAGTTTGGGAAGCAGGTACCCATAGAAGACACTCACTTCCGAAAAATTGGGAATACTTACTCTTGATATGGATTTACCTTCACTGCATGTACTGTTTCTGACAAAACTATCATTTGTGAACTTACAAAATGCCTTGTCCAACATCATGATATTCCACATAGTATCACTTCATATCAAGGGACTTAGCTTCTAGTAAATGAAGTGTGTCCATTGACCCAAGCTCCTGAAATTCACTGGTCTTATCATGTTCTTCATCATCTTGAAGCAGCTGCCTTGATAGAACAATGGAATGGCCTTCTGAAAACACAATTACAGTGCCAGCTAGGTGGCAAGACATTGAAGAGTTAGCCGTGTTCGCCAGGAGGTTGTAGATGCTTTAAACCAGCATACAGTATATGGTGCTGTTTCTCCAATAGCTAGAATTCACATGCCCATTAATCAAGGGGTGTAAATAGGAGTGGTATCACTCACCTTACTCCTAGTGACCCATTCACAACTTTTTTTTCCTTCCTGTCCCTACAACCCTATGCTCTTCAGATCTGGATGGTTTAGTTCCAAAGGAACAGATACTCTCTCCTTAAGACACAGCACTGATTCCATTGAACTTGAAGCTACGAATGCCTCCTGGCCAGTTGGGATCCTCATACCTTTGGATCAACAATGAAGGGAATTACACTACTGGATGGTGTGACAGATCCTGATTACCAAGGGGTAGTAGAGGTAAAGAAGAATATGTATGGGATCCAGGAGATGCCTTACGGTGTCTCTTAATACTACCATGCCCTGTGATTAAGCCAATGGTAAACTACCGCAACCCTGTTCCAACATGACTAATGGCCCAGCCCTTTCATGAATTAAGGTTTGGGTCACCCCACCAGGAAAAAAGCCATGACCAGCTGAGGTGCTTGCCAAGGAAAAAAGGAATACAAATGGATGGTACAAGAAGGTAGTTTTAAATTCTAGCTAATGCTATGTGACCAGATGCATAAATGATGAGCATAATTGTTATGATGTGATCCCCTGTGAACAGCCAATCAATTGAAAGGAAGTTTTCTTGGGGGGTGTCACCTGTTTCCAATATATTGGACACTTGAGCAAAGCTTGCTTTCTACTGGATCTGTATGCTGCATCTGGCTTGTCATTCGACCTCTGATTGTTTGGACTTGAGCCAGTGGCCTGCTCTATTGCCTATGAATCCTGGGAGTCATCAGCAGCCTACCATCTTACCTGCCAGGACCTGTCAGTCTTGGTTCCTCTTACCCACAATCTTTGGACTTGCTCACCTCTACAACTGTATAAAACATGTTCTTGAATAAAGCCTTTCTTTATATGATTATATACACATCACTGGTTTTACTTTTCTAGAGAACCCAGCCTAAGACAGGGTCCAAGAACATGCATTTTAAAATTATTTAAAGTGAATAATTTGAAACATATATAAAAACAACCTTTCATGTGACCTTTACCAAGCTTCAACAGTGAGCAATCTTTCCTACCCTATCTGCCAACTCTTACCAATATAACCACTGCATTCTTTTAAAGAAAATCTCAGACATCACATAATTTCATCTAAAAATAATTCAAGATATATAAGGATGCTTAAATATCATTGTGTTGTTGTTGTTAAGTGCCATCGAGTCGGTTCCAAATATCATAGCCACATTTAATTTCACTATAACATCTAAAAATGAACAGTAATGTCTTCATAGCAGCTACTGGTATTGTGTCCCCAGTTATCTCATTAAATGATTTATTAATTTGAGTTTGTTTAAATAAGGACCTAAAAGGTCCCTACACTTCTCACTGAGATGTCTTTTAATTTTAAAAATATACATAGTTTTTCTTTCTCTCTTTTAATTTTACTCCTTGCAATGTAACTGTTGAAGAAATTTGGTTGTTTATTTATCACATTTGAGATTTTGCTTATTATAAACCAGTGCTGTCAATATTTTTTTCTATATTCTATATTTCCTTTAAATTGGATGATACTTCCTAAGACTTGATAAAATTTAGGGTTTGGGTTCCCTTTGTGAGACTTTATTATAGAGTTCCGTGTGTCCTTCCATAAGGAGGCCTACAATATTTTATTGTCTCACTTCTTGTGACGTTAAAATTTGATCAGTTGGTTCAGATATCAGTCTAATCCATCCATCTCCCCCATTTTTCCCCCACAAATGGTTTTTGTAGTCATTGATGCTCACTAATTTAAATCATTACTTTATTTGGAGTTGCACAATGGTGATAGTTCTAGTTCTACCTTTTGGAAAATTCACTTATTATATGAAATATGTCTACAGGGAGAAACTTCTAATAAATATTGCTCCTTCAGAATTTTATGCATATGGTCTTCAGGGTACATATTTTGAAAAGTCTCTCCGATTTCAGGGAAATAAAAGATCAATGAAGGGCTAATGGAATATTTGATCTATGACATTTGAGAAATAATATTTGATCTCTGTTTTAAACTTGCGTTAGTAGTTGTAGATATAGAGACTCAAGACAGGAAGGTATTCTCAGAGTGGCAACACAGGACTTTTAAGTGGGGAAGTGACTAGCATGAGACATCTTTGAGAACTGGAGAAAATGTTAGACTACCAGGGCGTCAGTCCTCCACACCTGATCTGCATGCTACAACCTCCCTGAAATCTGGAATTCTGACTAATAAAATGTTCCTTTATCAGTTCTTCATTATTATCTCCATTAGCTCTCCATATAATGTTCCTCTATTTCTATTGTATCTGAATGCTCACTTCTATTTCTCTTTATGCTTACCAGCACTCTAATTTTCCTAGGCATGCTCTGTAATCAAATTTACTCTTTATGTTTATGGATTGGATAATTTAATCAGAATGATTATGTTATCAAATCAATAAAGATTTAAAATATGCTTGATTACAAGAGCTGTAGAAATAATGCATAGAACATGAAGAGCATACACAAAATTGATTTAAGAATGACGATGATGATCTGGATTTTTAAAAGGATAATAGTAGCTAACCCAGCATGACGAGGCTGTAAAGATCTCTGTACCATTATTCACTGCTGGTGGGATTGTAAACTGTATAAACACTATTGAAAACAGTATGGAGCTTCCTCAAAAATCTAGAAATAGAACTACATTATATTCCAATGATCCCCCTACTAAATATATCTCCTAAAAATCTAATAATAACACAAACAGACATACACACACCTGTGCTCATTCAGGACTATTCACAATAGCAAAAATATTAAAAATAACTCATTAACTAATAAACAAATAAACAAAATGGGATATATACGTACAATGGAATACTATACAGTCATGAAGAATTAAGATGAGTTTTCAAAACATACTATAAAATGGATGAGTCAGAAGGACATTATGCTGAGTAAAACAAGTCAATTATAAAAGGACAAATACTGTTATTATGTCACTTACAAGAATACAAGAATAGGTATACAAACAAAGACCAAAGTTTACTTGTGGTTACCAGAAATGAATAAGGCTAAGGAGAGAAGGAATAAAAAACTCTTATATACAAAGGTAAGTCAAAAAGTATTGATACTATGGGTCCAGTTCATACATGCAAGGGTTTGTTCCAAACAAAACATATTAAAACTGTATTTGTGATCAGATGGCTGCTACAGTTATGTTCTCTCAATCCTACTCTTGTCTAAATCTCGTTCATCTACCTTCAAACAAAGACCAATCAGAACAGTGGCTTCCAGTGGGTATCTACTGGACCTCTTAAGTTTTATAGCAATATGTGTTGACTTATCCATAAATATGGCATACCTCAGAGATGTTGCAGGCTCAGCTCCTGCTTACCTCAATATAACAAGTCACACAGAAATTTTGATTTCCCATGCATGTAGAAATTATGTTTACACTATAGTGTAATCTATTTAGTGTGCAATAGTATTATGAAAAAAGCTTGAAATATTATGAGAGTTATTACATGTGGTACTGAGAGTCCTTTTTGATGGAAGGTTACAGTTGTTTTTGTGGTTAGTGCTATCAAGCAAATCTGTACAGGATTTCCAAGGAGTGGCTGGTGGGTTTGAACCACTGATACTGATATACATATATTATTGTTGTTTAGTGTCATCAAATCCATTTTGACTTGCAAACTTGTATAGGGTTTGCAAGGAGCGGCTGGTGAGTTTGAACTGCCAACTTTGTGGTTTAAATTTCAGTGCTTTATCCCACAGTACCACGTCGTAAGGTTGGTGGTTCAAGCTCACAAGCTGCTCCTTAGAAACCCTACAAAGAGTCACAATGAGTGAGAACAGACTCAATGCCACTTAAAAGCAACTTAAAAGCAAGTTGGTGTGTGCCATCCCAGTCAGTACTAATGCATAGTGAACCGGTACAACAGAATAAAACACTGCCTGGTCCTGGGCCTGTGCGTCGGCGCATGGCTGCTGCCACTGTGGCAATCCATCTCATTGGGGGGGTCTTCCTATTTTCTTTAAACCTCCACTTTACCAAACATGATAAGCTTTTCCAGTGACTGGTCCCTCATGATAATATTCCCGAAGTATAAGAGACAAAATCTGGTCATCCTGACCTCCAGGGAGCATTTTAACTGTACTTCTTCCAACACAGATCTGTGTGTTCTTTTGTCGGTCCATGGTGCTTTCAATATTCTCCTCCAATACCATAGCTCAAATGCATCAATTCTTCTATGGTCGTCCTTATTCAATCTCCAACTTTCACATGCATAGGAGGTTACTGAAAATACCATGGCTTGAGTCAGGCACACCTTAGTCCTCAAACTGACATCTTTGCTTCAACACTTTAAAGAGGTCTTGTGCAGCAGATTTGCCCAATGCAATACATCCTTTGATTTCTGGACTGCTGCTTCCGTGAGTGTTGATGAGTGATCCAAGCAAAATGAAGTCTTTGACAGCTTCAATCTTTTCTCCATTTACATGGATGTTGTTTATTATTCCAGTGATAAGGATCTTTGTATTCTTTATTTTGCAATACAACCTATACTGAAGGCTGTGGTCTTTGATCTTCAACATTAAGTAGTTTAAGTTCTCTTCGCTTTCAGCAAGTAAGATTGTGTCATCTACAGATCACAGGTTGTTAATGAGCCTTCTTCCAATACTGTTGCCATATTTTTCTTCATATAATCCAGCTTCTAGTATTCTTTGCTCAGCATACAGATTGAGTAGATATGGTGAAAGAATACAACCCTGGCACATACCTTTTCTAATTTTAAACCATTTGATGTTCCCTTGTTTTGTTTGAACAACTGCCTCTTGGTCTATGTACAGGTTCCACATGAGTACTATTAAGTGTTTCCAAATACTCATACTTCTTATTTTTGTCCATAGTTTGTCATGATCCACACAATCAAATGGCTTTAAGTAGTAAATAGAGCACAAGTAAACATATTTCTAGTATTCTCTGCTTTGAGCCATGATCCATCTGACATCAGCAATGATATCCCTCATTTCCTGTCCTCTTCTGAATCTGGCTTGAACCTCTGGAGTTCACTGTCAATTTATGGTTGCAGCCATTTTTTAATTATCTTTAGTAATATCCCACTCGCATGGGATATCAATGATATTATCTGATGATTTCTGTATTCCATTGGGTCACCTCTCTTTGCAATGGGCACAAATACGGAACTCTTCCAGTCAGTTCGGCCAGGTAGTTGTGTTCCAAATTTCTTGGCATAGATGAATGGCCTCCAATGCCATATCAGTTTGTTGGAATATTTCAATTTGTATTTCATCAATTCCTGGTGGCTTATTCTTTGCCAATGACTTCAGTGCACCTTAGACTTCTTCCTTAAGAATCATTGGCTTGTGATCATATGACACCTTTTGAAATGGCTGACTATTGACCTGTGTACTCCTTCCATCTTCTTTTGATGCTATAAAATCATGTTGTTGTTGTTCAATGCCACTGAGTCAGTTCTGACTCATAAAGACCCTCTGTAGGATTTACCAGGCTATAAATTTTTTTGGAAGCAGAAAGTCTCATCTTTCTCCCATGGAGCAGCTGGAGGAATGGGACCACCAACTTTGTTGCTCATAGTTCAGTGCTTACCATACAGAGTCAGTACACGTCCTATAAAATCATAGAAGCTTTTTTTAAAACAAATATATCAAATCGTGACACTATTGTTTCTTAACATATCTCAACATCAAGGTTTATACACTTCTAGTGGACAGCCTAGGTTTTCCCAATGAAATTCTTGTAGGACCGCAGTTGCTACCTTCAGAGAATAACCATGTGCATTGCTGTCATGGTAAACAGTTCCTTGTTGAAATTTTCCTGGTCTTTTTCTCACCCATGCAGTCTCCAAGTTTCTTAAAGCTTCTTTATTGTAATCCCTTGTGATAGACCTGTGTCCATCCAGAAAAGTTATCAAAATTATTCCTTGAATACACTATAAAATAGTTGCCATAGTCTTATGAACTGACTTCTCTGCCTTGAACTCGTCTTTAAGGTCTTCACAACATTACTTAAAATGATTGAAATATTTAAGCACTGTTATTTTGTATGGAACAGCACAAGCTTGATTTTGAAAGATATCTGCTTGGGTTTTGTTAAAAATTTGTTATGAGCTCTGACTTTTTTTTTTATCATTTTTCCATGTTGCAAAAGTATCACTTTTGTAAGCATCCTAGAAAGACTAAAATCAGTAAGAAGAGAGAAAATTTTTGTACCATTCACTGATTGTAGAGACACATTTTGTTTGGAATAAACTTTCCATGTATGAACTGGAAACGTACTACCAAAGTGTTATGTATATATAGATAAGGCTTGTATGGGTGTGCACATATGTACATGTATCTTTGTGTATGTATATATACATGCATTATTATCATGCATGTTTGTTGTTGTTAGGTGCCATTGAGTTGGTATTGACTCATAGCGACCTTATGCACAATAGAACTAAACACTGTCCAGGCCTGACCAACCTCACAATCACTGCTCCCCTTGAGTCCACTGCTACTGCCACTATGCCAACCTATTTCATGGGTGGTCTTCTTCTTTTTCTTTGACCCTCCACTTTACAAAACTTGTTATCCTTCTCCAGGGACTGGTGCCTCATAATAATAAGTCTGAAGTATGAGAGATGAAACCTGGCCTTCCTGGCTTCCAAGGAGCACTCTGGCTGTACTTCGTCCAACACAGATTTGTTTTTTCTTTTGTCAGTCTATGGTACTTTCAAGTCTTCTTTACTTTCAAGAAGCAAGGATGTGGAAGGAGGGATATCATTGCTGATGTCAGATGGATCTTGGCAGTTGTTTGAACAGAACAAGGAATACCGAATAGTCTAAAATTAGGGAAGGTATGCACCATGGTTGTATCCTTTCACCATACTTATTCAGTCTATTTGCTGAGCAAATAATCAAGAATCTGGGTTATGTAAAGGACATGGCATCAAGATTGAAGGAAGACTCATTAACAACCTGTGATATACAGATGCTACAATCTTAATTGCTGAAAATGAATTAAAGCTGAGTGAATTTGGACAAGAGGCTTGCTTGCAGTTTTGGGTGCCTCCAGGCACTTAATTGGGGTGCTAAGTCTTCTAACCACAGACCAAATACCTTCATGCTGATTTGTTTGGTGTGCCCTGTGAGTATTTATCAGTATCCCTAAATTCATTTTGTAACATTGTTCAGGGAGAGAGTGGCCTGCCTGTGGGCAAGACTGGAGACAGACTGCCCTGACTGGAAGAACTGTGCCCTGAATATTTCTGAACCGGATTTGTAATCTGTTCACGACCCTAATAAACCCTGTAGTAGTGAATATGGTGTCTGAGGTTTTTGTGGTCGTTGCAGTGAACCCAGCAGAGGTGTCAAGAGTGCTGTTGGAGGATGATGGTTGGCACATTTTTGCAATTAAGGAGACAGGGAAACCACACTAATGGAAATGATTTCATTCAGAATGAAATTAATGAGAATGTTGATTCATTGAAAAAAACGCAACCATAGTAATTGCTAAATGTGAACTTAATTTGCTATGTAAACCTTAACCTTAAATACAATAAAATATTATCTTTAAAAATAATTTAAACAGGTAGTCAAGAATAAGGTCTATATAGCAGTAACCCTATGTGAAGGCTTGTGGGCAGTGACACGGCGTGATGGCATACTCCATAGAGAAGAGACTACAGCCCTCATTACTCTCCCATAATGCTGGTTAGGACCCTTTGAAAGGGAGTTTCATTCCCTATCATTTTCCTTGCTCACTTTCACCATCCATATTTATTCTAACTTGTGAATACCAGTGTGTCTGCTTCCAGTATTTTCTCGATGTCCAATCAACCTATCACTTATGGAGAGACTCATTTTCCCAAACTACCATTTTGTACTATTACACCCCTATTCAGATGTCTTCAATGATTGATGACTGAATTTTAAAATATTTTGAACTACCTAGCCTGTCATTCCAATCCTCCCCAGTCTGGCTTTTACTTCCATTACCAGATTTATCTCCTGTAACTTCAGAATTCCTTCACAGTTTCTCAAAAGATGCCTTATGTTTTCCCACCTGCTCATTTTGGCACCTAATCTCCACTTTTCCTGGGATGCCCTCCCATCTTGTGTCCTTCTGTCCTTCTGCATATTTAATGCATAGATTAACATTTTATATCAGCAAATTAAAGCAGCTGATTTAACACAGCATTTTCCATATCCATCCTTTTTAAAAAGCTACTAACATTTTGTAGCATTGTGTACCTGCTGCCCATTTGGGAAACATTGGAGGAATTATGTGTGCTGTATATCATGTAAGACTAATGTCTTGGATATTATTGAAATACTTCAGGTCGAAGATTTATTAATTTAGAAAAATTCCTCAGTTTTAAATAAAGTTAGGATTAAATTTCACTTTTAAATTAAACTTACTTTTGTGTACATAAAAAGGAAGTTTGTGCTAAAATAAAACATATAAAAGTCCTCTCTCACACTCTTTATAAATTCAATGTAAGTCCACTTGGTTCTTGCTTCAGTAAGCTCCCTTTTGATTGTGAGGATGATTATGATAATGATGGTCAAAGGGATTCATCTGAAAGTAATTTTTTGGCCTTACTATTATAAACATTGTCCATATTTTTATTTTCAATGTGGATTCAGATTAAATATCTGGCATCTTCTATTGAACTTCCAGAAAAATAAGGTTTTTTTGGTTCACTTAGAAGTGAATCCAAATTCACATGGAAATGATTCTTTTGCTCTGTAACAGAAGAGTTTAGAACTAATTAGTAACAAAGTAATCTTTGAACTATCCTTTCTGCTTTCCTTTCTCTCTTTATAATTGTTCAAGACATTTCAATTAAACAAATGATAGCTAAAGATTTCCTGTTGTATCTAAATAAAAGTATTATGCTTCTTTTTATTATTGTAAAATTATTATTATAATATTTCAAGGGTTATATTATTCAAATATATTTTACTGTTCTATACATGAAAATCAACAGTAACTTTAACAAATAAAATAGGGCATTATAAGATTCAGAATTTAACTCTATTGGATGTTTAATAATACTTTCTTAATTTGATAAAGGAGTCTGATGTGACACCATAGGTTTAGCACTGGACTGCTCACCACACGGTCAGCAGTTCAAATCTACCACCTGCTACTTAGAAACACTATACAGGGTTGTTATGGGTCAGAACCAACTCTATGACACTTAACAACAATAATCTGATTAAAACATTAATTGTTTTACTTTAATTTGTTTTACCTACTGCCTTGAAATCTTTGTAATTCTGTATAAATGTTGAGCATTAGTACTAAAACAAATTAAATCTGTATACAAATTACAATCACTTGTATAAAAACAACATTGTAACTATTAATGTAGCTAGCATGTCAAAAGTAATTAATTCTTGGAGAGACTACCTACAATTCATAATCCCTTTTTCAAGACTGCTAGCAGCAAATGTATCATACTGGAACAAATAACACACATCCTCACAAGTAGCAGAAGCTTCTCCTGCCTCAGAGGCATTCTGGCTCATCTCAATTTAGGAAAAAACAAATGAGGTGGATCCCTATACAATTAACTCATAAGCATATATTCAGTAATAATAAAAAACAAATCCATTTTCAGATCCTCCACATGTGAAGCTTATCCCTCCTAATCTTTGTATGCTTCACAGTAGAGTTTATTATCACTCAGAGAGAGGTTTTCACTTGTCAAATTGGGATTTGAACTCCAGCTGATTCATTCTCAAAATATTGCTTTGGATTCATTTTTCCTAAACCTAGCTGCTCAAAATGAAAATATCAGAGCAGAATTGTATTTGTTTTCTGGACTCTAAAAGAAAAAGACTCTAAACACTACTGAAATAATTCAATGGAATTAACTCTTGCTTATTCCTCACAATTCAATTTTTATTTAACCCAAATAAAATGTTGTTTTCCCCAGTGATATATATCAAAATAATATTTTTGAGTTCTTGTTAGTTTCTGTGAGTTAGTGCTGACTCAGACTGACCTTGTGTATAACAGAATGATGCACTGCTTGGTCCTCTTGTGCCATCTTCAGAATCCTTGGTATATCTGAGCCCAGTGTTGTGGTTGTTGCGTTAATCCAGTTTTTTGCTTACTCTCTACTAAACAGGATATCTTTTTCTAGCAATTGATTTTTCTCGATGGCATGTCTAAAGTAAATAAGTGTTGCCATCTTCAGTTCTAAGGAGCTCTGGTAGCGTAGTGCTTACGATTCGGGCTGTAAACTGCAAGGTCAGCAGTTCGAAACTACCAGTTGTTCTGTGGGAGAAAGATGAGGTTTTCTGCTCCCGTAAAGATTTATAGCCTCGGAAACCCTATACAGGGTCATTATGAGTCGGAACCGACTCCACGGCACATAACAACAACAACATCCTCACTTCTAAGGAGCATTCTGGTAGTACTTTCTAAAAAATGATTTTTTTTCTTATAATAATTTATGGTGTATTTAATATTCACCATTAATACCACAATTCAAACATATCAATTATTTATCTATTTTCCTTTGATAGGAGTCTTTATTAGTACTGACAGAATAGAGGTCAGGGAAGGCAGATTCAAAAGATAGTCAAGGTTAAAAACATATGTAAACACGATTTGTTGCTGTTGTTGTTGTTAAGTGCTGTCGAGTTGGTACAAATAAATACAAACTTAAGAGATCATTTTCCAATAAAGCCAAACCAAGTCTTGATAACATGCTGGAAAACAATGTTAAACTTTGTGGTGAGGATGCAAATTGTTTTATTCTTCAATCATCAGCTTTTAATTATTTATCAAAAACTTTAAAATGTGGCATTTTTCTATCAATAGTTCCATTTAGCACATATTCTAGAAAAAAATCAGATAAATTTCAAAGTGTATATACAAGAATATAATACTGGAAGCAATCTAAATATAAAATTAAAAGAGTAAAATTTATAATAAAATGTATTGTTTGGATCCATGTGTTATATTAAATTCAATTTCTAAAAGAATAATTTTATCCTTGAGCATTGGTAGCACTACAGGATAAGTGCTGGACTGCTAACCCCATGTCTGCAGTCCAAACACACAGCCTACTCTGAGGGAAAAAGATGAGGTGGTCTGTTCCTGTAAAGATTCACAACCTTGGAAACTCTATTCAGGATTGCTATTAGTAATAACAACATGTTATTAAGTGCCATCAAGTCAGTTCCTAGTAACTCCTAATAACAACATGATTAAAAAACAAGTATTATAGAAATATTAAACATTAAATAAAATACCTGAATAGTATTTTCAGATACTTCTTAACATTTAGTAAGGAATTATAAACTTTTCTAAAAGCTAAGACGCAAATCTAAATGTGGTCTTACTATCCATGGAACCTTGATGGTGTAGTGGGTTACACATTGGACTGTTAACTACAGGGTCAACAGCTCAAATCCTTCAGTGCTTTGTGGGATAAATATAAAGCTTTCGGTTCCCTTATAGATTTATAGCATTGAAAACCCTATACAAGGTCGCTGTGAGTCAAAACTGACTTGATGACACTTAACAACAAAGTATACATATTATTAGGCCTAAATATAGTTTCACTTAACAACATGTGTCAATCAATGTGGATCTATAATTTAGCATTATTATTAAATCAACAGATACTATATTCTTGTTACTTATAATATTCTTTCAATGGAGACACCTAAGGTACTATGATTGCATTATGATTATATAATTTTTCTTGTAGAACATTTATTTCTTCCCAGAGTTAGAAATTATCTTCCTCTTAATTGGCTTAATTGCATATTACCATGTCACTAATTTATCCCTGAACTATTTATCACATGTGAGAAGAAATTCTCAATAGAAAAACATCAGATCGATCAATAAATCAGATCATAGATCCATTTCTCCCCTAGCCCCCTGATGGGTGTTTCTTCTTTAAGTTATTGGGACACTTTTCACTCCAGCCCTGCAAAATAACTGTTGTTTGGGGACTTCTTTTTGCGACCATCATGTGAATTCTTTTCCTGATCTCCTAGATTGTATTTTTTGTTTACTTAATCCCATACATTCCTATATGTTATTTTCTCTTCCAGTAGCTTCATAAGAAATGGCACCTGCATGCTAACATTTTAGAGTCCGTGTCTGAAAATATCTTCTTTTCTGCCCTAATACTTGGTAGATTTTCACCTGGTTGCAGACTTTAGTGTTGCTGTTGAGAGGACATGTCATTTTAAATCCAATTCCTTTATGAAACCTTTAGACTTTTCATTCCACCTTCTTTACTTCCTCCTTCTTCTATAGGTCAATACCCGTTTAGTTCCTCAGCAAAACAGGGTCCGTTCTACCCTTTTTCAGAGTGGTATTAAGTGAAGATTCATTGAGAAAATGTATCAAAACACCTTAGTAAATGCTGACCATATTCTAAGTATTTGGCAGAGTTGAAGAAGGCATATTTTGCAAGGTGTGTTTCCATTTCTGAAGAAAATTGAGAGGGAGATTATTCCATTCATTGTCAGGCTAAACTGAAAACTTCTCATACATCATCTATCTCTAAATCTACGGCTTTATTAATATGTTGTTGTTGTCAAGTGCTGTTGAGTCGATTCTGACCCATAGCGACCCTGTATAGGGTTTCCAAGGAGCAGCTGGTGAGCTTGAACCACCGACCTTGCACTTCAAACAGCTTTGCAGTCTGGCACATTAACCCACAGCACCACACCAGGGCTCCTTATTAATATGTAGGTGCATAGAATTATCCCTTATTTAATTTAACCACAGACCTAGACTAAGCAGTAAAAAAATGTTTTTGCTTTCATTGGTTTCAGGTCTCTGGAGGTACAACCTCCATGTAGACTGCCTCGATTCCCCCATGATACAATTTTAGCAACATCTCTTTGGTGGATGTCAGATATAAGACAGCATGAAAATTTGTATAGTGGCCTTGGTTCTTTAATATGTATAATAAACTGATTGCATTTTGCAAATGTCTGGAACTTTAAGTAGTTTGACCTGAGCTGTCATTCCAATTTCGGAGGTTTTCTTTAAAAGTATTTCTTGAGCTTAACACAGAAGTATGTTAATTTCTTAGAATTAAATATACTTTTACATCTCTTTCCATAGTCATTCAATTACTTAGCAATAATGTTTCATGTGTAATTTTAAAATCATAGTATTCCATATCCTTTCTGAATGAACGTAAACATTATTTCTCTTGAACATTTTTAATGATTCTCATAACCTTTCCAAATCCTTTTAATGGGGGTAGGTGAAGTGTTATACTTTTGTTTCTTAATCCTTCATGGACAATTATGTGAAATTTCCATATCTGTAGGTTTACATTTCCCAGTCAATTTTAGTTTGTCCAACTTACATTCTACTTTCTTACCACAGTATTACAGCATGTTATGACAGCTCTATGCTAAATAAATAGTGCAGGAAATTAATCTCTCAATGTTTAAAATAGCTTCTATTATCTCATCATTTAAAGTTTACAGATGGCCATATTATCCTCGTTATCTATTACATTTTATTGAATAGTCATTGCGTACATGGCTCTGTGTGAACTCTTCCCTACAATAATCCACACAGACTGCTGGTGTTTTGAGTAATAAGATTGTACCCATTGTAATCTGACTGCCAAAATATTGCAGAGCCATGAGTCAAGCTTGAGCTCTCTGCCCACACATGTTCATTAGAAGGCCAGAGGAGAGAAAGAAGGGCAATACGCATTTATTTTTAAATCAGTTCTTTTAAAGTTGTCTTTATTTCTAAAGCAGTTTTAGATTTACAGAAATATTATGCAGAAAGTCCAGAGTTCCAGATATCTTCTCCTCCCTGAAAATTGTTTCTTCTATTATTGTCACACATTCCTGAAGTATACTTGTCATAATTGATGAAATAATATTGATATGCTTTTATCAACTAAAGTCTACAGCTTTAAAATTAGAGCTCACTGCTTGTGTTGTAGAATCCTATGGATTGTACCATGTAGAATCCTATGCGTTGTACCATGTGTCTATCATTGGAGACTCAAACATTGTCCTAAAAATACCCCAAGCTGTGCTCCTCCCTTGTCCTTTATTTTATTAACAGGGCATATTATATTGATTTTAAAATATTAAATAAACCTTGCATTGTTTAGATAAATTCAAAGCTGTTATTGTGTATAAGTCTTATTACATACTGTGAAATTCACTTTCATAAAATTAAAAAAAAATTGGTGGGCTGTGTTAAGGCTCATATTCAATATTGTGTTGGAAGTCTTAAATTAAGGAAATTAAAGACATCAAAATTGGCAAAGAAGAAGTAAAACTCTCTCTATTTGCAAATCATAAGATCTTATACATAGAAATTGCCAAAGAGTCAACAAGGCAATTATTTGAACTCATTGAACGATTCAGCAAATTGGCAGGGTACAGGATCAGTATAAAAAATGAGTTTGCTACCTCTATACTAATATAACCAGCTCTGGAAAGAAAATTAGGAAAGCAACACCATTTATAATAGTCACTCCAAAGATGAAATATGTAGGGATAATTCTAACCAGAGAAATAAAAGACCTATAGAAAGAAAACCACAAAATGCTACTCTTGTTGCTGTTAGCAACCTTACATACATGAAAACGAAACACTTCCTGGTCCTGTGTCATCCTCACAATTCTGAGGATGAGCCCATTGCAGCTGCCACTGTGTCAATCCATCACGTTGTGGGTCTTCCTCTTTTTTGATGAGCCTCTACTTTAACAAGTTTGTCCTTCTCTAGGGACTGGTCTCTCCTGACAATTTGTTCAAAACATGAAAAAGAAGACATCCTGACTTCTAAGGAGCATTCTTGTTACATTTCTTTCAACACACATCAGTTTATTCCTTTAGCAGTCCATGGTACTTTAGTATTCTTTGCTATTACCATAACTCAAATGCATCAATTCTTCTACGGCCTTTCTTATCCCTCAAATACTCAACTACTAATTGAAAGATTGGTGGTTCAAACTTACACAGAGATACATCAGATTACAGGTTTGGTACTCTGCTTTCAGAGGTTACAACCTTGAAAAACATGTGGAGCAGTTCTACTATGTACACAACTGTTGCCATGAGCTAGAATTGACTAGTAGGCAAGGACAACAACAGTGTGATTGTATATAGCCATACAGTGTTGCAGTTTAAATGAAGACATCTGTATTTTGTTCATATTGTGATTATCAGACCTAGATAAAGCCAACTTCAGTGTTGAGATGGACTTCTGTTTGAGGGGCGGGGTAGAAGATCACAAAAATGGAGCTAACATTTTCCTTAAAAATAGCTTTGTGTTTTGAAAGTCTTAGCCAGAGCTAAGATAGGAAAATTAAAGGCATCGAAATTGGCAAAGAGGAAGTCAAACACCCTCTATTTGCAGAGGATATGATCCTATACATAGAAAACCCCAAAGACTCAGCAAAAACACTAGTGGAACTCATTGGAAGATTTAGCAAAGTGGCAGGGTACAAGATCAACATACAAAATTCAGTTGGATTCCTCCATACTAATAATGACAATACTGAAAAGGAAATTAGGAAAGAAATGCCATTTACAATAGCCACCCAAAGGATAAAATATCTAGGAATAAATGTAACCAGCAAAACAAAGAAACTTATACAAAGAAAACTACAAAACACTACTACAAGAAACCAAAAGAGACTTACAAAAATGGAAGAATGTACCATGCTCCTGGATAGGAAGACTTAACATTATAAAAATGTCAATACTACTCAAAGCAATCTACACATATAACACAATCCCAATCCAGATTCTTTAGCGAGATGGAAAAAACAATTACAATCTTTATATGGAAAGGAAAGATACCCAGGATAATCAAAGAACTGCTTAAGAAGAAGAACGCAGTTGGAGACCTCTCACTCCCTGATTTCAAATTTACAACATGGCTACAGTGGTCAAAACAGCCTGGTACTGGTACAATGAAAGATGCATAGATCAATGGAACAGAATTGAGAATCCAGAAATCAACCCATCAACATACAGCCAACTGATCTTTGACAAAGGGCCAAAGTACATTGATTGGGGAATACATAGTCTCTTCAACAGATGGTGCTGGCAGAACTAGAAATCGATATGCAAAAGACTGAAACAAGACCTTTACCTCACACCATATACAAAAACCAACTGAGCATGGATTAAAGATCTAAATGTGAATCCCAGAATTATAAAGGTCATCAATGAAAAAGTAGGGACAAATTTAAGGCACACACAGACTACCACACATTGCAAAAATTACACTAACAAAAGAAAATAAAAATAGATGATTGGGACATTCTGAAAATTAGAAACTCATGTGCATCAAAGGATTTCACCAATAGTAAAAATGAAAAATGGGGGGAAATATTTTGCAATGACTTATCAGACAATTTAAAATACACGATTAAAATACAAACAACCCATTTTTTTAAAATGGGCGCAGGACATGAATGGACACTTCACCAAGGAAGACAGCCAACAAACATATGAAAAAATGTTCACAATCATTATCCATTGGAGAGATGCAAATCAAAACAACAATGAGATATTATCTCACATCAACAATAAGAGCAGACTTAAAAAATGCGGAGGACAATAAATGCTGACAAGGATGTAGAAAGACTGGGACCCTCCTACATGGCTGGTGGGGATGCAAAATGGGCCAACCACTCTGGTAAACAGTATGACGCTTTTTCAGAAAGTTGGAAATAAAAATACCATATGATCCAGCAATTCCTCTACTTGGTATATATCCACAAGAAATACGAGCCATAACACTGGTAGATATATTCACACCAGTATTCATAGCAGCACTATTCACAATAGCAAAAAGATGGAGAATGGATAAACAAACTTTGATACATATATGCAATAGAATATTATGCTATCTTGAAGAATAACAAGGAAGCTGTAAACCACCACATGGATGAACCTGGGGGACATTATGGTGAGTAAAACTAGTCAATCACAAAAGGACAAATATTGCATAAGACTATTATTGTAAAAGCTTATGAAAAGATACCCATACTAAAAGAGAAAAAAACAAAACTTATTTGTTGGTTACCAGTGCGGGAGGTTAGGGGAGTTTGGAGAATGTGGCAGGAGGTGACGACAGAGCACAGTGTAGGGAAGAGACATATCATCGTTCAGGTGTTGAGGAGGACAATACACAAATAGTGGGAGGGGTGGAAGAACAAGGTACATAGGGGAACATTGAGCCAGGTTTGCATGGGCTAAATGGGACAGAGGTAATTAGTGATGCATGCTCAAACTTGGAACAATAGGGCTCTGTGACACAGGATCAAGGCATAGTCTGAAGAGGAGAAATAATACTAAGATGCTTGACTGTCTTATGAATATTGGTTTCCCTTGCCTACTATTGTAACACAGACACTTGATAGAAAGGAATGTTGGGAAACATGATTACAGAAAGCTTGTAAGCCCATCTTCAGTTTATAACTGATTGCAATACCTAAAAGGGGATCTAGAACTTGCCTAATGAAATAGACCTCTTGTTAAGCCTTTGCAGTGTATAGGACCTAGATGGAATCCTGAGCCCCATCCAGAACCTTATGAGGTGGGACATTCTCACTAGAAAGGACAAGCAGACCAGCCTGAAACAGCTAGAGTGACAGAAGAGACATCTTGAAAGAAAGACCAAAGCAAAAAATGGCAATATGATTGGCTACTACAAGAATAAGCAAGTTGTTCTCCAGGAAGCCATCAAGGCAAACAATCAAGTCCCTTCAGGACAAACCCCCCCTCTAAGATTGAAACTCAAAGGGAACACATGAGCAGGCTAATAAACTTGCTGGCCACCACGTTGGTCTACCGGTGAGTGAAAGAGGGGCAAAGGCAGTAATGAAGAAATGGACTGAGTTCAACCAGTTTCTATAGGCTCCCACTGACCTGTAGATGAGAGTGAGAAGAGGAAGGGCTGGTTGGTCCAAAGTGTGG
>NW_006408528.1:19207065-19223931 GCF_000296735.1 Chrysochloris asiatica | reverse complement strand
TTTTAGATAGAGAACTATTATGTATAGTTTATATTCAGTTTGTAAAAAATGAATGGGATCTTCAACTAGACATAGAGTCACCTCACTAAAGCATCATTAGAATTTTTAACTCGAATGATAACTTTCTGATTTACACTCCTAAATAATTATATTTCTAAATAACATAATTAATTTGTTTTCGGAGCAGAATTATGAAATATAAACCAATTAGTTTTTTAAGTGCATAGACATAAAATCATGCCATAAATTTGAAATTATTGTTTTCTGGTAGCCCCAGTTTTCCTGTTGTTGTTATGTGTTATCCAGTCAGTTCTGATTGTATAGAGTTTCTGACAGTGGCTGATGGGTTTGAACTGCCAACATTGCAGTTGCAATCCCATGCTTATCCTACAGTGTCACACAAAATAAATGACTGGAATTATATTGAAGCTACTATTAGTTCATTCCCACAGTAATTAAGAACTATTGAAACTACATGAGATGCTAACTCTAAATATAATTATCTGCTTCTTTGAGCAGTAAATTTTGCTCTGGTAGCGTAGTGGTTACAAATCGGGTTGCTAACTTCAGGGTCAGCAGTTCGAAACTATCAGCTGTTCTACAAGAGAAAAATGAGGCTTTCTGCTCTCATAAAGATTTCCAGCCTCGGAAACCCCGTGCAGGGTCTCTATGAGTCAGAAACGACTCCATGGCACATGACAACAACACAACAACATAAGATTTCTGCAGTCCTGGTATAGCGCTGTGAGTTAATGTGCTGTATTGCAAAGTTGATTTGAATCACAAGGTTGATGGTTCAAGCTCACTAGCTGCTCCTTTGAAACCCTATACAAGATTGCTATGGGTAAGAACTGACTCAACAGCACTTAACAACAACAACATATGAATATCAGCTGTCCTGGTTTGGAGATGTAAGATAAGCAGTGAATTGCTAACTGCAAGGTCAGCTGGTCAAACCCACCAGCCACTCTTTGAAAATCCATTTTGGATTCCATTTTGGATAAGCTAAAGTGTATATAATTTGAGCAGTGTAACAGCAGTGGTTCAGAAAACGTTCTCTATTAACAGAGTTAATAAAAGTAATGTAATTGGCTATATAATAGAAGTGACACTATTTGAACAGTTCTGAGGGTCAAATGTATGCTTCCACATAGTAAAATCAGGATCATCTTGATTTAGGTGTTTAGGTGAAAAGAATTTCTGTTTGTAGCCTTTTGCCTTGGTTCCCCCCGCCCCCCTACACCCTGATGAATTACCTTTTCCCTGGTTTTCTACCTTAGATGTATATTGTTCAAGTTGACTGACAGTCAGCTATTGACTGACATTGACTGACATTTCCTGGGTGAGCTGTAAACACTTATGGTTTGATACTTCTGTCTGCTTCTAGGCTGTAGCCTGCCATGTGAATGGTCTGTTGTTGTTATGTGCCATCGAGTCGGTTCCGACCCACAGTGACCCTGAACAGGGTTTCTGAGGCTGTAAATCTTTATGGGAGCAGAAAGCCTCATCTTTCTCCTGTGGAGCAGCTGGTAGTTTCTAACTGCTGACCTCGCGGTTCACAACCCGATTTGTAACCACTACACTACCAGAGCACTGTGACCCACCAAGAAGGAATTGCTCAGTTCTTGTCCCTGGTAGCAGAATTGTGTCTTGAAACAAACAAACAGCTTGAGTATATATGTAGCTAACCGCACAAAAGTCAAACACAAAAAAGCAGGAAAGAGAAGCAGCAGGATGAAGTAAAATCAAGAAAGAAGAGAAAAGCAGGGGGGGAGGGGGAGGAGGAAGGGAAGAAAAGAAATCTCCTAAAAGAGTTGTAGCATGCATTTAGAGATGTAATACTGAAGCTAGTGAAAGTTACAGAAGGGACCCAGAGTCAGAGTTGATGACAACAGGCCCAGAAGGGGTCTAGTACAGAATCAGTGGTGAGAGATAGTGCCAAGATGAGGTTGTCCTATTGAGGGGGTCAAGAGGAGCCTGCCATGATGGATCTTAGAGGAGGCCTGCTTAGGTGGCCTAGAGATGCTGACAGAGAGATGTACCTCACTGAAGAAGATACTTTGCCTAAATGATTCCTGAAAGTAATCCTGAGTTGTAGCCTAATGAACTTGATCCCAGGTTGTACCCTTTTCCTTTCTTAATAAATCAGTTAACTATAAGTAGAGTCTTTGAGTTCTATGTGGTTATTGCTATCGACCCTGAAGTTCAAATGACTTTGCATTCTGACGCATTAGCCCACAGCGCCACACCAGGACTCCTATGCACCCAGAATATTTAGAAATATTTACTAAACAAATATTTCTTTAAAAACACAGTTTTAAAAATATGTAGTATTAAAATTACTATTTGAAATGACTTTTTTCTGAAATTTTAATTTGGAACTATATATCCATTCTTATAGCTGGTTCCCAAGCTTTTGTATCCTTTCAAATACACAATACATAGAATGCAACATAATGACACTGTGTATTTCTTCCATCTTCTTTTGATATTCCAGCATCATTCAATATTTTGCATATAGAATCTTGCAATGTTGCAATCTAGGGCTTAAATATTTTCTTCAATTCTTTCATTTTGAAAAATGCTGAGCATGTTCTCCCTTTAGGTTTTCTAATTCCAGCTCCTTGCATAATTCATTTAAATACTTGAACTTGTGTACTTGAGTTCCCCTTGAAATGTTCTATTCAGTTCTTTTACTACATTTCTTCCTGTCAGTTTAGCTCCTATATGTTCAAAAGCAAGTTTCAGAGTGTCTTTTGGCACCCAATTCATTTTTTTATCGCTTTCCTGCCTTTATACTGACCTTTGCGTTCTTTGTGTATGATGTTCTTCACGTCATCCCACAACTATTCTAGTCTTCAGTCATTAGTGTCTAATGCATCAAATCTGTTCTTGAGATGGTCTCTAAATTTAGGTGGGATGTGCCCAAAATTGTATTTTGTTTCTCATGGACTAGTTTTCATTTTCTTCCACTTCAGCCTGAACTTTCATATAAGCAATTGATTGTCTGTTCCCCTGGCCTTGTTTTGGATGATGATATTGAGCTTTTTCATCATCTTATCCAATAGATGTCATCAGTTTAATTCCTGTATATTCCATCTTTAGTTGTCCAGGTAAATAATCACCTTTTATGATGCTTAAAAACATATTTTTAATTAATAAGTGATTGGTTTTATGAAAATTTATCATATATACTATCTTTCAAAGGAGCTCTGGTAGTGCAGTGGTTATGAGTTGGGCTGCTAACCTCAAGATCAGAAGTTTGACACTACCAGCTGCTCCATGGGAGAAAAATGAGGCTTTCTGCTCCCATAAAGGTTTACAGCCTTGGAAACCCTATACAAGGTTGCTATGCTTTGGAACCGACTCCATGGCATGCAACAACAACTTCATATTATCTCTAGCATCATGTATATCACTAAGACCACATTTTTCAATTAGAAATACTTCCTCTATGTTTCCAACATTTGCATTCCAATTCCCTGTTATTATCTATGCATCTTCACTACATGTTTGATCAATTTCAGAATGAAGAAGTTGGTAAAATTCTTCAATTTCATCATCAGAGGCTTTACTGGTTGGTGTATAAATTTTAATAATAGTGTTATTAACTGGTATACTTTGTAGGTGTATGGATATCATCCTATTACAGATAGGATTATACTTCAAGATAGATCTTGAAATGTCCTTTTGAAAAGAATATGACAATGTAGTATAAACCAATGACTGATTCAAAATGACAAATTTCTCACTGGGATAGCAATTGCCTGGGATAGCAATATCGATGTATTCCATTTCCTTTTTGAAAATGGCCACTTTTTCTAGATTCATACTTTGTCTTGTCCATATTCCAATTATTAATGGATGTCTGAAGCTACTTCTTGTCAATTTGTGTTGTGCATCATCAGCAAAAGAAGGTCCTGAAAGCTTAGCCCCATTCACATCATTAAGGTGAAATCTATTTTGAGGAGTCAGCTCTTTCCCAGTCATATTTTGAGTACCTTCCTACCAGAGGTACTCATCTTTGGGCACTCTATCTGATAGTGTTCTGTTACACTAGTTTTCATAAGGCTTTCAGTGATGAACCATTCAGAAGTACTCCATCTCTCCTTTCTAGTTTGTGTTAGTCTGCAAGCTCAGCTGAAACCTGTGCATCCTGTGTGACCCTGCTGGTATTTAAAATATTGGTGGCATAGCTTCCAGCATCATAGCACCACACAAACCACCACAGTATAACAAACTGACAAATGAGTGGTAGAAAGAAGAGGAGGTAAGACAAATGTATGCATAAATATATTAAGCTGTCAAGAGAGTTACAAAATTTTCCTTGAGGAGTGAAAGAAGGGAGAACAAAATCAATATGCAATTCACTAATGTACACCAATACTCTGTTCATACGTACAGAGTAAAGAATTGATTCTCCCTCAAGATAATTAAAGTAGAACTTTCCAATTTATCTGAAACAAATGTGACATTGAACTGGTCACTCAGAATAATTAGAGATTTCATTTAATTATGTTCATCTCTTGGAAATCAGCAAGATTTCAGAAGCTAAACTGCAATGAGACTTTCAATAATATACAAATAAGAATAGCATATATATTGTTGTTGTTGTTAAGTGCCGTCGAGTCAGTTCCGACCCATAGCGACCCTGTACAGGGTTTCCGAGGGTGTGAGTAGAAAGCCTCATCTTTCTCCCGCGGAGCGGCTGGTAGTTTCGAACCGCTGACCTTAAGGTTCGCAGCCCGATTCGTAACCACTATGCTATCAGAGCTCTGGTAGCATATATATAACCATGCATAATTTTCATATATAATAAAATAATTTTCTTGGATTTCAGAGTTGGTACTTTTATCTGAGGAAATTAATGTGGTTTACATTAGTAAGTTATATCTCACTACATATTTTGGAGTCCCATTGAAATGCTCTGTTCAGGGATTTTAGAATCTATACTCTTGTAGTAGAGTATTATTTCCTAATTAACATAATTCTTAATATGCAAAGCTCTTTTTCAAGTTTTAAATGCCAAACATTAGAAGGATTTTAACATTGCTAAGGACAGAAATACAAGCCCACACAGAAGACGATGTGGGAAAAGAGATATTGCTGCTGTCAGATGGATCTTACCGAAATAAAAGAATACCAGAAAGATCTATCCTTATGTTTTATTGACTCTGAAAAGGTATTTGATTGTGTGGATCATAGAAAACTATAAACTGCATTGTGAACAATGGGAATTTCAGAACACTTAATTGTGTTCATGTACACAGATCGAGGCAATTTTTCAGACAGAAGAAGGAAATTGTTTGGACAGACATGTATATATGTTTCAGGGTTGTAGCTTTTACCCTGCTTACTCTATCTATATGGGGTGGTGCTGTGGGCTAATGTGTCAGACTGCAAAGTCATTTGAAATGCAAGGTCGATGGTTCAAGCTCATCAGCTGCTCCTTGCAAACCCTATACAGGGTCGCTATGGATTGGAATCGGCTCAATGGTGCTGAACAACAACAACAATTCAATCTATATGCTGAGCAAATAATCTAGGGAGCTCGACTATCTGAAGAAGAAGACAGCATCAAGACTGAAGGAAAACACAGTAATAACCTGAGATATGCAGATTCCACAACCTTGCTTGCTGAAATGAAGAGAATTTGAAGCACTTCTTGATGAAGACGTAAGACTGCAGCATTCATTATAGATTACATTTCAACATAAAGGAAACAAGAATCCTCACAACTGAATCAATAAGCAACATGATGAACAAAGAAAACACTGAAGTTGTCAAAGATTTCATTTTACTTGGATCCACAATCCACATTGGGAATTGCATTTCAAACTGACCTTGTGGTCCAGTGCTTATCCTGCAGTGGCACACAAGGGCTGAATATTTATCCAATGAAAATCTTGTGGACAGCAGTGGAACACTGTCAGATAGCACCAGAATATTGAATATTGAAACACTATGAAGAACCCCAGAGTATTGTCAGATATATTGCAGGACGATGATCCCCTCAGGCTGGAGTGCTATGAAAACACCCCGGGGAAAGAGCTGTCTCCTCAAAGTAGAGCCGACCGTGATGACTCCAATGGAGTGAACTTATGGGACCTTCATTGCTGATGGAGTGCAACACAAAATGAGGAGAAGCAACTGTACACATCCATTAATAATCAGAAAATGGAATATATGAAGCATGAATCTAGGAAAATTGGAAGTTGTCAACAATGAACTAGAACACAGAAAGATCAATATCTTAGACATTAGTGAGCTGAAATAGACTGGTATTGGCCTTTTGAATCTGATAATTGTATGAAGTACTATTCCTGAAATGACAAATTGAAGAAGAATGACACTGCATTCATCATCAGAAAAAAGATTTTAAGATGTATCATGAAGTATAATGGTGTCTGCGATAGGATAATCATATGGCTACAAGGAAGACCAGTTAATACTACTATTATTAAATTTACACATCAACCAATAAAGCCAGTGAAGCAGAAATTGAAGAATTCTACCAACTTCTTAAGTCTGAAATTGATATGCAATCAAGATGTATTGATAATCATTTTTGATTGGAATGTAAAGGCTGGAAAAAAAGAGGAAGGATAAGTAGCTGAAAAATATGACCTAGAAATGATTCTGTAGTTCACATGATATAATTTTGCAAGACCAATGACTTATTAATTGTAAATACAATTTTAAACAACATAAAAGACAAGTACACACGTATACTTTATCAGATAGAATACACAGAAATCAAATTGACTACAGCTGTGATAAAAGACAGTAGAATACAAGGCCAAAACAAGGCCAAGAACAGACTGGGGAACAGACCATCACTTGCCCACATGGAAGTTCAGGCTTAAGCTGAAGAAAATTAAACAAGTCCACAAGAGCAAAAATATGACCATGAGCATATCCCACCTAAATTTACCATGCCTTGAACAGATTTGGTGCATTAGACACTAATGGCTGAAGACCAGAAGAGTTATTGGATGACATCAAAAACATCATACAGGATGAAAGCAAAAGGTCATTAAGAAAACAAGATAGAAAGAAAAGACCAAAATCAATGACAGAAGAAACTCTGAAACTTGCTCTCCAGCATAGATATCCTGAAGTAAATGGAAAAAATGAGAAGGCAAAAGTGCTGAACAGAAAATTTCAAAGGACAATTTGAGAAAATAAAGTCAAATATTGTAATGAAATGTGCAATGACCTAAAAGTCAGAAACCAAAAGGGAAGAACATGTTCCACATTTGTCAAGCTGAAAGAACTGAAGAAAAAAATTCAAGCAGCGACTTTCAATACTAATAAATTCTATAAGCACTGGATCATAGGTTGGTTTGAGCCACAAGGTTTGTGGTTCAAACTCCTCAACCACTACTTGGAAATCCTATAGGGGGTCACTATGAGTTGGAACCAACTCCACGGTACTTAATGAATGATGATGATGGGCAAAATAATGAATTATGTGGAAAGCATTAAAGAAGATAGAAGGAATACACAGTCACTGAACCAAAATAAATGGTCAATGTTTAAGCATTTCAAGAGGTAACATATGATCAAGACCCAATGATACTGAAGGAAGAAGTCCAAGACAAAGAACAAAGCCCTGGGAATTGATGGAACACAAATTGTAATCTTTCAAAAAACTGATGCAGCACTGGAGGCACACACTCATCTATGCCAAGAAATATGAAAGACAGCTTCCTGGCCAACTGATTGGAAGAGATCCATATTTTGCCCATGACAAAGAGAGGTGACCCAACAGAATGAAGAAAAATGATCAGACAATATCATTAGTGTCACATGCAAGTAAAATTTTGTAAAAATTTTGTAAAATTTGTAAAATTTTGTAAAAATTAATTCAGAAGATGATGTTGAAAGATGGACATCATTGCTGACTTCAGAAAGCAGAAAATTCCAGAAAGATGTTTGTTGCTGCTGTGAAGTACTGTTGAGTTGCTTCCAACTCACAGCAACCTTGTATAGGGCTTCTGAGGAGCAGCTGTGCATTATTGATTATATAAAGGTTTTCAATTATATTAATCATGACAACACTGTGAACTGGGATATTCCAGAACACTTTGTTTTGCATATGATAAACCTGTACATATACCAAGAAGAAGTTGTCCAAACAGAAGAAGAGGAGATTGCCAAAGTTTGGGGAGACTTGGGAATTCCTGAGCCCAGAGACACTGACCTAGTCACTGAGGTTTAGAGTTGAGAATGAAGTTTCCAGTTGATATGATGTGGGGGAGGCACACAAGAATGCCCAAACTTTCAGAGAGTACCCACTTGACCTAACTTGGATGGTTTGAGGATCAGAACTCGACTAGAAGTAGTTAAAGAAATTTAATACAGGAAGCAAGTGTAAATTGCTACAATTTGATGAGCTTGACCTTTGCTTATGGATGTAGTAGCTCAAAATACCAACAGAGAGGGAAGGAGACTTCACGTCAAGGATCAAGCCTATCCCCTCAATACAGAGGGTTGATAGAGATGGGCAGTTTACACATAGGCTACCTAAAGTGTGTGTGTGTGTGGGGGGGGGGTGACTATAAAGCCATGAAGTGGATGGCTTACAAGTTTTCAAGAGTGAATTAAGTTTCAGAGCCAACGTAGAATCTCCACTGAATAGTTTTCATCTTGTCTAGATGGGTCTGGTGAAAGGAGATGGGGATAGGATTCTTTTGATTCAACGGTGAATAATTGTTATCATGACTAATTGCAATTGTCATAACTGTGTGGAACAAAAAGAGGGAGAATTTAATTTTACATTCCAGGAACAGAGGAGCCTAGGACCATCAAGAGGGAAGAACATGAGTGGAATGTGGGAATCTAACCAGAGAAGCAGCAACACCAGAGATGAAGACAGAGGTGATGGCATGGAGAGATAGAGCAGCTGAAGACTCTAAATTCATGGAAAGAGAAAGGCTGTGTGCTGGCAGTCAGGTAACTGGCTTGCAAAATGTGCCCTTTAGTTGTTAAAACGATTTTGTCATGTTTTTGTGTACATTAAAACAAATAAAGGAATAGAGGCAAATACTGTTAACCAATGGCACATGAAGGGGAATGTAATCACTGCAATGAAATAAAATACGATTGATTGAGTGCAAAATTGATGTTCTGCCATGATCACTCAATTCACACTAAAAGCTTAAAAAGAAGAGGAGGATGTAAGACCAGGCAGTGTTTCCTGAGTCCAAATTAACTGGATAGACCCCCAACTACAACAAAGACAAAAAAGTAGTATGGGAAAGTGGCAGAATGCCACATCTGAAGTTTAAAGTTGTGTCTCCACTGCAAATATGCACTGAACATTTGGGAAATTACATACTTTCTCTTAGTTTTAGTTATTCATCTCCAAACAATTTTAATATTGCCTGTCTTTCTTATTATGTAAGGGGAAAAACATTGTGAAAATGCTTAGAAGTTGTCTAAAAATATAAGGTTATATTATGTAAAATGGAAAGAAAATGGTATTTATAGCTCACTATTTCAAGAGGTAGCATATGATCAAGAGCCAAGGATACTGAAGGAAGAAGTCCGACAAGCATTGAAGGAATTGGCAAAGAACAAGGCATCAGGAATTGATGGAATAAAAATTGAAATCTTTCAAGAAAGTGAGGAGGCACAGGAGGCACTCATTCATCTTTGCCAAGAAATTTGGAAGGCAACTATCTGGCTGACTGATTGGAAGAGATCCGTATTTGTGCCCATTCCAAAGAGAGATGACCCAATGGAATGCGGAAATCATCAGACAATATCTTTGATATCCTATGCGAGTAAAATTTTACTAAAGGTAATACAGAAATGGCTGCAAGCATACATTGACAGAGAACTTCCAGAGATTCAAGCTGGATTTAGAAGAGGACGTGGAATGAGAGACATCATTGCTAATGTCCAATGGATATTGGCTGACAGCAGAATAAATCAGAAAGAAGTTTACCTGTGCTTTATTGACTATGCAAAGACTTTCAGTTGTGTGGTTCATGACAAGCTATAGGCAACATTGAGAAGTATGAGTATTCCAGAACACTTAATTGTGCTCATGAGGAATCTGTACGCGGACCAAGAGGCAGTTGTTCGAACAGAGCATGGGACCCTTGAAGGTTTTAAATTGGGAAAGGTGTGCGACAGGATCGCATTCTTTCACCATATTTATTCAAACTGTCTGCTGAGCAAATAATCCGAGAAGCTGGGTTCTATGAAGAAAAATGTGGTATCAGGATTGGAAGAAGACTCATTAATAACCTGTGATTGCAGATGATACAATCTTGCTTGCTGAAAGTGAAGAGGACTTAAAATATTTACTGATGAAGATCAAAGAGCACAGCCTTTGGTATGGATTACATCTCAATGTAAACAAAACAAAAATCCTCACCACTGGACCAATAAACAGCATTCTTATCAACGAAGAAAAGATTGAAGTTGTCAAGGACTTCATTCTTCTTGGATCAACTATCAACACTCATGGAAGCAGCAGTCAAAAAATCAAACGACATATTGCATTAGGCAAATGTGCTGCACAAAACCTTTTTAAAGTGTTGAAGAGCAAAGATGTCAGCTTGAGGACTAAGGTGCACCTGACCCAAGCCATGGTATTTTCAGTAACCTCATATGCATGTGAAAACTGAACAGTGAATAAGGAAGACCATAGAAATATTGATGGTTTTGAGTTATGGTGTTGGAGGAGAATATTGAAAGTGCCATGGGCTGCCAAAAGAACCAATAGATCCATTCTGGAAGAAGTGTAGCCAGAGTGCTCCTTGGAGCCCAAGCTTCATCTCTCATACTTCAGATATGTTGTTTGAAGGGATCAGTTGCTGGAGAAGGATATCATGTTTGGTAAGGTGGAGGGTCAGAGAAAAAGAGGAAGGCCCCCAGTGAGATGGATTGGCAAAGTGTCAGCATCAATGGGCTCAAGCGTGGCAACAATTGTGAGTTTGGCCCAGGACAATGTTTTGTTCTGTTGTGCATAGGGTCGCCATGAGTCAGTGTCGACTTGATGGCACCTAACAACAGCAACAACAACAACAACAACAACAACAACACTTACATATTTAATTGTTTCATAGAAAACATCCATATAGTCAATTCACAACCATGCAAGTATCTATCCTAAAATGATAAAAAGAGCACAATTTACAATTTTAGAGTTGAAAGACTTAGATTTGAATTCTGACTGAAGCATTTTTTAACTTTTGTGATTTTAGGAAGTTATTCAAACTACATGATTCTCTTCAGCTTCCTTGAATGGGAATTGGGGCTTGTGAGATCTGCCTGAACCATCTTAAAAGGTTGATAAGATGTTGATAAGCTACGATAGACTGCATATAAAAGAAATTTGTAAGATGTAAATTTTTTAACAAAACTTTATTTTTGTAATTTTGAGTTTCTAAGCATTTGTATAGAATGTTGTTGTTAAGTACTGATGCGTCAGTTCTGATTTACAGAGACCCTGTATATTGTTTCTGAGGAGCAGCTGGTGGATTTGAACTGCTGAGCTTGTGATTCGCAGTCCAGTCCTGATTCTACAGTATGACACCAGGAGTTAAAATATATTCCCTTAGTAGGTCATGAGTCACTCTATTGTAAAATTGTTTTAGTGGGTTGCAGAAAGCATATTTAAAATAAAATAAAATAAAACAAAAAGTATAAGAGTACTTCACACTTTTAAAGCTATGTTTTGTTTCATGACATTGTGTTGTAGTTAAATATATATGCCTGAGCATCCTAGGTTTTTCTGTAGTCTATAGCAAAAAAGTCTCAGAAGCCAATGAAGTAGAGAATTTTTATGAACGGAGCAAAGAAGTGGCTAGGAGGCAAATAAATCTTAGACCAAGTTTACTGGTATAGACTTGTGTTGGGCTAGTCAGTACAACCCCTGCCTGTCTCCAGTGGCTCTCAGGAAGTCAGAGAAACTAGTTAGTAATGTTGATCAAAGGTTAGAAATTTGACTCAGTGGAGTTAAAGTTGTTAAGGACGTCATGAAGCTCTGGTGATTGTGGATAGGTCTAAGCGGGGTGGACCTAAATTTCCTGTCTAGTGCAGAGAGATTATCTACTTTTAAACAGATATAATTTTTAGAAAACATCTCTTTCATTGAGTCTCATAATTTAACTTCCTGTAATGTAATGTCAAACAGCGATATCAATGGTCCTGTCTTCTGGAGTCACAATAAAATATGCCATATTTTATACAAATCATGCAAATTTTACACTTCTTTTTTTTGCAAACCTCGGAATCCTGTTCCATGTTATTTTACTACACATGCTATGTATGTTATATGTGTGGACATGTTTTATGGACTAACATGTTAATAATCATTTCTCTGACTAAAGAGTTTTATATGTTTCAAAATAGCTATTGTCTATGTGTCCATTTGGGTCTGTAAAGATCAAAGCAGATAATCTCAGGGGCTCAGAATTTGAAAAGGGCAATTTTGAGAAAGTAATTAGCTCTTTAATCATGGTAGAGAATCAGTTGGTACATAAGGGTCAAGCAAATCGAAGTGGATAGAATAGGTATGTGGATCAACAAAGGCAAGCCCAGAACTAAATATAAATGCAAACTATAAACCATCCTTTTAAACAGTTTCCCTGTTTAAAGTGGTATTATGCCTTGAGAGAGGACCCAGAAATCATGAACAAAACCCACTTACAGACCCTTTTATGGATCTAATTATACACACACACAAAAAAAGACATGTTGAATTTCTTAGTGAGCCCTGGTGGCAGTGTATGTTAGACACTGGACTTCTAACCTCAAGGCTGGTGGTTCAAACCAACACACCCAGCTGCTCTGAGGGAGAAAGACGAGTCTGTCTGCTCCCTTGAATATTGATAGTCTTAGAAACCCTAGATAGAGTTACTGTGAGTTGGAATTGACTCAATGGCACTTTTTGTTATTGTTGTGAGTGCCATCAAGTTGGTTATGAACCACAGTAACCCTGTATAGGATTTCTGAGCAGTGGCTGGTCGATTTGAATTACTGACCTTATGGATAGCAGTCCGGTGCTTATCCTACAGGACCACACCAATATTCCATCAATGGAAGTTGTTTTTGTTATTGTTAAGTGTCATCGAGTCAGTTCTGATTCACAGCTACCCTGTATAGAGTTTCTGAGGAGTGGCTGGTGAGCTTGAACTGCCGAGTTTGCGATTCACACCTGCTTTACAGTATAGCGCATTAACCCACAGCATCACACCAGGACTCCAGGTACCTATAAGTATGAACCCTTTTGTACGTAGTATTTTTTTGTTTGTTTTCATGATGAGGCCAGAGTAAGGTTTGTCTGAAACTTAATCCATTCTGATTGGTATCCTTTGAAAATGAAAATCTCTCACAAACACACACACACAAACACACACACACACACGGAAAGAAAGAAGCATATGAATTTCCAGGCATTTGGCTCTTCAAGTCCAGGAATATCAAGGATTGCTGGTAGCTACTAGAGACTGAAAAAATCAAAGAAGGACCATCCCCTAGAGTCAAATACTGAATTCAGAATTTTAGCCTCTTGAACTGTGAGAAAACAAATTTCTGTTTTTATAAGCTACAGATTGGCAATGTTACATGGTATTGGAAACTAAAATATCCACATTCAGTTATTCCTCACATCATGATTTTCAGTCTTTTCTATATCCACTGAAGAGCACAGCACTTCAAAAAAAACTTTTTTTTAAAAATCTTGTTCTCAACCCAGAATGCCTCAAATGAATGCCATTGGTTGGTTTGTTGTGCTTGCTAAAATACAAGTTATTTATCAGTTGGACTACTAATTAAATTCTTGGAAAGTATTCTGAGATGCAAGTTGTTAATGAATGACTGTCTCAGTGGTTGCAAGTAGTGATAGACCCATACACAGACAAACTTATCTGTACTTACAGATGCAATGGCATGTGGAACAGAAGGTTTACTTCTATTTTCACTCAACTTTTAAAGTTTTATTGTGAATTGAGTGATAGTTTACATGGGAGAGCATCAGCTTTGCATTTATCCTACCGTATTCTGTTTCATTGCAATGATTACAATCACTCAACAGCATTTGCTTCCAATCCCTCTGTTTTGTTGTTGTTGTTTTTTGTTATTGGATGTACACTAAAGTCCTCAGGAATATATAACCATTCAAACAACTAAAGGGTATACAGCCACATTCTATAGACTCCTGTCAATGTGAATCGCAACTGGTTGGCCAGCAGTATAGTGAGACCTGGGAATTCCTGAGCCCATGGACAGACATGGACATAGTCACAGAGGACAAGAGCGGAGAGTGAAGCATCCAGCTGATATGAAGGGAGAGAAGCTGCACAAGAATGCCCATACTTGCAGATAGTACCCATTTGACCTAACTTCAATGGCTAGATGATCAGAACTCGACTAGAGGAAGAAAGAAGAGGAAAAAAAGTGCAATAACCCAACTTTTGGCAATGTGGAATTTATATGTATTTTATGTTTCAGTTCTTGATATAGATAGATAGATAAACTTTTTATTTTATCAGTTTTCAAAATGTCATTTAAAATAGTCAACATTTCATTGAAACTATTTTTTATAATATATGATCTCATCTTATTCAGTGAGTGTTTAACATAGGCCAAGCACGTGGTTTCATTGGTAGGTGATATCTAAATTCTTAATTACAAGAAATGCTTTCCCATCCTTTTAACTATAAATTAGTTACTAGATAGGAAAGCAGTATAAATTCATTAATTTTGAATATTTTGAATTAGCTATTCTGGTTTCAAGTTACTAAATGTTTCTAAGATGATGCATGGCATTTTTTAAGACAATGCCTTGTTGTTAAATTGCTACATGCCATGGAGTCAGTTCCAACTCATAGTAACCATGTATAGTGTTTTTGAGGCTGTAAATCTTTGCAGGAGCAAAAAGCCTCATTGTCTGCTTCAGAAAAATTCCTTACAAATCATTCTATTCAACATGGGACAGATACTGCTCACCTATGTTTTCCACCTTTGGGGTTCAGTGCAAGTTGCTAGACCGACCACTTTTATTGCATGCCCCCATCTAGTGGGGACCTATATAACTGCATGAATCTGAAAAATGGACCTCAACCCACTAACCCCCAACACCACAGACCCCACAAGATATATGTGTCTACCTAATTGTATCAGAATGATTATGACCTCAAAAATATTCTAATTTCATTTAAAGTGTCTTTCATTAATGAAAACATATGGTTTCAGCAAAAAAAATTAAAAACAGAAAATAAATTGGTCTTGTAAGGAAGGGTTAAGTAGAAAATGAAGGCTTATAAATGCTAAGTCATTTTGCTACTTAGTAGTGACAGAACTTGGCTGTAGCTTGAATCCCTATTTTAGCTCCTCCAATTTTTGTGATTTAATTCTGCAGTATTTTTTAGAAAGGATATCGCTGGCAAATTCCCTCATAGCTACATGAGCTTTGTCTGTGATTGTTCATCAAAGCCCTCAGTGAGGTGAAAAGTCTTTTCTCCCACTGCCCCTTTTGTACTTGTAAAAAGTGTATGTGTTACGTGCCACTGGTATAAGTCCTATATTACTTCTGAAAGAAAAAAAATATATATTCTCCAGTGCATCTCACTTCTCCCTAAAAGTCTTTTCTGTTAGGAATGTTGGAGTCCTAGTGTAGCACTGCAGGATAATGCACTGGGTCACAAGGTCGGTTTCAACCACAAGGTTGGCAGTTTAAATTCACCAGCAGTCCTCAGAAAGAGATTAACAGCACTTAACAACAACAAATTAATGATTTAAAATTGAACTCCCTCCTCTTATAATCTGCTTGATTTATAATTGACATATTTCTTGTGTTTTCTTATATTCTCCAGTTTATAATTAGTATATCTCAATGGTTCGTTTTTTTCTCTCTCTCCTTATACCTTGGGTTTTCCCCTACTTTTATATCCCTCTTCTGTGGCTTTCAGAGAATTAATATTGTGCCATAGTCACAGCCTGGGGGACAAAGCATAATTTCTTGCTGAGCACTTAAATTTTTCCTATTTCATTCTAATCTATAATTGCTTTATCTGTTGGTTTAAAAAAGAATAGGCATTCAGTTTTCCAAAATGTGCTTGGCTAATTGTTGTAAAGACATGAGAGACTCACGTCAATTTAGGCCATTCCTAATCATGCTTTGTTCATTACTTAGCCTTTAATTTGCTGTTACAAATGGTGCTAACAGTGCTCCACCCTCATCTCTCAGAACTTCTAGTCTTTTTCCAACAGTCAGTACCTTAGCTATACCTCTTTGCTTGAAGTATTCATTTTTGGGTTTGTTTTTCTCCCTAAAATGTCAGAAGGTTATGCTGACATTTCGAATCTGTCCCTGTGCATAAGAGATAAGAGTCTGAACGTCACTCTACCCCAGCAGCAGACAACCTGAAGAAATGACCTTACAGAGTATAAATACTCTGGCTTCCTCTCTCCATTACTTAGAATTCTGAGACATGGGCTTTATCCAATTGGTTACTAAGCATTTCCCCACGTGATGAAACTGTAGTTGCTCACAGCTATAGCTGATTTCAAAACATACCTTTGTTGGTTATCGTCTCTTCCCTGTATCATTGCCCCAACTCACTGCCAGTGTTCCCAGGCCCTCCAAATAATATTGGTATCGTTACCTACCATTGTGTTGGGTCTCTACTCAGTGATCTCACAGACAACAGAACAAAATGTAAGAGGGACCTGTGTCCATCCCCATGAACAGTTAAGGATGAAACCATTGTATCCATTGGCTGATTGATTTTTCTAAGCAGATGACCAGGGTCTTTCTTCCTAGTCTGCTTTAGTATAGACGCTGGACTCTCGAAGCTCCACTGTAGCCTGTACAGCATCATAACAACACATATGAGGGTAAAT
>NW_006408528.1:19206137-19206965 GCF_000296735.1 Chrysochloris asiatica | reverse complement strand
GTTATTCCTCTTCATGTTGTCCAACATGAATCTCAGACCTTCCTCCAAATTTTTTATATTTTTTGTGTTTGTTCTTCTATCTTAGTGGTATCGAGAGACTTGTCTTCCAGATCATTGATTCTTCCTTCCATCTCATCTATTCTACACCTCTGCCATTTCAGAGTGTTTTCTATTTCTGCCTTTTTGCTTTTGATTGTTTGTACCTCTTTCTGTAGGCTTTGCATTGTTTCCAATGTTGTATTTATCTTGTTGGATTGTTCTTGTAGCACTTTCCAGACTTCTTCCTTATTTTTCTCAACTCCATTGTAAAGTGGTTTGAAACATTTTATAATCATTTTTCTGAATTCTTTCTCAGGCGTTTCCAGGGCCTTCCCTCCTTCCAGAATGGAGTCCAGATCTACTTCTGGGTCCTTTGTCTCAGATATTTTATCTTTTTTTCTGGACATGTGTGATATGGTCATCTGTTTTTGCTTCTTGGACATGTTTGATGTTTATCTGTGGCCCTAATGCTTAAATGAGCATGTATTTTGGTACTTTTTTTTTTTTTTTTTTAATGCTTTCTTATTTCTTCCAGGGAGATGCGATCAGGGTGTGATCTTCCCTTTTCACTCTTCTTATTGCTTGACTCAGAGGAACTTTCACAGGTGTTGCCTGTTTTCTTGGTATCTGGTAGCTGGTATTGGTTATTTTCTGGGTTTTGGTATTTAATACAGTGTGAATGTAGCTTGGCTATTTGACAGCAGTTGATGACTCTTCTCATGTAGAATAGGGAGACAAAGAGTCCTCCAATAGCAGAAGGGAGGCTTGTAACAGCCAAACAACAGCAGC
>NW_006408528.1:19204860-19205923 GCF_000296735.1 Chrysochloris asiatica | reverse complement strand
ATATATGGAGCTCTGGTAGCGTAGTGGTTACGAATCAGGCTGCGAACCTTAAGGTCAGTGGTTCGAAACTACCAGCCGCTCCGCTGGAGAAAGATGAGGCTTTCTACTCCCGTAAGAATTTACACCCTCGGAAACCATGTACAGGGTCGCTATGGGTTGGAACTGACTCAATGGCACTTAACAACAACATATATATAAAATAAAACCAGTAGAAAATGATGTAGCACCAGCCAAAACTAGACTCCATACTATATTCTCCACTCACAAAAAAAGAGGGAGTGGGGTGGAGGACAAAAAGAGGAAGAATCAATGAAAAAAGAAAGAAAGAGAAAAAAAAATTATTATAAAAAACAACAACAACAACAATAATAATAGGAAAACCTGTGGCTTAATGTTGGTATGCCTTTAATGTCCTAACTCTCTTTTGGTCACTCTGCCCTCCTCTCCTGGTTGTTAGGCACTGTCGAATTGATTGCGACCTGTAACGACCCTGTATAGGGTTTCTCAGGAGCAGCTGGTGAGCTTGAACCACCGACCCTGCAGTTCAAAAGGCTCTGTGGTGGTGCCCCAGCCCTCAGAGCCACACTGGGACTCCTGCTAAACCGGCTATAAAAAGGAGACCCAGATAGGGTTCCCGAGAAGCAGCTGGTGAGCTTGAACCACCGATCTTGCAGTACATAAGGCTCTGTAGTATGCCATCTCAACCCTCAGAGCCATGCCAGGGTTCCTGCTAGGCCAGTGCAAGAAGGCAGACCCAGATAGGTGCACTTCCGCGTCTCAGCCTGGGCTGAGTACATGGCTTCCTGAGGATTGGCTGGTGGGCATGAATCACTGCTCTTGCAGTTCAATAAGCTTTGCAGCAGGGTGGGTCCCACGGGAGTTCTGGGAGGCTGGGCGGGGCTCTAGCTTATTATGGCGTGTGGGCAGGGTCAGCGGGGTGCGGGTGTGCTGTCTAAGGTGGAGGAAACAATCCCGTGTGGGAGCCTCGTGGGCCTGGTGGGCAGGGTTGGGTCGCGAGCCATCAGTCAGGCGGTGCAGGGCTAGCGGTGGGTCCCGTGGGCAG
>NW_006408528.1:19201467-19203527 GCF_000296735.1 Chrysochloris asiatica | reverse complement strand
CCGTAAAGATTTACAGCCTTGGAAACTCTGTACAGGGTTGCTATGAGTTGGTATCAACTCCAAAGCACATAATAACAACAACAACAATTTCCCCCAAGAGTCCTAGTGTGGCACTGTAGGATAAGCTCTGGACTTTTAACTGCAAGGTTGGCGGTTCAAACCCACCAGTCTCTCACAAACCCTACACAGGATCGCTATGAGATGGAACCTACTCAGTGGTGTGTAACAACAGCAACAACAATCTTCGTCAAAGAATTCTGTGTTCTTCTATTTACACAATGTCAAAACAACAGTTTGGGCATTCTTGAGCGACTCAAATAACTTTTAGGAATAAAAAGAAATCTGAGGAGGCAAGATCAGGGCTGTAGGGCAGGTGGGATAAGATCTCCCAATGAAATTCTTATAGGACAACCCTGCTACTTAAGACAAATGAGCAGGTGTATCGCCATGTTGGAAAATAATTCCTCAGCACACAGTTCCTGGCTAATTTCTCACCAATGCTGTTTTCAATTTTCTTAAAATTTCTTCCTAATAAATTCCTGATTGTGTTGTATCCTTTGATGAAAAGAAAATCTATTAAGATTCAAGATTGCCCCTTTGGAATCACAAAGACAGTTGCTATAACCTTTTAAGATGATCTCTCAACCTTGTATTTAACTGGCACAACAAATCCCCTTGGGAATCACAGTTTTTGATTGAACTTTGTTCTTTGAATCCTACTGGTAAATACAAGACTCATCCACAGTTATGATCCATTCCATAAAGTCATCTTTATTAGCTTCCAATTTGCTTAAAAGATTGATAAAAAGCTCACCTCTTGAGCTACCTATTCTTAGCGCAATGCTTTTGTCACCTAAACAGCTGAATGTTTTCTAAGACCATGATATTCACTTAAAATTGGAAATACAAAACTATGTACGATCCCAACTTTAGTAGTTATTGCATCAATGGTAATTCTACAGTCTTGCTCAACCAGGTTCTGTACTACAGTTTCTGCATTCATTGAAGTTGACTGTCTTCCTTTTCACATTGCTCATATTTGAGATCTTCCTGCCTTTCCTTAAAAAGCTTCTACTATAAACTGTTTCTTTATTTGGGGCAGCATTCCTGTAAACTTACTGCAAACCATCAATGATTTGGGAATATGTCCACTTGAGTTTTGTTAAAAATTTAATTAGCCCTGACCTCAAAATCTTCTTTTTCCATGGCACAAAAACTATCATTTAAAAGGACCCCCTCAATTAGACTGCTGTGGCTGCATGCTGTTGAGTAAGTTTTGCCTTATAGTGACCCCTGTATAAGATTTCTGAGACTGTAAATATTTATGGGAGCAGAAAATCTCATCTTTCTTTTGAAGAGTGTCTGGTGGATTCAAGCAGTTGACTTTGCAGTTAGCAGCCAATGTGTAACTCACTATACTACCAGGGCTCCTTCTAGTAAGACTAAGACAGGTGTATTACTGAGAGAACTTATATGGAGCTACCCACTGAGCCCACACATATGTTTCTTCAGAATAAACTCAAGTATGTATGAACTGGAGCCCAAGTAGTCATCTTTTTTGACTCACCTTCCTGAGTCTTCACAGGCAGATGAATGGTGAGTGAGTATGAGTTTCATCATCTGGGAATTAAACCCACATCTCCTACATGGAAATCAAGAATTCTAACATTGAACCATCACTCCCCTCCCAAAATGTATCATTTGTTTTCAGATCTTTTCCTCAGAGTGAGTTTTCACAATACTCTTTTTTTATTTAAATATTTTATTGTGAATTATATGATAGTTTACATGGAAAAATATTAGCTTTACATTCATCCTATCATATATAATTTCATTACCTTGGTTACTATCCCCTCCATGCATCATCAACCAACCAAAGGGTATACCCTGCAAGCCTGTCCCCCAGTTGTCAGCACACAGCCCCTCTCCCTCTCTGGATCTAAAGTCCCCAGCCACCCCATCTCTCCACATCATTGTCTCTGCCTCCATCTTTGGCATCACTGCTTCTCTGTGTAGGGTTCCGCTCTCCGCTCTTCTCCTTTGATGGTCCCAGGGACCTC
>NW_006408528.1:19181132-19193083 GCF_000296735.1 Chrysochloris asiatica | reverse complement strand
GGGGGTTGGGCGTGAGTGCTCACGCTCTGGTCCTGGTCCAGGAAGGCGGGGGTATAGGGATTGAGGGGGTAATGGGGCGGGTGAGAGGCCACTTGGCTGTGCAGATAAAGTCCTTGCCTGATGATGTCAGACAGTCATCATTTTTTTTCCCTTTTTTTTTTTTCCTCCTCTCTTTGTTGATTGATTACTCTCTGCCCACTGCAAGCACCGAAATTACACAGTGGGGCAGATGACCCTCACTTTCTCTTCCCCTTGTCCTCAATGGTTCCCCCTGTTCAATAATTACTGTAAGCACTACTTTCAGTGCGAGTTGGTTCCAGCCCTGCCCCCCCCCAAGCTCAAAGGAGTTGGGGCTGTGTTACACGCAGCGGCGGGTACAAGTTTAAAAAGCCAGTAGTTCCTCAGTATGGTGATTTTTTTCAAAAAAGCTAGTTTAAGATTTTGAAGTACTGAGACTTATGGTGGCTGTAAGTGCGTGGGTTTGCCACAGGAATGTTTCTTTTCATGAATTCCCCTCCCCCAAACCCGGAGCCTCACTCACCCGTGCCGTCTGGCTGTCTGGCAAACCGGAAGTCTCTCTCCCCTCCTTTTGGTACAAAACATCTACCTTTACATTTTCAACCCTCACAATCAGTCCTGATAACAATTATTCACTATTGTATCACAAGAGACCTGTCCGAATCCTTTTATCAGCCCCGCCCAGACAGATTGGATACTACTCAGTTGAGATTCTTCCTTGCTCCACACCCTCTGAATCTAGGTTCCCTCTTGAAAGCTTGTAAGCCAGTCACTTCTTGCCTCTGTAGCCCCTCATTCTAGGTACCCAATGTCCAAGATGCCCATCCCTGTCCATTCTGTGTATGGAGTGAGTCACAATAATCTTTGATGAATAGTTTTCTTATTTAACATAGTAAAAACACCTTGACAATGATTGAATTAAAGAAATGCGTAGATCCTGCCGCATAGTAAAAACTGAAATACTATTGTAACTCCTTAAAAAGAAATGTTATCTTTTAGCCTTTAATATTCTCTCCAAGATATAATTTTGTTTCTTCTGTACTTCAATAGTATTAATGTTTTTACAGTGGTGGACATGACTGAGCCAATTCACCAATGTGACAAGATTTCAGAGTTGCATACGAAGAATTCACCTATTTTTTCTATTATTGATGCTTGTGATTATATCACCAGACAGTCTCATGCAGTGAGAATAATCTTTTCCCTGCAGTCTTATTTTAATCACTGCAAACACTGCAGGAAGGAGTAATATTCAGTCAAGGGCTATGAAAAAGAATCTATCGTTTTTTTCTTTCTTTTCCTTTTACTAGAGGAACAATATGCTCTAAACGCTCACATTTCCCACCAACTACCTAATATGGCATGAAAATTGCATTTAATTTTATTATTAAATTATGTTTGAAGTAATCTACTGCTGGTTTTATAATGAATTAATCATCTAAGTGTTGTAACACAGAGCTTATTGTTTGGATAAAATATTAAATAATATTATTTACTTACCCATTGAATAACTATGTATTAGAACAGTGCTTCAGGAACAATGCTTAACTTATCAAATGCCAATGAACACAGACCTGTGATTGCTTTTTTCTTAAGGCAACAAATTTCCAGTTTTAAATGTCAATTTACCCAATTCTTTATTTTAAAATCAAACATTTAGGATGGCTGTTGGGCTTTATTAAGAAATGTTTTATCTGTCACCCTGGGACGTTTTCATTTCATTTTGATAGAAAGATAAGCAACTAGATTTGTATTTTTAATATTTGGAAACTGTATTTTTAAAAATAAATATATTTTAATCATACCATCTCTCTCATACTTTGGACATGTTATCAGGAGGGACAAGTCCCTGGAAAAGGGCAATATGCTTGGTAAATTGTTGTTGTTGTTGTTGTTCAGTGCTGTCGAGTCAGCTCTGACCCATAGCGACCCTGTATAGGGTTTCCAAGGAGCAGCTAGTGAGCTTGAACTGCCGACCTTGCAGTTCAAATGGTTTTGCCATCTGGCACATTAATCCACAGCAACACACCAGGTTAAGTGTAGGGTGGATGAAAAAGAGGAAGACCCTCAAAAGATGGATTGTCACAGCAGTGGGCTCAAATGTAACAATTATGAGGCAGGCACAGGACTGGATAGTGTTTCATTCTCTTGTGCATAATATTGCTAGAAGTAAAAACTCACTCAGTAGCACATAACAGCAACAACAATATCCAAAAAAAATCTACCAAACATAGCAGTGATATCTTTAGATTTAATTGATTGATAAACTGATTGTCATTATATGTTGAGTGCAGAGGAATTACATTTGCCACTTTTTAAAGTCAATGTTAATCAATATGCATGTAAACAATTTGTTATTGTTGTTAAGTGCAGTCGAGTCAGTTCTGATCCATTTTAACACTGTACAGGGTTTCCAAGGAGTAGCTAGTGGCTTGAGCCAGCAACCTTGTGGTTAAAATCACCTTTGCAGCCCAACGTATTGACCTGCAGCACCACATCACCCCCTTCAAATTGAAGAAAAAAACAACAACCCTAGGGACAGTTAATTTCATAGTTGTTAATAATGGCCAAATGGTTGTAAGATTATTTTGAATAGTTCATTAGATAAGAAATTACAGAAGCTTTTGTGTTTAAAACAGTCTTTTGTGTTTAAAACAGAATGAATGAAAATTGTGCATGGCAGACTATTTTACCAGTAGATTCTATTGCAATTGATGTTTTCATTCTTCCAGAGGAAGAGAGACAAAAGCATAACTGCAAACTATGGATGTGTCAGTTTGAGGGTGATAATAGAGAAAGGCATGGAACTGAGTTGTTGCAATAGTGTTCTGGAATACAATGATGAACTAAGCATTGGGTAAATTCAGGTGTTGAGGTCACCTTAAGTACTTAGATTTGAACTCAAGTGCTCTTATAATTTAATAAGTTCTAGTCCAGGACAGACCTGGTCTCCTTGGACCTTGGGTTCCTCAAACAGCACCTCTTAAAGACTAAGCACCCTGAGATTTTGGTGTTTGTGAGCATCATCTTATCTGTATTAGCAATAATCTTACAGGATAAAGTATACATCCTTTTTTTTTCCATAGACTTACTAGGAGCCACAACTATCAGAATGTCATATGAAAGAAGATATTTGTGGGTTTTTTTTTAATCCTTAAATTGTATTTGATTTGTTATTGTTGAAAATATGCATGGCAAAGCATACACCAATTGAACAATTTATATTTTATAATTTCATATTAATAATTATATTTATATAAATATATTTAAAATAATTTTTATATAATTATTTATAATAAATAATTATATTTATATAGAATTTAGTGATATTGGTTATAGCCTTCAAGTTGTGCATCCATTCTCACACTCCTTTTTCTGAGCTGGTCTTCTCTTATTAACATGAACTCACTCTCCACTAATCTTCTGAGTTGCTGCTCTCAATTTGATCTCATATAGACTGTTCTTCAAAGAGTATAATTTTTATGGCAGCTTTTACTAGTTAAGCTAAACTATTGTTTGGTTAAGGTAACTTTATGAGATATATTTTAGTTTAAGGTTTAAAACTATGGTGGTGGTGGTGGTGGTAGTGTATCGTGGAGTCGGTTCTGACTCATAATGACCCTGCACAGGGTTTCCAAGGTTGTAAATCTTTACAGGAGCAGGAAGTCTCATCTTTCTCCTGTAGAATAGCTGGTAGTTTTGAATACTGACCTTGAGGTTAGAAGCCCAACTTGTAACCACTACACTACAGGGCAATAATTTCAGGGTTCCTTCAGCCTCCTTGACTCCTGAACATTTGGAATCCAGTAGAATTTTAAATTCAGCTCCACATTTTTCCACTGTTGATCAGGACACTTCTATTGAATCTTTGATCAAAATATTTAGTAATGGTAGCTGGGCACCACACAGTTCTTTGGTCTCATGGCAAAGAAGGCAATTCTTCATGGAGCTATTTAGCCATCCACACATTCTATACTGTCCTCCTTTTTTTAATTACTGTTGAGAGAAATGCTTGAGAACTTTCTCTTTTGGTATTGCAAGATTACAAAATGCAACCAGGTAATTTTTCCCCATATAACATTAATATTCTAATGCAAACACATGGTCTTTTGCAAAATTATTTGTTTATTAATTAAAAGAAGTCCTCTTATTACTCTTGAGCTTGGCTACAACATAAATGAGATCAGGCTGTTATAAATAAAATTAATCATTTGGGACAATGATTTATTTCACAAAACATATGGGGACATAATTTATTTGTACTTTAGAAAAAAAAATACATAGAAATAAAAGGCTGTTGTTCTCCAGGTGTAGACATTATAAAGTATATGGAGGTTGGCACACTGGTATAGTTGTCAATGTTAGCACAGTAACATATAAGATTTTTTACTTTATATTTGAACTTCAGAAAAATAAATATTTTTTAGTATAGCAAGTCTCAAATATTCCCTTGAACATACTTCTACTAAACAAATTCATCGTTCACTTTAAATTAAAGTTGGGCTGATAACCTCAAAGTTAGCAGTTCAAAACTACCAGCCATTCCACGGAAGAAAGATGAGGCTTTCTGGTCCTGTAAAGATTTTCAGCCTCAGAAACCCTATGTAGCGTTGCTATGAGTCAGAACCAACTTCACGGCACAAAACTACCACTACCACCTCCATATTACAAGAATAATCTATTTTAGAAGGATCAGCATGTGGTTGGTCCCTATGACATGCAGGTTAAACATATCCCAAAAACCAGATTTTCCAAGATGCTATTTGTTGTTGTTACGTCCCATCTAGTCAGTTCCGACTCATAGTTACTCTGTATAATATTTCTGAGAAGCGACTGGTGGGTTTGATCCACTGGCTTTGTAGTTATCTGTCCAGTGCTGATACTGTAGTGTCACACCAAGAATCCATCCCTGTAACTAATTACCATTCCTCCCCTCACATTCCAGGGTTCTGTAATTACTGCAATATCTCACAGAACTCACAGACTCACAAGGAAATGGCTCATAAGGTTGTTTGTTGTGATTATGTGCCATTGAGTTGGTACCGACTCATAGCAACTTTATGCACAAGAGAATGAAACACTAACCATTGTAGAGCCTTGCAAATCCATGTCTGTAATTCAAATGTCAGTCTGGAGGATTTTTCTCATTCACGTGGTTGTAGAGCTGAGGAAGTCAGAAGACCTGGTAAATCAGGAAGGCTATAGATCACAAGTTCTAAGAACTGGAGATCAGATAGAAATGAGCCGGATGTACGACCTAGAGCAAGAGAATGAACTTTGCCAAAACATTCCTCAGACAACACCCTCAAGAAAATGAAGGATGAAAATTTGAGTCACACATTTTAATAGGGTGGAGACTCAAGCTACATCCCACATTAATTCTGCCTTATTGACATAACAGACAACTCACTCCTAAATGGCACCATAACCATGGGAATAGAGGTTAGTATTTACAATACATCACAAAATGGATGAATGTGGCTAGAAGGGGCATACGTATTAAGTAAGTAATTAACTGCACTGCATATATGTTAACTGACAACTCAATATACTGAGAAAAGATGTATGTGAATAAAAAGGACTGATTATTCTTGTGAGAAGATTAATCTACGGTTAAAGGAAAACAATATATCTGAGATATTTTCCAGAGAAAATATCTTCTAAGACTATAATCTTAGCCATTGCATTAATCATAAGGTGGGGGTTAGGGGTGGAATTCAGTGTTTGGTTTTGCTCTAAATTTTGATTTTCTATTGCTGCTGAACATACAGTATATATTTATTTTGGAGTAAAATATCACATGGTAAATAAATGCTATAGATGTAAGCCAAGGATCAATGTTTCAAAAGCAAATTTATTCAGTATAAAATGTCAGACAGCTTTTTTGTTCTTCCAAATGCATACGATGATGATTGGAAAGTGTTTACATTTTAACTAGTATTGACACATTTACTGAATAAAAGTCAGAGGAAAAACTATTACAGTTCCTATTTTACCACCACTTTTAGTAGCTTCAATGTTACCATTTTTATAAATATTTCTGAAAAAAGAAAATTCAGATTGGCAACTATTTAATCAAAATATTTTAATTGTATAGATAATGGAAATTTAACATAAGTCTGCATATTTCTATTGCACTTTAAAATACTACAGAGCTTGTGGTTTTCAGTAGCTGTGAAATCTACAGTGAGGTATGTGATCTCTAGCTGTGAAATCTACAGTGAGGTATGTGATCTCCCAGGATTGGTTGTATAGATTATGAAGAGTGGATTCAACATGTACTTTATATCAACTGTGAAGATAAAAAAAAAAAAAGATAAAATATGTGAAAACGTCCTGCATACAGTCACTCTGATAAATGTTTGCAAGCAGTGTTTACTGTTAGATGCTGTTGAGTCCTTTCCGATCCATAAAAACCCTACGTACAAACAGAACAAGAAAACATCTGGGACCTGTGCCATCCTCACAACTGCTGCTACTCTTGAACCTCTATTGCTGCCACGGTGTCAACCCTTTTTGTAGCAGGTCTCCCTCTTTTTCACTGACCCTCTATTTTACCAAGTATGATGTTCTTCTCCAGGGACTGGTCCCTCCTGATAATATGTATGAAGTATGAGAGAAGAGTCTGATCATTTTGGCTGCTAAGGAGCATTCTGGTTGTACTTCTTCCAACACAGATTTATTTGTTCTTTTGGAAGACCATGGTACCTTTAATATTCTTAACCAATACAGGAACTCAAATGCATCAATTCTTCTATGGCCTTCCTTATTCATAGTCCAACTTTCACACATATATTATGAGGCTACTGAAAATAACATGGCTTGGACCAGATACACTTCCGTCCTTAAACTAACGTCTTTGTTCTTGAACACTTTAAAAGGTCTTGTGCAGCTGTATTGCTGAATGCAGTATGTCATTTGATTTCTTACCTGCTCTTTCTGTAAGTGTTGTTGGTGGATCCAAGCAAAATGAAAACTTTGACACCGTCAATTTTTTCTCCATTTATCATGGTGTTTAGTGTGCTCCAGAATTGAGGGATTTTTGTTTTCATTAAACTGAAGTACAACTGATACTGAAGGCTGTGTTATTTAATCTTCATAGGTAAGTATTTTAAGTGCTCTTTGCTTTCTAAAAGCAAGGTTGTATCATCTATATATCACAGGTGGTAGATGATATCAGGTATCCAATCCTGATATCAGGTTCTTCTTCATATAATCCAGCTTCTCAAATTATTTGTTCAGCATACAAATTGAATAAATATGGTTAATGCAGCCCTAACCTTATCTAATTTAATATTACACTGTACATGAGTTTTAAATTATTAAAATATTTGAAAAACAGCATCCTACTTCCTTTTCAGATGGTGTATTTTGCTAGCAACACTGTGCAAACCTCCTGATAATAATGCTGTATGTATGAAATAAAAATCTGCTGTTTAAATGGCATAAAACAAACGACATAGAATGAAGAAAGTAAGAACCCTAAGTGTAAAGTAAGGCTAAGAGATTAAATTCATATGGATAATTTTGTGGAATATTGAAAGACCTTGACCTTTATGTAACAGCATTCTGGGCTCTGGGACAAAATATAAAGATTAAGGCCTTACCAAGAGAAGGCGTCTAAGAAGATAAAGTTGGTATATAAGGTTTGTATCTTCAGCATCAGGGTGTTGTTGTTGTTGTTAAGTGCTGTAGAGTCAATTCTGACTTATAGTTACCCTGTATAGAAATTCCAATGAGTAACTAGTGGGTTTGAACCACTGATCTTGCAGTCAGCAGTCCAGTGCTTATCCTATGAGCCACATCAAGATGGGGAAACAAACTACCATAAAGAATGGGACAAAAATATTACCAATGAACTTATCTAACATACCTTCATGCTAGGAGGAGGGGAAAAATCTTCCCTGAGATTAATTTCACAGTTTTCTTACATGAGTTTTCAGTGTAATATTCAATCTTTATGATCTCAAGGATCTCAAATTTATTTATCTTAAAATCATCTCAGCCAATGTACAGATGGATCCGTTTTGGAAGAAGTGCAGCCCAAGTGCGCCTTGGAGGCCAATACAGACAAATTTCATCTCTCATACTTCGGACATGTTGTCAGTAGGGACCAATCACTGGAGAAGGATATCATGTTTGGTAAGGTAGAGGGTCAGAGAAAAAGAGGAAGACCCCCCAACGAGATGGATTGGCCAAGTGGCAGCATCCATGGACTCATGCGTGGCAACAGTAGTGAGGTTGGCCCAGGATCAAGCAGTGTTTTGTTCCGCTGTGCATAAAATCGCTATGGGTTGGTTCCAACTTGATGGCACCCAACAACAACAAGAACAATGTACAGAGGCAAAAGTAAATATTCTTTAAAGGATTGTCAACATCAATTATTGGCACATAATACCCAAGCTAAAGATTCTAAAGATAATGAACAAAAACAACAAAAAAGAAAACATTCATGGGTAAAAAGACATAAATTGCAACAGAAAAATAGATGCCATGAATAAAGAGAAAAAAAGCAAACATCATAAACATACCTGGTGATGGTGGTGGTGTGCCATGGAGTTGATTCCGACTCATAGCGACCCTGTACAGGGTTCCCGAGGCTGTAAATCTTTACAGGAGCAAAAAGCCTAATTTTTCTCCTGCAGAACAGCTGGTAGTTTCGAACTGCTGACCTTGAGCTTAGCAGCTCAATTCATAACCACTATTCTACCAGAGCTCCTATAAAGATGTAATATGTTGAAATGATCAGATACCAATTACTAACTCAAGTATGAAAAGGTTTATGAACAGTTTTCTTGTTTTTATTTTTCTTAATGAAAGAGGTGCTTATAATAGAAACAAGGGGAAACAAAGATCAAGAATTTTTGGAAAACAAAAATAACTAAACTCTAGAAATAAAAAATATATATATTGTAACTAAAATTTTAAAGACACCTCAGTAAATGATTAGCCATGGCTGAAGAGAGAACTAGAAATAATAGACCCACATAAATCATAAAGAATTAATCATAGACTTTTGAAAAATGGTTAAAATTATGTAATAATGCAATAACGTTTTAAATTATATGAAATGTATATTGTCTTTAAGGAGCATATACAATGTGAATTAATTCCACTGTAAGCAATAATTTGCATGCAATTTTTCATGTAATTTTAAAATCAGTATATTAAGATTTTAAATATTATGATGGCCTAAAGTAGGCTTCTGATATACGAAATTATTTATAACATTAAATTTATGAATATTTTACTCTGAATTCTGACAGCCAGACAATTCATTTTTTTCTGATTCTATAACTACCCAACGCAAACAACAAATATATACATTGGAAGAGAGGCTCTGTGTGCTCAGTGCTTATCAGTTAGAAATATAGACACATTTATATATTTTTTTATATACTTATGTCACTGAAAAATGGATGAATTCCTCAGAATGAGGAGCCACACAAATCTTACCAAATAAATAAATAAATAATAGAAAAACCAAGAAATCTATACATAAAATCATCATATTAAGAGAGAAAGAGATCATAAAAACAAGAAGTGAAATACGTCAGATTACCTAAAAATAGCAGAAATTTGTAATAACTGAATTTTCAAAAGCAAGAATTGAGGACAAAAGGTAATCGAAAATTATCGTCAATGTGTTGAAAACATAAATGTCAGGCTTAAATTCTAGATTCAGTACATTTACCTTTCACGAATAAGGAGCAAATGAAAGTATTTCCTCACAGGAAAAAAACAAAAACAAAAAATGAGAGACTTTATTACCTACAGTCTAAATTAAATTCTTAAAAATGTCTAAGGGATGAGAAAAGAGATTAACAGAAGTAAGGTCTGAAATACCTTCTAATAAATTGGAAACAAAAGATGTTGAAGCAAACTCTAAAACTTTTAAGTTTCTAAAATAGTAATAACTGTTGTTAAATGCCATTGAGTTGGCTCAACTAATAGCAACCCTGCATAGGATTTTCAGGCAGCAGCTAGTGAATCTGAACCACTGACCTTGTACTTAGCATCACACGTACTTTCAAAAGTTAGGGGTAAAAATAATAACAAACTAAAATATAAAGAAAAATAACATGTGAATATAGAGAATATGATGAAGGTTGAAAGGTAAAATATTTATGCTCAGTAGAAAAGTAAATATATCATTTAATGTTAGTTGCTCATTAGTTTAGGCTGTATGCTACAATTAGCTAAGGTTATTAAAAGAAAAATATTGTAGAAACTCTGTTTAATAGAAGAGATTAAAATGGCCAGCCTCTGATCACAGTGGAATTTAGCTAAAAATTAACAACAAAATTTACCTGGAAAATCTTACATATATGAATATTTTTTAAATCACACTTAAATGTCCATGAATAAATCCTTAATAGAAATTAAGAACTATTTATTTATAATTGAGAAAATATAGAAATACTTCATTTCAAGACTTGTGAGATTCAACTAAGGTGCGAACAAAAGGAAAAATTGCCATCTCAATTATCCAATTTAAGAATTAATATATTTAAAGATAAAATTAAAGATTGATAAAAGTACCACCACTCATCTGTCAGTTTGTCGTACTGTGGTGGCTTGTGAGTTGCCGTAATTCTGAAACCTATGCTACTGGTATTTTAAATACCAGCAGGGTCACCCATGTGGACAGGTTTCAGATGAATTTCCAGACAAAGACAGACTAGGAAGAAGGAATGATGAACTACTTTCAATTATTTAGTCACTGAAAACCTTATGAATAGCAGAGAAACACTGTCAGATATAGTGCCAGAAAATGAGCCCCTCAGGTTGGAAGGCACCCAAAATGTGACTGGAGAAGAGCTGCCTCCTCAAAATAGAGTTGACTGTGATTATGCGTATGGACTAAAGTCCATGGGACCTTCATTTTCTGATGGGGCTCAACTCAAAATGAAGAGAAACAACTGTAAACATCCATTGAAAATCAGAAAAAGAAATGTATGAAATATGAATCTGGGAAAACTGGAAGTTGTCCAAAATTAAATGGAATGCATAAACATTGATATCTTAGGCATTAGTGAGCTGAAATGGACTGGTATTGGTCATTTTGAATCTGACAACCATATGGTTTACTACAGCAAAAATGACAAATTGAGGAAGAATGGTGTTGCATTCATTATAAAAAAGAACATATCCAGATCAGTCATGAGGTACAACGTTGTCTGTGATAGGATAATATCCATGTACCTACAGGGAAGCCCAGTTAATACCACCATTATTCAAATTTATGGACCAACAACTAAAGCTACTCAGGATGAAATAGAAGAATTCTACCAACTTCTTCAATCTGAAATTGATCAAGCATGCAATCAAGATGTATTGATCATTACTGGTGATTGGAATGGAAAGGTTGGGAGCAAAGAGAAAGGATCAGTAGTTGGAAAATATGGCTTTGGTGATAGAAATGATGCTGGAGAATGCATGATAGAATTCTGCAAAATCAATGATTTGTTCATTTCAAATACCTTCTTTAGACAGCATAAGAGAACTATACACATGGACCTCACCAGATGGAGTACATAGAAATCAAATTGGCTACAGCTGAGGAAAAAGATGATGGAAAAGCTCCATATCATCAGTGAAAATAAGGCCAGGGGCAGACTGTGGAACAGACCATCAATAACTCCTATGTAAATTCATATTGAAGCTGAAAAAAATGTAAACAAGTACATGAGAGCCAAAATATGACCTTGAATACATCCCACTTGAATTTAGAGATCATCTGAAGAACAGATTTGATAAATTAAAGACTAAAGACTGAAGACCAGAGGAGTTGTGGAATGACATCAAGAACACCATACATGAAGAAAGCAAAAATTCATTAAGAAGACAAGAAAGAAGGAAAAGGTCAAAATGGATGTCAGAAGAGACACTGAAACTTGCTCTCCAGCATAGAGATACTAAAGCAAATGGAA
>NW_006408528.1:19180274-19180727 GCF_000296735.1 Chrysochloris asiatica | reverse complement strand
AACTATCTGGCTGACTAATTGGAAGAGATCCATATTTGTGCCCATTCCAAAGAGAGGTGACCCAAAGGAATGCAGAAATCATCAGATAATATATTTGATATCCCATGCAAGTAAAGTTTTACTAAAGGTAATACAGAAACAGCTGCAAGCATACATTAACAGAGAACTTCCAGAGGTTCAAGCCATTCAGAATAGGCTGTGGAACAAAAGATATCATTGTTGATGTCTGATGGAGCCTGGCTAAAAACAGAGAATATCAGAAAGATGTTTACCTTTGCTTTATTGAGTACACAAAGGCTTTTGATTGTGTGGATCAAGACAAGCTATGGACAACATTGTGAAACATGAGTATACCGGAATACTTAATTGTGCTCATGAGGATTCTGTGCCTGGACCAAGAGGCAGTTGTTCAAACAGAACAGGGGAATAATGAATGGTTTAAAATTAAGAAAG
>NW_006408528.1:19177802-19179255 GCF_000296735.1 Chrysochloris asiatica | reverse complement strand
TAAGGTCTCTATGAGTCAGTACCAACTTGATGGCACCTAACAACAACAACAAGAAGGATGTTACTGGAGTCCTGGTGTGATGCCATAGGAAAAGCTCTTGACCTCAAGGTCAGGTTGAACCACAATGTTGGCAGTTTAAACTCTCCAGCTGCTCCTCGGAAACCCTGTGCAAAGTTGCTATGAGTCAGAATCGACTTGACAGCACTTAACAACAGCATGCTATTGGTATTTTACAATGAAAAAGAAGAAGTTAAGTAAAATTATAAACATGTGAAAACTTAGATGAGATGAATAACTTCTTATAAAAATCTGAGCTACCAAAATTGACTCAACAAGAGTTAATAAACCTAACTGTTCATCACATCAAAATGATTAAACAACTTTTTAAAGTGTTATCATTGTTCTAATTCCAGGTCCAAGTGGTATAAAAGGCAAGTTGTGTGTGTTTTCAGATAATTCTAATATTTTATAAACTCTTATAAATCATATAAAAAGTAAGGTTGACTACAAAAATAAAAGGGTATAGAGAATCATTAAAAGTTGTTCTTCATGAACTGTTAACCCTGTACTTGATACATTAGGATAAATCTGTGCTGAATTCATCCCAAGAATGTAAAGCTCACTTATTAGAAAATAGATGAATGTCATACACACCATTATTCATAATGAAGGGAAATTTTTAAAAATTAAATATACATTCAACATAAAGCCCTTAAGATACTAAAATTAGAGACGAGAACATCCTTAACCTAACAGTTTATACCAAAATGAAACTAACCTCATATTAGTAATCATTTATGTTGAAAGCACTCCCTTAAAATAAGGAGTGAGGAGCAATTAATTCAATGGTTTCTGTTATCACAATTTCTAGGTGATATTTTATTGGTGAATGGCCATAATTAGTGCAATGAGTTTTTTTTTTTTTAATGTTTTATTGTGAATTATGTGATAGTTGACATGGGAGAACATTAGTTTTACATTCATCCTATCGTATATCGTTTCATTGCTATAGTTACAATCCCCTCCATGCATCATCAACCAACCACAGCCTGCCACCCCAGTCTTCAGCACACAGCTCCTCTCTCTCTCTGGATCAAAAGTCCCCAGCCACTCCATCTCTACATCATCATCTCTGCCTCCATTTCTGGCATCACTGCTTCTCTGGGTAGGGTCGGACTCTCAGCCCTTCTCCCTTGATGGTCCCAGGCACCTCCACTCCTAGACTGCAACGTTAATCACTCCCCTCCTTGCTACAGCCTTTACATTTCCAACGGTCACAATCAGTCCTGATAACAATTTTTCCCTAATGTATCACAAGAGACCTAACTGCATTTCCTTTCATCAGCCCCGCATAGACAGATTGGATGCTACTCAGTGGAAATTCTACCTTCCTTCATGGCCTCTGGATTGTGATTCCCTCTTGAAAGCTTGTAAGCCAGTCACTTCTTGCCTT
>NW_006408528.1:19172783-19173937 GCF_000296735.1 Chrysochloris asiatica | reverse complement strand
CCGTGTCCCAAAGATTTTGGTATGTTGTGTTTTTGTTCTCATTTGTTTCTAGGAACTTTGTGAATTCATGTTTTATTTCTTACACTGCCCAGTTGCTTTTCAGCAGGGTGTTATTCAGCTTCCATGTAGTTGACTTTATTTCCTTGGTCTTCCTATTGTTGATTTCTAATTTGATCACATTATGATATGAGAAGATGTTTTGTAGTATCTTGATATTTGTAAATTTATGAAGATTTGTTTTGTGGTCTAAGACATGGTCTAGTCTTGAGAATCTTTCATGTGCATTGGAAAAAGATGTGTATTGTTCTGTTTTTGGTTTGAATGCTCTGTACACATCTATGAGGTCCTGTTGGCTGATTGTGTTATTTAGTTCTTCTGTGTCTTTGTCAAGTTTTTTTCTGGTTGTTCTATCCATTTTTGAAAGTGGTATATTAAAATCGCCCACTATGCTTGTAGATTCATCTATTTCTGTCTTCAAATCTATGATAATTTGTTTTATATATTTTGGAGCTCTTTCATTGGGAACATAGATGTTTATTATGGTTATGTCATCTTGTCCAATTGTCCCTTTAATCATGAGATAATGTCCATCATTATCTATTATGCTGGTTTTTGCCTTAAAGTTTATTTTATCAGAGATTAGTACTGCCACTTCTCTTCATTTTTTATTGCAATTAGCTTGGTATATTTTTTCCCATCCTTTCAGTTTTAATCTGTTTTTGCATCTGTGTTTAAGATGTGTCTCTTGCAGACAGCATATTATCGGATCTTGTTTTCTTATCCATTCTGCCACTCTCCGTCTCTTAACAGGTGCATTTAATCCATTTACATTCAGTGTAATTATCGATAGGTATGGATTAATTACTGCCATTTTTTTTTGTTTGTTTGTTTTCTTTGTGGTTTTTGCTGCTTTCTTTGTTCTGTGTGTCTTCCTTTGTTGCGTTCATGCTTTTTGTGTTCTTTCTTGTGAGTTTCCTCATAGTTTTAAGGTTTCCATGTTCTTCTTGGATTTAAATTTTCTTGGTATATTGTGAAGTGTTAATTTTCTTTGAGGTTGCCTTATAGTCCATTCACTTTTCTCTCCAATTAGTGCAGTCTATTCTATCCTGTAATCTACCTGATCTTCTCACCGTCTGGATCTTCGTTTCTATGTG
>NW_006408528.1:19163736-19171123 GCF_000296735.1 Chrysochloris asiatica | reverse complement strand
TTTCAGCCTGTTTTGTTTTTAAACTCTTTCCCTCTCTAGACCCCTGTCCTGGCCTTTCCTGTGTTTAAAACAAACAAACAAACAAACAAAAACAGTTCAGGACCAGCTCTTGGGCTGAGAGTATCTGTGCACATGTGTGGTTAAGAACCCACCAGTGGTGAGGGTGGGGGGTGTCCGCTCACTCAGGCACCCCCTCTAGTCACCAGAATGGAGGTGCACAACCTTGTGTGTGGGGAAGCAATGAACAGATACAAAAAAAAAAAAGAAAGAAAGAAAAAGAAAATCAGAACAAAGCAAAACCAACAAAGTGTATTGGCCACCTTTGCTCTGGGGTTCCTGCAGCATTTTTCCATGGTGTGTCTGCTTCCCCACTTGGTCTTGCCATTTGATTTTGACCAAGTTGTCAGCTCAGGCCACTGAGCCTGGCAGATTCAAAAGTATGTGATTTACTTTTGCTACAAGTTCCACTAGCTATAAACCCTCAAATCTTTTAAGTATTCCTATCTCTGTGGTTCTGAGTTTTGGAGCTCTGCCCTGGATCTGCTTTGCCTGGTACTCTATGGTATTTCTGACAGTGAACTTCAGTTCATGTCCACCTTAACCACCATCAGCAAGATTTTTTTTTAAGGTACAAAAATTAGAAAGGCAGAAACAATGCTGTCATTGTCTGAATAATTGTTAATGAATGTAAGATGCATAAAAGAACTTATCGATTAAATATTAGAATTAATAAGAATAATATTCCTGTATAATAAAAATAATATTACTGGTTAAATGCATATATTCAAAAGCAAACTACATTTTTACACAATTGTAAAGATCAGCTGGAGAATGTAATTATATAAAAAAAATACCAATTAAGTAAAAAATACAAAACATCTAGTAATTGAACTAACAAACAGATAGGTGAGCCCTTTGCAAAGAAGATTATATACATTTTTATTGCACAATAATAAATGGTATCTAAATAAATTGAATGAAACAATATGTTATGGAATAGAAATTTTCAGAAATATGAATGTCATTACTTCATTAGATTAAATTATTTCTTCAAATAAAAATATATATATATATCACAGGATTTTTGTGGAAATGTTGAAAATTGATTTCAAATAAAAGAATAAAAGCCAAAGCATCCAGCACACTATTAAAAGAGAAGAATAATCTGGGGAGCTTGCCTTTTAAGTATAATTTTATTAAACACCATAGTAATTAAGTCAGAATGGTATTGATGTAGAGATAGACAAGTAAACAAATGGAACAAAACAGCAAGCCCAGAAACTGTCCCTTTTATGGAAGCGATTTTGATTAAAAGCAAAGCAGATATTGCAGGTCAGTTGGGAAAAAGAAAGACTATTTAAAAAACAAAGAGAAGCATAGTCATATATTTGAAAAATTAAATTAAATTGGATTCCTAACTCATACTATATACAAATAAATATCAGGTAGATGAAAGACTTATATGCAAAGCTACTGGAAAATATTTTTTATAACCATGGGGTAGGTAATAACTTTCAATTATTTCATAAAGAGCACATGGTATAAAGAAAAGATTGATAACTTTGATGATGAATAAGAACTTATGCCCATCAAAGACACTGTACGGAATGCTAGAATACCAGTACTAAATTGGTCAAAGGTGTTTCTAGTATTTACAATTTATACATGATTAATATTCAGAATATACATCAAAAGAAGGAAAAGAGAAAAAAAAAACTTAAACTCTCCTAGTAACCAAAGAACTTGATATTAAAACTAGTACCCAATTCCAGTACATAAATTTGCATGGGTATAGTTTTTCACCAAGTAAATCCCATTCCCATGTGCATAAATTAGTGTAACTCATGTACATGTGCCCCCAAAGATATTTACAAGCATATATTCTTATAAAAATTTTTGTAATAGCAAGAAATTAGCAATAAGACAAACCATCAAAAGTGGCAAAATGAAATAAGGCATAGTTATACAGTGAGATATTAATAACAGGGGAAATAAATGTTCTATCACTATCTCATTCTGATGGATGAACCTCAAAAACATAATGTCAAGGAAAGACAATTTAATGCACAGTGTATGATTCCATTCTCAAAAAGCTCCAAAACAGACAGCCAATGACGTGTTTCATAGAGATTCATACATTTTTACCAAATTTATCAACTTTACTGTCCAGTTGATTCCAACTCACAGCTTGCCTATAGGACAGAATAGAATGGCTTCTTAGGGTTTCTGAAGTGGTAAGTAAATCTTTTTAAAAGGATACTGTCACATCTTTCTCCCACAGAATGACTTGTGGATTTGAACTGCTGACCTTGAGATTAACAGCTCATTGCATAACCCATTACGCTACCAGAGTTCTGGAGGTAATGTTGTTGTTAGGTGCCATCTAGTCGGTTGCAACCAATAGCGACCCTGTATAGGGTTTCCAATAAACAGGTGGTGGACTTGAACCACTGGTCTTGTGGTTCAAAGCCACTTTGCAGTGCAGTGCATTAACCCACAGTGCCACACCAGGATAATAAGGGAAATCAATTGCATGATTTACACACTCTTCAGGATAGTAAACAACTCTACTCTTTCTATGGGTACAACATAGAACTTTGTGGTACTAGAAGCTGATGGCATTCATTTTAAAGTTTGGTGTTAGTCACATACAAGTTTAAAAGCTGATCATTCTCTAAACTGCGTGCATTTATTGCGTTGATATATGAAAGGTATTGGAATTAAAATATATTTAAAAGAGCATGTGTCTATGAAATTTAAAATGCCTTTGTGAACACGTGATTGAGCTATGCAAGTTACTGCTGCTCCTAGTGTATTAGTACCCCATAAGTTGTTGTTGTTAAGTGCCATCGAGTAGGTTCTGACTCATAGTGACACTGTATAGGTTTTCCAAGGAGTGACGGGTGAGTTTGAACCGCCAATTTTGCAGTTCAAACCAATATTCCTGTCTAGTGTTAATCCTACAACGCCACACCAATACCCTATAAAAAGGCTCATTAAAAAACAAATTTTAGGATGATTTTCTTCACATCAATTGTGCTGAGTTTAATTAAAAGCACACATAATATACTGAACTTAAAGGATGGATTCTTTCCTGAACCAGGAGAAATTTCCCTCAAGTACAAAACAATGCTACATGCTGGAATGAATTCAGAAGGAAGTTGTAGAATGTCCTTTTATGAATTCTCTTAAGGTTTGTTCTAATATTGGATATTATGCATCGTGTTTTGCATGGTTATTTCTAAATAAATGCCATTTTATTTAGGAACAAATAAAATGGTATGGTCTAAATAATTTGAGAGGAGGAATCACATTTTAGTTTATGTTTTGGTTTTGCCTTTTATGAACCTAATCTCTAAATCTTAATTCACCATCCGTCAAATGCCATTTATTATATGGGTTCAAATCACTAACCTTGTGGTTAGCAGATCAGTGTTTATCCCAGAGTGCCACCAGGGGTCCTATTTCTCATGTTGCTGTTGTTAAGTACTGTGGAGGCGGTTCTGATTCATAGCCTGAAAGCAACCCTGTCTGTGTAGGATTTCTGAGGCATGGCTGGTGGAGTTGAACCACCTACCCTTCAGTTAGCAATCCAGTGCTTACCATACAGTGCCACACCAGAACTCCATTTATCATGCAGTACAAACAACTATGAAGGTCTGGTGTGGTGCTGTGGGTTAAGGCTCTGGACTACAAAGTCAATTTGAACCACAAAATTGGCTGTTCAAGCTCACCAGCCGCTCCTTGGAAACCTATACAAGATTGCTAAGGTTTGGAACCAACTCAATGGCACTTAACAGCAACAATACAACCATATACAGGGTTGCTATGAGTTGGAACAAATTCGAAGAAACTTAACAACAACTGCATAATTTTCTTCTTCTTCTTTTGTGCCGTTGAGTCAGTTCTGACCATAGTGACCCTGTATAGGGTTTCCAAGGAGCAACTGGTGAGCCTGAACCACCAACCTTGTGGTTCAAACCAACTTTGCAGTCCAGCGCATTACCCCACAGCATCATCACACCAGGACTCCCAACTAAGTAATTAGGCTTACAGTAAAGTCCTTTATATATGAAAGCAGTTACCTTTTTTCTCAGTGCTAAGCTCTACCCCTGGAGTCCTGGTGTGGGCTACTAACCTGAAGGCCAGTGGTTCTAACCCACCTACCTGTCCTTGGAAACCCTACACAGACTTACTATAAGTCAGAACTGACTCCAGGGCACTTAACATCAACAACAAAGTTTTACCCACTTTTAAGTGTATCATTCAGACTTCGAAAATCTTCCAGAGTCATACCATTCAAGTTTGACAACCTTGAACAATGCTCCATCAAATGACATTGCTCAGAATCCTGCTTGTCTAGGCTAATGAATAACGAAAATTTAGTCATGTCAGTGAGGCACTATGTAATATTAACACGGTAGCTCAACTAATTTGGGCTACTTGTTTGCATTGTAACACATTTTTTAAAGACCAGGTAGACTGAGTAAATAATTCCATAAGCAACACACTTTGGAAAAGGAGACTCAAATACAGAAAAACAAATGATACATTTATAGCAAGGTATGGTATTTTATAGCTTAGTTATTTGATTTGCCTTCTCCTCTGAATCCTTTTCTCTTCCTAGGTTGTTTTAATGCTCATATTTATGTCTCTTCATAAATTAGAAACATTTTTTGGAAAATATAAACCTCATCCTCAAACACCTGATTAACAAAGAAGCCCTGTGGCGCAGTGGTTACGTGATCAGCTGTTAACAGAAAATTTGTCAGTTTAGCTCACCAGTCACTCGATGGGAACAAAGTGTATAGGTGTGCTTTCATCAAGATTTACATCCTTGGAAACTCTATTGGGCAGTTTTGCTCTATCCCATGTTGTTGTTAAGAGACATCAAGTCAGTTCCAACCCATAGTGACTCTCTATAGGGTTTCTGAGGAGCATCTGGTTAATGTGAACTGCCAACCTTGTGGTCTAGTGCTTAAGTCAGATGAACTAGCTAGGTGTGGGTTCCTAATGAACCCATATTTTAAAAGAGGGTGCTTTTAAAAATTTTTAAAGGAATTAAAATGTTTTGTGACCTACCAAAATACATACTGTCCTTTCCTTCTTATTAATATTGTTGATTAACTTGGAACCCTAAAGAAAGGGGGGTGGGGGGAAAGAGGTTTGTTGTTGTTGTTATGTGCCGTGCAGTCGGTTCCAACTCATAGCAACCCTGTACAGGGTTTCCGAGACTGTAAATCTTTATGGGAGCAGTAAGCCTCATCTTTCTCTCGTGGAACAGCTGGTAGTTTCTAACTGCTGACCCTGAGGTTAGCAGACCAACTCCTAACCACTATGCTAGAGTGCTTAAGTTGGAATCAACTAACTAGATGTGGGTTCCTAATGAACCCAGATTTTAAGAGTGTGCTTCAGAAAATTTTAAAAGGAATCAAAATGTTTTGTGCCCTACCAAAGTACATACTATCCTTTCCTCCTTTTTAATATTGTTGATTAACTTAGAACTCTAAAAGGGGGGAAAAAGAGGGTAGAGTTGAGTTATTTGTCCTCAAGCCCTAGACTGACAACAGTTTGACATCAATATTCCTGGTGTGGTACTGTAGAATAAGCACTGGACCGCAAGGTCAGTTTGAACTGCAAGGTTGGCGGTTCCAACTCACCAGGGTGTCTATGAGTCAGCAGTGACTTAATAGTGCTTAATAACAACAACAGTCCCTCAGGGAATGTTTACTATGTTTATGTTTCTCAGGTATTATTTTTAAAGAGAAGAACAACTAATATAATATTATGATTCTAGTTTTCTTCTGCACTTTTCATCAAACACATATTGTTGCTGTTAGTTTCCTTCTAGTCGATTCTTATACATGGAAATGCCATGTGTGTTTAGGACTGACTGCTCCACAGTGTTTTCTAGCATCTGACCTTTCAGAATCAGATTGTTGTTGTTGTTGTTGTTGTTAGGGGCCATCGAGTCGGAACTGACTCAGCGACCTTATGCACAGCAGAATGAAACACTGCCCAATCCTGGACCAGCCTCACTACTGTTTCCACGCTTGAGTCCATTGATGCTCTGCCACTTGGCCAATCCATCTCACTGGGGGTCTTCCTCTTTCTCTGACCCTTCACCTTACCAAACATGATATCCTTCTCCAGTGACTGGTCCCTTCTGACAATATTTCTGAAGTATGAGAGACGAAGTTTGGCCATCTTGACCTCCAAGGAGCACTCTGGCCGCACATCTTCCAAAACGGATCTATTGGTTATTCTAGCAGCTCATGGCACTTTCAATATTGTTGTTAAGTACTGTGGAGTCGGTTCCGACTTACAGTGGCCCTGCACAGAGTTTTCGAGGCTGTAAATCTTTACTGGAGCAGAAAGCCTCATCTTTCTCCCGCAGAACACCTGGTAGTTTCTAACTGCTGACCTTAAGGTTAGCAGCCCGATTTGTAACCACTCGGAAACCCTGTACAGGGTCGCTATGGGTCGGAACCGACTCGACGGCACTTAACAACAACAACAACATGCTACCGAAGGGCTATATTCAGAGGAACCTCTGGGTGATTCCAACCACCAATATTTTGGCTTTACTTTTATATGTATTCTTACATGTTTTGAAGTGTTGGTTTTTAAAACGTTTACTTTTATTTTTTAATCTCTTTTAATGTGAGGGTGTTTTAAATGTGAAATGTAATGTCTTTCTTTACTTACGGGTGTTTCTCCCACTTTTGCTCCATTCTGTATATCCTGATGCTTACTTTCCCCCATGTTTTGTCAATTTAGTATGATGATTAAGTGCCTGTGCTTTGGAGCTAACTGCTTAGGTTCAGTATTGGTTGTTGCTGTTGTAATGTGTATCTCTATTGTTAGCTATGTGCCTTTGGATGAATTACTTTTCCTTCTTATAATCTCCTTGTGAGAATTAAATAAATTAATATACATATGCAAAAAAGCTTAGAATTTTGTTCCGTATTTTTAAGTAGTATATAAGTGCTGGCTATTATTACTTCCATATGGATATGTAAATTTTTTCCATCCATTTTCCTTTTCTCTTTTATCACTCCCATCTATTGAACTTTTGGAGTTCTATTAGGAACTAATTCCATGACCTAGTAGTCTGGTATACCAGCTATGTCCAGCTTCCTTTTCAGTCCATACAAAGGAATTTTAAAAATATTTGGAAAAATGATATTTTTACATTTCCTAAACCTCTATTGATTTTTGTTTCATAATTGTCTATTTTCTTGTGGATGTTATCACCTCCCATATATTTCCGTGGATGTTAAAGTAATATGTTCATATATGAGGGGCCTTCAAAAAATTTGTGGGAAAATGGAATTAAATGATAATGAAATATTTCCACAAACTTTTGAACCCTCCTATAACATAA
>NW_006408528.1:19122418-19162653 GCF_000296735.1 Chrysochloris asiatica | reverse complement strand
AAAAAAGTATGTTATTTCCCATTTACTAAATTGTCTCTTTCATGGTGTTGCTACTATTTAATATCTGTTGCTTAACTTTGCACTTGTTGTAGCTGATATGTTTTGTATGACTGTCTCCTCTTCTTATTCATGGAGATGCATGCAAGGTAAACTGCAGCTTGTACTTCTTAAAATTTTGTGAGAAAGTCATGCCATTTGGGCTGCTGGTTTTCTGACTGTGCTAACCACAAAACTCTTTAAATGTCAGTTTTCTTATATAGTGTTTTTGGCCCAATATACTTCACACATGGTGTCCTGATGTGGCACTAAGTTTGAACCGCAAGATCAGTGATTCAACCTAACTAGCTGCTCCTCAGAAATCCTATACAGGGTCGCTATGGGTTGGAACTGACTTGGCAGCACTTAACAACAGCAACAATATTTCGCACATTACATGATCTCTGTGTAGTCCCATCCACATCCATGTCTTCATCTTTACTTTATACACTAAGGGGGGTGGGGAGAGGACTCCTAAATGTATCTTTCTCAGAACTCTTAGTTGGGATTCAGTCTAAAGCATCCACCTGTCACCTGGTCACCTGCACATCTTTAGGTTGCTCCAACGATATTTCAAGCTTTAATCTCCTTACTATCTCTAAGGCTTACTCCCAACCTACTGCTTTATACTACCCCTTTTAGTGAGCATCCTCTCCTTCCCCCCACCACTGAAAAAGGAACAATGACCTCCTCTTATGTGGTTTTTGTACCTGATTTAAGCAATTATTGTTGTCTAGTTTATGTAATTCAAGTACAGCTGCAACTGTACATTGTTGGATTCAGATGAGGACGTGGAATGAGGGATATCGTTGATGACATCAGATGGATCTTGGCTGAAAACAGAGAATGCCAGAAAGATGTTTACCTGCTTTATTGACTATCCAAAACCTTTTGATTGTGTAGATCATGACAAGCTTTGGAAGACTTTGCAGTTATGAGTATTCTGGAACACTTAATTGTGCTCACGAGGGATATGCACATAGACCACGAGACAGTTGTTCAAACAGAACAAGGGAACGCTGAATGGCTTAAAATTAGGAAAGATATGAGCCATGGTTGTATTGTTTCCCCATTCTTTTTCAACCTGTATGCAGAGCAAATAATCCAAGAAACTGGATTATATAAAGAAGAATGTGGCATCAGGATTGGAGGAAGGCTCTTTAACAACCTGAGATATGCAGATGATACAACCTTGCTTGCTGAAAGTGAAGAGGACTTAAAATACTCATTGATGAAGATTAAAAAAAACAAAAAAACAAAACTGACTCCAACAATGTATAGTTGCAGTTGTATTTGAATTACATACATGAAAATAAAATAATTGCTTCAAATCAAAGCCTTCTGTATGGGTTGTACCTCAACATAACGAAAACAAAAATCCTCATCACTAGACCAATAAACAACATACATATAACTGGAGAAAAGGTTGAAGTTGGCAAAGACTTCATTTTGCTTAGATCAACCAACTCTCATGGAAGCAGCAGCCAAGAAATCAAATGACATACTGCATTAGGCAAATCTGCTGCACATGTCCTCTTTTAAAGTGTTGAAAAGCAAAGATATCAGTTTCAGGGCTACGGTGCACCCGACCCAAGCCATTGTATTTTCAATAATCTCATATGCATGCAAAAGTTGAACAGTGAATAAGGAATACCATGGAAGAATTGATGCATTTGAGTTTTGGTGTTGGAGGTGAATATTGAAAGTACCATGGACTGCCGAAAGAACAAACAGATCTATTTTTGATGAAGTATAGCCAGAGTGCTCCTTGGATGCCAAGATGGCCAGACTTTGTTGCTCATACTTTGGACATATTATCAAGAGGGACTAAGTCACTGGAGAAGTATATTATGTTTGGTAAAGTGGAGGGTAGTAGAAAAAGAGGAAAACCCCCAAGGAGATGAATTGGCACTACAGCAGCAGCGATGGGCTCAGGCATAGCAATGATTATGAAGTTTGCAGAGAACCGGGCAGTGTTTCATTCTGTTGTGCATAGGGCCACTATGAGTTGGTACCTACTGCATGGCACTTAACAACAACAAGTGTAATGTAAATTTATATGCAGCATGATAAATATGTTTCATTTAAAGCACGATGCTCTGTTGACTTGAAGAGCATAGTTAGAATGCAGGGTTGAGAAGGGTAGTGAGGTCACCTCCAGAGCTAGACAGAAGACTGCCACAATTGATGATGTTGTTGTTGTTGTTGTTAGGTGCCATCGAGTCAGTACCGACCTATAGCGACCTTCTGCAAAGCAGAATGAAACACTGTCGGATTGCCATTTTTGACAACTTCCAATTTTCCCGGATTCATACTTCATACATTCCATGTTCTGATTTTCAATGGATGTTTACATCTGTGTCTTTTCATTTTGAGTTGTGCCCCATCAGCAAATGATGGTCCCATGGGCTTTTCTTCCAGGGGCTTTACTCCATTCATGTCATCACAGTCAACTCTACTTTGAGGAGGCATCTCTTCCCCAGTTGCATTTTGAGTGCCTTCCAAGCTGAGGGGCTCATTTTCCGGCACTATATCTGACAATGTTTCCCTGCTATTCATAAGGTTTTCAGTGACTAAATATTTGGAATTAGTTCTTCACTCTTTCTTCCTAGTCCGTATTTGTCTGGAAGCTCATCTGAAACCTGTCTACCATGGGTGACCCTGCTGATATTTAAAATACTGGTGGCATAGCTTTCAGAATCACAGCAACTCACAAGCCACCAAAGTACGACAAACTGACAGACGAGTGGTGGCCATTTGGTTTTAAGTGGAAACTGTTACTTTAAATTTTGAGGAGATCTGTGTGCATCCGTAGTAGAACCTTCCAGAGGAGGGGGTGGGGTGTCCATTCACTCAGGCATTCCCTCTAGTCACCAGAATGGAGGTGCACAGACAGTGAGAGAGCAATAAACAGATACAAAAAAAAAAGAAGAAGAAGAATGTCCACACCTGTTATTGGCAATAAATGTTGTAGTGCATAAGGGAATGAGCACAAACAGAGTCATTTAGGTACTGACTGCAATACCAGCAGGATCAGAAAGGTATGGAATGGAGTTGAAGGGATGCTAAAAAGTAACTTGCAACTTCATCAGCATAGAACCTAGACTTTTGTTCTAATCAACATTAGATAGATTTAGAACTTAGTTTAGGACCTGATAGATAAAGGTCATATATGCCCAGTTAAAGAATTTGTACTAAAAAAAGAATATAAAAAGAAATTAGCATTCTTTATTTTTTCATTGCTAATATTTAGTTGTTTCTTTTTATTTAAATGTTTTAAATAAAAACATTTGGTATCATTTGAAAGAATAAAATGATACATTAAATAATTATGATATTAAAATAGATTTTGTGAAGTGACATATCGCCACTTTAATTAGAAATAGGAGTGTCAGCAATAATACATCTTCTGTCTGCAACATCAGCCACCATCTGTTTGTCTCTTGGCCCCTGCCAGCAAGTCAGGCAGAGATGGAAAGGAGACCCAGAGTCTGTGTAGCCACATTAATTTTCTCTAGGGCCTCATAGTGAGTTCCTGTATTGTAATCCTTTTAGGGAAAGACCTCTGCCCATTCCAGTTCACAGCAATAATCTTAGCTAATGGAAGAAATCATAATATTATGGATTCTCTATGGTCATAAGCACAAGTAATTGATGCAAGTACTTCATTATTGTCTGTGCTTACATTGTCTCTCTCAATTTTTGTCAGATGATCTGAGGTTTGAAAATAGATGTTTGAAGATGACCTTCAGGACTTTCACTGCCATTTCTATCCCTCTTCGGAGAGACTTGCCTATTTTCTTTAACAAGACACCAGAATAGCTGCCCTGACTTTCTTGCTGTCTCTATTTCTGATATTTCTAGTCTAGCACCAAGGTTGACTTATTTTTTTCTCTTATTCCATCTTTAGACAGCTAGGGGAAAAAACCCACAAAAAACCCTGCTTTCTATGCTAAAGGTCATATTTACATATCAGAATTTTGAGTGACTCCACTGTCAGATGTTAAGGTATATCATAAATAATATGGGTTCCCAGATTTCAGTTACAAAAATTTTGATTTAATAACCTACATCTTTTACTTATATAAAATGCAGTTTTATATATGAAACAGATTGTCAAGTACAGTCCAAATAACTCCAAAATTCCTCTAGCCTTAAATCACTTTCCCACACAGGCGACCTTAATACTGATTTCTCATTCACTTCAAAGTGAGGTCTATTTTCACTTAGAAGAATCACTTGGATTTTATTCATCACTTTATCCATGCATCATTTCTTTTATGTTTCCTATTTGATTCCAAAATTATGAGTAGAGTTATCATTGGGTGTAATAATAAAATAAATAGTTATTTCTTATGTTCAGGAAGTAAAAAAAGAAAAGGTAGTAAAACCTTTTTTTGTATGTATGTTTCGGGTTATAAGTGGTAAAAGACCTTTGCTAAACTACAGTTGTTCATACTAAGTGGCATCAATAACTTGTGAACCAATTATTCCGTTATAGGACAATTAGAATCTAATTGTACAAATTACTTATTTGAAAGTAATTGAATTGATGAGCTAACTGCCTAGAGTATTTGGTTAACTGACTATCATTCTTCAGACCTGGATTTAAACCAGTGTTGGTTCCTTTCCTGTTGTTGATATAGATCCATTGTTTGACCTAATTCTCCTTTAATATAAAACTTTACCTTACTTCTCATCCATTGTAATTTCCTTAATTTGAATAATCTGACGTCTTTTTAGTAGATATGCTATATCTGTCTATAGTATCAGGATTCTATGGATTACAATGAGAAAATGAAACTCATGTATGTAAATGTGGAAAATTATTAGTTTTCTAATTAGAAAAGAACTACTTCCAGACATGACTGTATCAAGAGGCACAAATGGTAGCATCTTTGTGTGTATATATATATATATTCATATAGATGCACATATATGTATGTGGGGATTTTAAAAGTTCATGGAAATTTTTTATTATCTTTTAATTCCATTTTTCCATTAACTGATGAAGTTCCCTCACAAATATATAATCTCCCTTTGTTTCTATTTTTTTGTTGTTGCTTCAATTATATCTAAATGTAAATAATAATAGAGTGTGAATTTGGTATACTGCCATGAAAAACAAAAGTGTATTTTCACCTATATATTAATTGTTGTTGTAGTCGGTTATGTTTGAGCACATTGTTTCAGCCTCTGTGTTAATCCATCTCATGGGGGGTCTTCCTCTTTTTTGCATTCCCTCTACTTTACCAAGCATGATGTCTTCTCCAGTGACTGGTCCCTCCTGAGAACATGTTCAAAGTACATGAAGTGAAGTCTTACTATCTTTGCTTCTAAGGAGCATTTTGGTTTCACTTCTTCCATCCCAAAATAGAATCATTTGTTCTTCTGGCAATCCATGGGCTATTCAACATTCTTCACCAACACCATAATTCAAATGCATCAACTTTTCTTTGTTCTTTCTTAGTAACTATCCAGTTTATGCATGCATTTGAAGCAATTGAAAATACCATGGCTTGAAGCAGGGGCACTTTAATGTTCTAAGTGTCATCTTGACTTTTTTACACTTTAAAGAAGTCTGTAGTACCAGATTTACCCAATGCAATACATCATTTGATTTCTTGGCTGCTGATTCCATGGGTGTGGATTATGGATATAAGTAAAATGAAAACCTTCCTTAATTTATTCTAAAATCCTCCTGAAATGTTTCCAGCTCCCACCATTGCATTCAATAGGTACAACCATGTTCACTTTACTATCCTATAAGAAACTAAAGTCCTTAAAAACCTTCAATAGGTCATTTTTTCTTAATGGAAAATTATTCCATCATTTTTACTTGTAATAAAATGTGCATTCTATATTTCAGTCACCTTGGTATATGTATCATTCTGCCAACATTTCAGGCTCCTTAGCATTTCTGTATCTTTATTCATATAATTCCTTTTTCCAGTAACATTATTCCTTTTTGAACTCATTTCCAATCTGTTTTACCAGTGTGGTGCTATAGGATAACACTGGACTGTGAACCACAAGATTGGTGGTTCAAACCCATCAGCTGCTTCTCAGAGACCCTATACAGGGTCACTATGAGTCAGAACCAACTCTATAACACTTAACAACAACAACAATATACCACAGTGCATAGAAAAGTACCTGGTACATAATAGATATCCAGTAAATGACTGAGAGTATGAATGAATATTTTACATAATGTATCTTCATTTTATACTTCAAAAAATGGAATCATAGTTTATACCTTGATTACCTCACAGGCAAAATAAAGTAAAATCATTAAAATTGATTAAAATGTATTAGTTACAATGCATACATTAATCAGTATAATATAGTACATTCTGGTCCGCAAAAACAAAACAAGGGAAAAAAAACAAAAACAGAAAACAACGATACAGTAAGGAGAAGTGTTTTTAATAACTCTAATTCTGGACAAAGGTAACCGAGAATGAATGCAAGAATCAGAATAAGAGCTATCTTCTCAAAGCATTTTTTCTAGTACATTCATAAAAGAACTGTTGAGTTTTGTGACTATGCCTCTGTGCTCCTGTAACTTTTTAAAATCATCCTCTGAACTTTATTTGTAGTTGAGAACTGTTTTAGGGGAAAAAAAAATGCTTTAAACTTCATTCCTCTCCTTTTAGATTTATAAGTGGATTTTTTTTTTTTTTTTAAAGAAACAATTTACACGGTACCCACCATTAGATCAAGGAAACCAAACAAGCATTTAATTAACTCTCTCAGACAGAACATTGGCAAGGCCAACTCCAATTCTGTTTATCTATTCCCCAGCTTTTGGACAAACGTTGCTTTTATAATGCTTTCATGTCTTCTGACAGTGTATGTGAAGCAGAGAAAAATACTATTAAACTGATTCTCAAATGCTTGTATAGCTGCAGGCTTAAAAGTAATTGTGATTCTAAAAATGTTTTGCCTGATTAAAAGACTACTTCCCACATGTAGATAATTTTTAAAGTTAATTAATTTTATAGCAACCCTAAACACTATGTAGGAACTCCTTTGGTGATGTAAATGGTTACGTACTGGACTACTAGCTGAAAGGTTAGTGGTTCAAACCCATCCAGAAGTTCCAAGGGAGACCTGTCTGGTGATCTGCTTTCAAAAAGTCACAGCCTTGAAAACTCTGTGGAGCAGAGTTCTACTCTGCAAACTTGGGATCACCATGAGTAGGAATTGACTTGATGACAACCAACAATAAGAGCAGGCAGTGTGTAGCATAAGAATACAACATTAAAAAAAAAAGTGTTAGGGATATTTTAATAAGACCATAGATCAAAAGAAAAAAATCTGTTTCAAAGGACAGACTAGTCGGGACACAGGCAGTGTTAGACAATTGTTTTTCTTAGGTACCATTGAGCTGGTTCCAACTCATAGTAACCCTATGTACACTAGAACACAACTCTGCTTAGTCCTATGCCACCAGAAAAATCGAGAGTGTTTATTTTATTTTGTTTTTGATACACAGACATATTTTTAATGTATGTGACAGAATGTTTAATCTTTGTTCAACCATTAACATTTTGTAGTAGACTTCAGATATGTCATGACCATCTGTATCTTTTGCTTTGTGATTAATGTTGAGAATTTCATGGCATAATTGAGTTCTGTGGAGCTAATCATATATTCTGGTGACTCATGATTCTCTATTGTACCATGTATTTCTTTAAGGGATATTTTTCTGAAAATCTGCATATTGTGGTAGCTATGAATGATTGGTTTGGGTGGTTATGAATTTATTATCTAAGTGAGGTTTCAAATGGTAATTAATAATGTTTTATTCAGCTCCCAGAAGAGGAAAAAACAACATCTCTATATTAATTATTTTATGTGAGAGCATCTTCTTAAGCATTGCATTTTCACAACAACATTTTAAATGTCCCTCAATAATGATACAGTGCAATGGAACACTTAAGGCAATATTTATTTATCTGACATTAACTTGGATTTATTTCAAACAAAATCATTTTAGATAATTCATGAAAATGTGTAGTTTTAGCATTTAAATGTTTCAACTTGATTAAAAATTCCAAATAATAATGAGAACTACACAAACAATTCAGATTTATAAACTCAGGTTATATCACAAGCCAAAGACTTGCCCAGCTCATACCTGCCCTTTCAAGTTATGCAAATCTGTCTTCACTTTGAAATGGTTGAACCAATCACTACTCCCAACAAATTGTTCTTCCCTGGTGTACTTGCAGCATCTAAATAAGTGAAGAGTCTTTAGAACTTTCATTTCACTAACTTAACAATTTAACATTTTAAAAAAGGTCTTTTGCATCAAATTTGCCTAATACAATATGTCATTTGACTTCTTGACTGCTGCTTCTATGAGCATTGATTGTGGATCCAAGCAAAATGAACTCTGACAACTTCAATGTTTTCTTTCCACCAGGGTACAATTCCTACTGAAGACTGTAGTATTTGATCTTCATCAGTAATGCTTCCTCTGGCAAACAAGATTGTATCATCTGCATATCCACAGGTTGTTATGAATCTTCCTCCAATCTTTATGCCATGGCTTCTTAATAGAATCTAGCTTTATTCTGTTCATCTGTAAAATATACTTTATTACATAGATAATATACTTGTTGTTAAGTGCTGTTGAGTAGGTTCCAACCCATAGCGACCCTGTATAGGGTTTCCATATAGGAATCACTGACCTTGCGGTTCAAACAGACTTCAAAGTCCAGCTGATTAACTCACAGGGATACAACAGGATTGAAAAAGTTCAAGGAAAAAAAAAAACTAATTAAAAGATAATGGAATTTTTTCTTGAACTTTTTGAAGCCCACTCCTACAACAAAATGCAACACTGCCCAGTTGTGCAACATCTTCAAAATCATTGCAATTCTTGAGTCCATTTTCGTAGCACCTGTGTCAAGATAACCATTTAAAGGTATTCATTTTTTTCACTGACCTTCTATTATTCCAGGGGTCCTGGTGTGGTTCTGTTGGATAAGCACTGCACTTGAATGCTAACCACAAGGTCGGTGGTTAAGATCCACCAGCCACTCCTTGGAAACCCTATTCAGGGTCGCTATGAGTCAGAACTGATTTAATAGCACTTAACAAAACAACGAGATGGATTGGCCAAGTGGCAGCATCGATGGACTCAAGCATGGCAACAGTAGTGAGGTTGGCCCAAGATTGGGCAGTGTTTCACTTTGCTGTGCATAAGGTCGCTATGGGTCGGTACTCACTCGATGGCACCTAACAACAACAACAACAACAAAACAACATCTTCTGCTTTACCAAGCATGTCTTCCAGGGATAGGTCTTTACTGGTAAATTGTCCAAAGTTCGTAATAGGATGTCTCACCATCTTCACCTCTAAGGAGCATTCTGGCTATACTTCTCAACACAAATTTGTTCCTTATTCTGGCAATCCATTTGGTATTCAGTATTCTTCACATACACGATAATTTTAAAGCATAAATATTCTTTGGCCTTCCTTGTCCATTGTCCAGCTTTCACATGCATATCAGGTGATTGAAAATGCATGGTTTGAGTCAGGTGCCCTTTAATTCTCAAAGTGACATATTTGCTTTTTAGCACTTTAAAGAGCTCTTTTTCAGCATATTTGCCCAATGCAATATTTAATTTCTTGACAGCTGCTTTCTTGAGTGTTGATTGTGTATCCAAGTAAAATGAAATGTTTGACAATTTAAATATTTTCTCCATTTTTCATGATATTGCTTATTGGTCTGGTTATGATAATTTTTATTTTCTTGATGTTGAAATGTAATCCATACTGAAGGTTGTAGTCTTTGATCCTTATCAGTAAATACTTCAAATCCTCTCCACTTATAGAAAGCATGATTTTGTCATCTATATATCATAGGTTGTTAATGACTTTTCCTTCAATTCTGATTCTGTGTTCTTCATATATTCATAATTTCTGTTTCCATCTGAAATGGACAAAATAATGTGTTTCTTTTGTTATTAATAACACTGTTTTATAAAATTATATTTTCTTTCGTTTCATGGAATTTGGTGGAGAATCCAAAACATTTTATATACAATCTGAAAATCTAAATCAATCACGTTTTCTAAAAGTATATTTTGTTTATTCAGAGCACTAATAAACATTCTGTTCCTTAGAAAACTCTAAATGTCCTTGTTAAATAAATCAATTAATACTGTACAGTGGAACTTGCAGAAGTATAATGATAACACCAACCATTCTTCCCAAAGCTCTCTCTGCTTCTCATCTGGGTTTGATAATCCACCACAATGGCCCCACAGAACTCAGACACAATACTAACAGTTATGGGGTTTTACTATGGAAGGTAACATATTACAAGTCAGGACCAGAAAATGCATAGAGCATTGGTCATCCAGTTAGGACAGGCTTTCCTCAGCCTTATCCACAGGTAGACCTCTCTGTACCTGACCAATGTTTTAAAGCTCTTTTAGGGCTGTTGATAAATGTCCACAGGACACATCAATGTACCATAAGTTTCAACTTGAAGCTCTTGGCTCTAGCTCCATGAGTCAGCAAGTCTAGCTCCCCAATTAAATGCCTGGTGACACCCTATTCTACAACCAAGTCTCTTACCCAAGTCACTCAACTCTACTTGCTCTGTCTTGCGTTCTGGTTCTTGATTTTGCTGCGGATGTTCCTCTGTCACTCCTTTGGTGTCACAGCTTTCTGGGTAGAGGAGGGTCAATGTACAGGGATCTTGGGATCCAAAGGATGTGATTCCCCTCCTGGCTCTTCTTTGATGATAGTGAGATTCCCCCTCCTGCTTCTGATCTTGTTCATTTTCTACATAATAGATTTCTAAGTTTGTACAGTCACAGTAAACTGCTAAACACTCATAACTGAATCATAGAATCCTATCAGAATCTTTTCCCACTGTTTCTCACTCATGCTCCTCAGGAAAAAATTGATGCTTGGTGAGAATTTACAAAGACTTTGGCTAGAAAAGACATAAATAATTAACTACAATACAGGACTACTCAGAAAAAAGTAAAAAAAAAAAAAATTCTAGATCTATTGGCATTATCTTAGACTCATTTTATCTTGCTTTACACAATCTTAGCTTTAAAGGAAAATTTAGGATATGTTTGCTTATAGTATACCTCTTGTATGAGAATCTTTTGGTGTACAGAACTCTTTTACTTCTGAAAGGCATGCTTTCTCATGGCTTAATAGTAAAAGACCAGTACATTTTTTCTTATAAATTCTAGGCCTTTTTACTAGGCTCATTAACTATTCCTCCACCAGTCATTTTATCAGTCTCTTAGTAGTGGTGGTGGGTGTGTGCCACAGAATCAGTTTCAACTCATAGCAATCCTGTGTAGGGTTTCTGAGGCTGTAAGTCTTTACAGGAGAAGAAAGCCTCATCTTTCACCCATGGAGTGACTGGTAGATTCGAACTGCTGACCCTGCAGTTAGCAGCCCAACTTGTAACCCACTACGCTACCAGGGCTCTTTTATCAGTAGCAATTTTTACTTGTCCTGAAGAGTGGAGCCCAAACCTTGACAAATTATCCACTTTAATTAACTAGCACTGCAAAATACCTCATAAACGAACTCATCGTGTAGTCACTTTTGTTTCATAAAAGAGCAACCGTAACTCTCACAAACTATAAATCACCAAAATTATCTGACAGCTCGACACAACTTGTACCAACTGCTGATCTTGGGTCTCCTAGGCGAAAGTCATAAACGAGAAGAAAGTGGTTTCTGTCTCAACTATTTAATATTGACCTGCTATATACTAACATGGAGTCCTGGTGTGGTGCCATATTAATGCTCCAGACTGCAAAGCTGTTTGAACTGCAAGGTTGGCAGTTCAAACTCATAAGCTGCTCTTCGGAAACCCTATATAGGCTCGCTATGGGTTGGAACCCACTTGATGGTATGTAACAGCAACAACGTATAATAACATTGATAAGAAATCAATTAAGAGTCAAATATGACTGCTTATAGCTATTATCCAATATCAGTGGGCACAAAATTGGGCGAAAAGCCAAACAATATAAGCTTAAAATAGCTCTTCAGCTGTTATGTTTCCATGAAATCTAAATCTTAGTCCAATTTAATCAGTATAAATAAAAATGGTTTGACTAGATCACAATTTCAAATAACATATATTAGAGTTATGTTTTAATTTTCCTTCTCTTTAATTCATTTTTAATGGGATCCTACTAAGTTCAATTAATTGGACACATGCTGTCTTCCATTGCAAAAGAAAAATATATTTTTCTTTACATTTATGAAATGTTTTCCCTTAAGAGACTGAAGGGGAACATGATCTCTCCATAGGATAAGTACTGGACTGTGAGCCACAGATCAACAGTTTGAGTCCACCAGCAGCTCCACAAGAGAAAGATGAGGCTTTCTGCTCCTTCAAAGATTTATAGCCTCAGAAAATCTATATAAGATGCCCGTGAGTCTCTTCTAGAGACAATTGGTCTTGGTATCTAAATATTAGTAAGAATGGCTAACTACTTATTATGATAAATTGTAATTATCACTCCTGAAAGTTATTCTTCAAAATCAATTGCTCATTTAAGTCACAAACCAGTTTTGGAAACCCAACAGTAAGATTATAAGTCAGGACCGACTCGACAGCACACAACAACAATCACACAAAGTCCATAGAAACTAGTCTAAAATTCTGTTAAAACTATGATAGATAAAGTCTGTGAAAGGGTTTAGGTCTGCTTGAATTCACTCTGCCATATATTCTTTTTGCTATAGAATGTTGAAATTTCAATTGTGTATTTGACACTTTTATTACTGGGTGGTGATGGGGGGAAAGACTTTCATATAATTTCAAACTTATAAGAGTAGCATAAAAAACTCTTCTATGTTCCCAGATTCACCATTTTTTAAAATATGGACTCCTGGTGTGGTGCTGTAGGATCAGCACAGGACTGTAAACCACAAGGTTGGCAGTTCAAACCCAAGCTGCTCCTCGGAAACCCTCTACAGAGTCACTATAAGTTGGAACCGATTCAACAGCACTTAACAACATATTCCCAGATTCACCAATTTTTATGTATGCTTTTCTAAATTTTTTATTCCTTTCTATAGACATATGGGTGTCTTTTTTTTTTTCTGAGCTATTTGAGAATAAGAGCATTATCTTACAGAAACATAAAAAAGTTATCAAAGAGAATTTTGACTGAGAAAATCCTATTTTCTAATCCTCATATTCAAAATTTAACATTTGCACCAATAAATAATGCCCTATATGATTATGTTTTTCACTTGATCTAATCTAGGTATTACATTTATTTATGGCCCTTTAGTCTTCTCTTACATGGAACACTGATAACCCAAACCTAATTTGCTTATAGTTCTTTTGTTATTATTGTTGTTTGTAGGTAAACTTTCTATACAGTGACAATTCTATACTCAATCAGTTTGGAAAATGCCTATAGCTCTGTAACAGACACTACTGTCAAGATACAGAAAATTTCCATCATCTCAGCTCTTTTTAGAACTGGAATTATATAGGATGTGTTATTTGAGTTTGGCGTCTTAGCTCAGCGTAATGACTGCTTAATGTATCCATGTTTTTGCGTGTATCAGTACTTCATTCTTTTTATTGCTGAGCAGTCTTTCTTGGTGACAGCTGTTTGGGTTGTTTCCAGTTCTGGATTATGAAAAGCCGCTCTGAAACTTTTTTGTTTCACAAGTTAATTATTTTTGTTGTTGTTGCTAGTGTTGTTAAGTGCCATGGAGTCAGTTCTGGCCCACAGCGACCCTGTACGGGGTTTCCAAGGAGCAGCTGGTGAGTTTGAACCACTGACCTTGTGGTCCAAACGGATCATGAGGTTGAGTGCTTATCCTACATATTTTCAGGGTTTTTTTTAGCTTTTATTGTGAATCGAGTGATAGTTTACATGGGAGAACATCGGTTTTACACTCATTGTCTCATTGCAATGATTACAATGCCCTCCGTGCATCATCATTCAACAGTATCTGCTTCTATTCCCTCTGTGGGTTTTTTTTTTTTGTTGTTGTTGTTGTTGTTGCTTTGTTTTGTTTTATTTTTGGGAGGCTAAACACAAAAACACTCAGGAATATATAATAATTTAAACAAACAAAGGGCACATTCTTCAAGGCTGCCTCCTGGCTACCAACACTCATTCTTTTCATTTCTTTTTAAGAAAACACTTTATAATGAACCTTTAACATGACGTGGTTACTGTTGTTCTTGGGCGTTGGTTCAACTCATAGTGACTCTATATACAACAGAGCTAAACACTCTCATCCTTCGTCGTTCTCATAATGGTTATGTTTGAGCCTATTGTTTTCCACTGTGTCAATCCATCTCATCGAGGTCTTCCTCTTTTTTCTTTTTCTTTGATGCTACACTTACAAAGCATGATGTCTTTTTACAGAACTGGTACTTTCAGGCAACATGTCCAAAGTTGTTGTTGTTCAGTGCTATCGAGTCAGTGCCAACTCACAGAGACCCTGTATAGGATTTCCAAGGAATGACTGGTGGATTTCAACTGCCAACTTTGTGGTTAGCAGTACAGTGTATATGCTACAGGGTCACATGTCCAAAACAGGAGAAAAAAAGCAAGGAGCTGTCCAGTCATACTTCTTCGAAGTAAAGCACATTTGTTCCCTCTGCCTGCAGTCCTTGCTATTTAAATACTCTTTGACAACACCATAGTGAAAAATCCATTCTTCTCCTGTCTCTGTCCTGCTTTCACATGCATATGATGTAACTAAAACCACCTGGCTTTGGCCAGATGCATTTTAGCTTTCAAAGTGATATCTTTGCTCTTTAACTTGAAAGTGATCTTTTGCATCATATTTGCCTAATGATTTCTTGACTGCTGTTTCCATGAGCATTGACTGGGTCCTAAGTAAAATGAAATCTTTGACAACTTCCATCTTTTCTTTATTTATCATGATGTTATTTATTGGTCCCATATTGAGGATTTTCATTTTCTTTACATTGAGGTGCAATTCATACTGAAGGCTATATTCTTCAATCTTCATCAGTAAGTACCTTAAAGTCATTTTCACTTTCATCAAACAAAGCTGTGCCATCTGTATACTATAGGTTGTTGATAAGGTTTCCTCCAATCCTGATGTCATATTCTTCATAAAATCCAGTTTCTCCAATTATTTTCAGATTGATTAAGTTTGGTGAAATCCTACAACCCTGATGCATACCTTTCCTGATTTTAAACTGTTTTTGTATCCCCTTGTTCTGTTCCAAATAACTGCTTCTTGGTCTATAAACAGGTTCTTCTTTAGCACAATTAAGCATTCTGGATTTCCTGTTCTTCACATAGTTATCCATAGTTAGTTGTGATCCAGACCACTGATAATCCTAGCTCTATGTCCTCTTCTGAGACTGGCTTGAATTTCTGGCATCTCCCTGTCTATGTACTGCTGCAATCATTTTTAATTATCTTCAGCAAAATTTTACTTGCATGTGATATTGATGATATTGTTTGGATCTCTTTCAATTGTTTGGACAGATAGCTGTCTTCCAAATTTCTTGGCATAGCTAAACAAGTACCTCCAGTGCTACATCACTGGAGGTGTTGAAACATTTCAATTTGCATTCCTGCAGCCTTGTTTTTTGGCCAGTGCCTTCAGCGTAGCTTGGACTTCTTTCATACCATCAATTTTTTATCATATTTGGCGTCTTGAAATAGTTGAACATTCTTTTTGGTATAGTGACTCTGTGTATTCTTTCCATCTTCTTTTGATACTACCTGAATCATTCAATATTTTGCCCATAGAATCCTTCAGTATTGCAAGTTGAGGTTTAAATTATTTCCTCAGTTCTTTCAGCTTAAGAAATGCTGAGCATGTTCTTTCCTTTTGATTTTCTCACTCCAGGTCTCTGAACATTGTATTATAAACTTTACTCTTTTCTCCAGCTGTCCTTTGAAATTATTGTTCACCTCTTTTACTTCATGTTTCTAGTTGCTATAGCTTCTCTATATTCAAGAGCAAGTGTCAGAGTATGTTCTGACATCCATTTTGTTTTTTTAATTTTTGCCTGCCTTTTAAATGAACTTTTGCCTTATTTATGATGTTCTTGGTGTCATTCAACAAGTCCTTTGGTCTACTGTCATCAAATCTGTTCTTGAGAGGTTCTCTAAATTCAGGTTGATATGTTCAAGGTCATATTTGGAATCTCATGGACTACTTTTATACTTTCTTCAGTTTTGACCTGAACTTGCATTTGAGCAATTGATAGCCGTTTCACAGTGGGACCTGGCCTTGTTTTGACTGATAATATTGAACTTCTTCATTATCTCTTTCTACAGATGTGGTTGGTTTGATTCCATTTGGCAAGGCCCATAGGTATAGCCTCCATTTATGTTGTTGAAAACAAATATTTGCAATGAATAAGTCATTGGTTATACCACATTCTATCATCGGATCTCCAGTTTCATTTCTGGCTGGTATCTGGGCATCATCAAAGCCATATTATCTAACTACCACTCCCGCTGCTTCATTTCCAATGTGTCTCAGCCACCAATAATTATTCATGTATCTTGATTGCATGTTTAATCAATTTCAGACTGAAAAGTTGGTAGAATTCTTCAGTTTCATCATCACGGACTTTAGTGGTTGGTATGTAATTTTGAATAACAGTTATATTAACTGGTCTTCCTTATAGGAATAGATATGACAGGGTACGTATCTGTTTAATTGTACAAAACCTGATAAAACTGATTTTAAAAGAGTTATTCTGTACAGGGTCGCTATGGGTCAAAACTGACTCAACAGCACTTAACAACAACAACATTCTATTTTACATTTCTATCCGTTAGGTGTAATAATTGCTAATTCTAAATAGGCAAAATTAAGCAATGGTGAAAGAAATCAGAAAAGTGGTTTGCACGACTTCAGGGATAATTCCACAACAACAACAAGTGTTGGATTTTACCTGAGTTCCCTTATGACCCAGTCTCACAAGTAGAACACCTCCCCTTGTTAACAGTACTAGTCAGACTTCTCAAATTGCAGTAAGTATCTAGCTCTTCAACAATACTTCTTTGTTTTCCAAAACTTATGATCTTCTAGTTATATAAAATACTAGCATTTTAAGTGTTTTTGTGCAAGATCTTAATAATTAAATGTCTGTTTTCCAGTTTTTAGCACAAACTTAACTGAGATAATTGATACGTAGAAGATAGTCCATTTGATAAACTATTCATGTGTTACTCTAGGAATTCTGTATTCTGTTCTATTATCAGGTTAGACAATCCGAAGATTAGTTATAGGAAACATATTACTATGCCATTCACAGTATTCATTTAGTTAGGTTGCAATTTAATATAATGCCTTCATTTAAATTTTTTTTTGTTTTAATATTGATATAAGAAAAAAAACAACGATATGAAGTCTAACCTTGCATGTGTTATGAAATTATTGCCAAGGATACTGTTAAATGTACCCAGCGTGCCTTACATACAAGCTTATCTGGAGAATTCTCTGTAAGGGCTAGAGGATGGGATTTCTGTCAACAATGAGAAACTGGTATTCTGTCTCATTTTTTCACTGAAACAAGATTATTAGCTTTGTTTCCGTTTATGTCTGAGCACCAGAATATTCTGAGCCTTCTCTGATGTTCTGTGATGTTCATTGATCTTTATGGCAGTGATATTTGACTTTTTCCTCCTCTCTCTAGGATTCTGATTTCCATTTAAGTTTTATGCATGTGTGCCATTTAAATGTTAATTTCAAAGAAGTGGGCTATCAAGTGTTTAACCCTTTAAAAATAAACTTGGACCAAAATCCCCAAAAGCAACACTACATCAAAACTCAGCTCCTTCATTCAGTGTGTCTTTCAGCAATTTGGTCACTTTGGAACTATCAAGCATTCATTCTGGAATAAGTACCTCTGACCTAACTTGTTGGCTCTGAACTCCCCAGCTATTGAGATAATGTTTTGTTTTGTTTTTCACCCTAAGGGACTGAGGGCTAACTGCTTTCCCCATTTAGTTTTTAGAATATTTAACATATGTGTTAGAACATTTTCAGAATGGTAAGAATAGATCTACTAGTTTAATTAAACCACTAATGGCATTAACCAAAGGGGAAAACATTTTACTGAAATAAATGATTTGTCTTGATAATAGAAGTGTTAAGAGTGCAAATAGAACCCTAGTTGATGAGTAATTTCCCTACAATTAATTCTGTTGCCTGAAGTCCACACACACACACACACACACACACACACACACACACACATGCGAACACACACATCCTCTCAGTTTAGGTCAGGACACCAGCATGTCCTGTTGGTTAGCTTCCTTGCCTCCATTCTTGTACCCTGTATCTACACTACTGCTCGTCACCTCTTTCAAAATGCAATTATGTCACTCTGCTGCCTAAAATATTTCTTGGTCTTCCTTCTCACATACCACAGAAGAAAGCATAACCTCTCTGCTGTTGCTGGTGTTAAGTGCCTTAAAATTTCTTCCAACTCATAAAAACCTTGGAGAGGGTTACCAAGGAGCGGCTGGTGGGTTTGAACCCCTGACCTTGTGGTTATCCTATAGCACCATAGCAGGACTCCTAACCTCTTTAACATGGCTCAGAAACTCCTGCAGATCTCAGTTTACTGCACTTATCTCCTCTCTTGCCTTTCCCTGCTTCCTGTCACAATTCCAAGTGCAATTATATCCCAGCCTCCTAGGTGCTTGTCTTGTTTATAGATCTTTGTGTATATTCTTTTTTTGATCTGGAACACTGTACCAGCTTTTCCCCTTTGCTTGTTAATGACTATCATTCTTCTGTGATGTGCAAATGACTAGAGTAGGAAGCTGGGGCTATTTTTAATTTAGACTTTTGGTAAGCTTCTCGGAATACATGGTCTGGATTCTGAAGATGAGAAAAAGTCAGCTATCTACAGACAAATGAGGATAGTCCAGCAAGAGCATGGGTCTGAGTTGGGGAAAATAATTGTGGAGTATTTCAGTAATAGAAAAGGAGTCAGTGTAACTGGAAAATATTCCAGTGGGGTACAGTTCTGGGAGAGTGATGGAATATGAAGTTGGAAATGTCCTGGGCGTTTAAATCACATATAGCCTCACAATTCATGTGATGGATTTTTCAATCTTATTCTAAGACCAATTCTAAACCCCTGTTACATTTTAATCAGGTTAGAGGCTTAATCTGAAAAACTGTTTTGAAAAGATCACTCTGCTTTGAGAACAATGAATAGAAATTAGGAAAGGTGCAGTTGCAGCAGGGAGACAAGCTAGAAAGGGATTTTCATATCAAGGAAGGTGTTGAGGATGAATTGACCTAGGGTGGAAGCACTGGGGAGAGACAAACAAGCAAAACTACTAAATATGAGATATAATTTAGAAGTCCAACCAAAAGAGACTTGCTGATAGATATTAAGTGTCATTGAGTCGGTTCTCTATAGGGTTTACAAGGAGCAGTTGATGGGTTTGAACTGCCAAACTTGTGGCTTGTGGTTCAGTGTTGATCCTACAGCACCACATAATAGACAGATGCCCAGATAAACATCAAACCCTGTCACTGCATATGGAAATGAGAAAATAAGCTTATCTCTCATTTATTTTGACAGGGTTTTTGTTTTTGTTTTTGTTTTACCCTATTAGGCAGAATTTACCCAGCATTTTGGTTGCCTAAGTTCTTTTGTGGATGGCTTCAAAATGCTTATTTCTGTCAACTAACCGAAGCTGACTGCAGTAGATTCTATTGACAGAACAATGCAATAGTCTTTCTGGAGTTATCATAGTAGTCTATTATAGTAGTCTATTATTTTCCTCTCCCAACCAACTCTGGATCCCCTACACACTATCATTATGCTTACTTTCCTCAAGATCTTTTTCAATTATGTTTCTCTCTTCATCTCTTAATACACTACCTGTTACCATGGAGTGAACTCCAATTTATGATAACCTTCGTGTGTGTCAGAGGAGAACTGTGTTCTGCAGAATTTTCAATGGCTGGTTTTCTGACACCAAATTGCCAGGCTTTCCTTTCAAGGCTCTTCTTGGGGGACTGAAACCTTCAGTCTTACAGCTAGCAGTTGGGTGTGCTAATACTTTGTACCACTGACCCTAGATGTGCAAGTTACATTCCTTCTCTCTTTTGACCTGGAATGTAGACTCAGAAAATCTGGAGCACAGTAAAGTCTAAGCTTGGAATGACCAAATTCAAATCAAATCCAAGCTAAAGTAGAGAAAGCCATGCTGGAAAGAGACAGCAGAATGATATTGGTATACCTAATGGAGAGCTAGCAGCCCCTTATAAACAAATAATCTTCATTCCTAGCTTTCTTGTTTCTGCTGCCAGTTCCTTTTGTGAGCCTACCTGTACTTGCTGCCAGATCTCTTGGTGAGGTACCTTGCGCTTTTCCATAATACTATCTCTAATTTCATTAGATGTCTGTTACTTCTGTTACTAGACAGTAAACTACCCTTGTTGGAGAACATGTGCCTACCCCTTTTCTTTAAAACTACTTACTGTAGAATCAACTATGGGTCAGAATAAACCTATGCTCAGGTATTCCCTGGCTGATATTTCAGAGGTAAATTTCTAGGTCTTTCTTTCAAGGTAACTCTGGTTGGACTCATAATGCAAACCTTTCGGCTAGCAGCCAAGTGTATTAACTGTTCTCACCATACAAGTACTCCTACCTTTCTTTAGCACACTTTTGAAGGTCTGAGCAACATCTTCATTTTCTCTCCCCAACTCGCACATAGATAGTGCCACATATAGAGCATTAAACATCTGAATAGCTACTTCTCAATTGTTGTTACCACTTCCTAGTACTTTTGAATTTAACCTAACACTGCTCAGGTACTGGTTCATACTTTTTAAAAAAATGTATATATTATATGACCAAAATAAAATTGTCTTATAGTTTTGCTCTCATAACATGTCTATATCTTGTATGGTTCTTATCACATCCAACTGTGTATTATTGCTGTGTATTGACCAAAATATATAGCAACTTGTAAATTTATGTAAATTAATTTTCTCTTAAAGATTTGGTAGCATTTTGTAAAGATCTTTTAGATTTTCTAAGGATTGTTGCAAAACTGACTTGGGGTATAAGTAGTTTAATTTGCTTCTTATATAGTAAGTTAAAAGTCTGCAGTAAAAAGTAAAGACATTTCTGTACTGGTATCTATGTTAATAAATAAGTTTCACAGAAGCTGAGTTGTATCCCAGAGGTTTCACTTCTTACCCAATGATGAGGCAGATGTTTCATGTTGCTGACACAGAGACATTCTAAATTTTAGATGTTAAATCCCAAATGAACATTTCAAGGCTTTCATAGATGCATGTTGTTACAATGATAATTCATGTGGAATGGAAAACACACAATTTGAAATACAATTTCAAAGTCTTGGTCTTGTGAGGATGGCCATGTCATGACGCCCAGGGAGACGAATGATGATTTGCAAAATACACAGAGAGTCCATCAGAGACAACCCAGTGTAGAAGTTACAGAATCACACCTCTAAGCCTTCAAATACATTCTGTAAAACTCATCACTTATTGCATAATTCTAAGCAAGTTACTCAGTTTCAATTCTCTTATCTAAAATTTCTCAACCTACATTGCCTAATCTGAGATAAGAGGGGTATTTGGGTAAGTTTAGTACTTACAGGTTTGGAAGGTTAAATCCGAAAATTATGTAAGTTGCCTAGTATAATGCCTGGCATGTAGAACACTAGCAGTTCATTTGGGCTTTCGTAGTTTTGTTATTGTCATTATTATTTTAAATAGGTTTTTATCATCTAATTTCACTTGTTTTCTAGCTCTGATTAGAATTGGATGGGAAAGACTGTAAATAGAATGGGTGGCACTGCAGAATAATGCACTGGATCTCAAGGTTGGTTTAAGCCACAAAGTCGGTGGTTCAAACTCATCAGCCGCTCCTCAGAACTTTACACAGGGCCGCTATGGGTTAGAACCGACTCAACGACACTTAACAACAACAATAATGATAAAATTAATATTTATAAACAAATGAAACAAACATTTCACATTCTCTAAAAGTATTATATTTATGATAAAAATTAAAACATAAAGAATTTGTTAGTGTGAATATATAGAATGCTAAGGAGCTCTGGTAGCATAGTGGTTATGAATTGGGCTCAAGCCGCAAGGTCACCAGTTCAAAACTACCCGCTGTTCCACGGGAGAAAGATAAGGCTTTCTGCTCCTGTAAAGATTTACAGCCTCGGAAACCCTGTACAGAGTCACTATGAGTCAGAACCACTCCACGGCACAGAATCACCACCACCAGGAAAAAGACTAAAGAAGAACTGAAATTCAGTCTCTTTAAAGTATTTGTCTTTAACCTTCATTCTTAATAGATTAAAGTGATTGTATTTCAATAGAACCTGCCAACTTCAAAAGCATTCACCTGTGAGGATGGTTTGGAGGGTTGACTCTAGAGAATTGGCAACAGATAGGTTTCTTTCTAAAGTGCAGATCTCCAGTCCAAGTCCCCACTGGCTATTGACTGTGGCATTTGACCAAAGACATGATCCTCACCTTCCCTGGATCTCATATTTCTGTTTGTAAAAGAGAAAGGAAAAAAAGAAAGCTGAGAAGATGTGCAGAGCTACAATTCAAAAGGGCATCATGAAATGAAACGCGGATAGGTCTCTTGTGATGCAATAATGAATAATTGTTATCAGGACTGATTGAGAGAGTTGGAAATATAAAGGTAGGCATTTTGTAGCAAGGAGAGGAGTGATTAACTTTTCAGTCTAGGAGCATCAGTGGAGAAGAGTGGAGAGCAGGACCCTACCCAGAGAAGCAGTGATGCCTGAGATGGAGGCAGAGACAATGACATGGAGAGATGGAGCAACTGGGGATGTTAGACACAGAGAGGGAGAGGGGTTGTGAGCTGACAACTGGGGGCAGGTTTGTAGGGTATACCCTGTGGTTAGTTGATGATGCATGGAGGGGATTGTAACTATGGCAATGAAATGATATACGATAGGATGAATGTAAAGCTAATGTTCTCCCATGTAAACTATCACATAATTCACAATAAAACATTTTTTAAAAAGTGAAGGGAAAAAAGGGCATCACATGTTTTCTCCTAGAAAGGTTTTGCATTAATATGTAGACAGATACTTGCTTTAGAGATAGTACAGTGTGACAGGATAGATCCAAGCCCGCTGACTCTCAATGTTCTTAGATTCATCTGTTAAATGGGAGTGGTGATAACATCTATTATTGTTAAGTGCCTTCAAGTCTATTTTAACCCATAAAGACCCTGTATAGGATTTCTGAGGAGCAGCTGGTGAGCTTGAACTGCTGACCTTTGCAATTTTAATGGCTTTGCATTCTGGCACATTAACCCACAGCGCCACAACATGTTGTTGTTAGTAACTGCGGTCAAGTAGGTTCCAACAGAGCATCTCTATATAGGGTCTCCAAGGAGCAGCTAGTACGTTTGAATTACAGACATTGTGGTTCACAGTCCAGTGCCGATCCTACGATGCCATGAGGAAGCTTTACAAAGTTCATGGAATAATGGAATTAAAAGATAATGAAATTTTCCCACAAACGTTTTGATGTGGCACTGTGGGATAATGCACTGGACTGCAAGGTTGGTTTGAACTGCAAAGTTGGCAGTTCAAATTCAACAGCTCCTCTTCTGAAACCCTATACAGAGCTGCTATGAGTCTGAACCAGTGGAAGGCCCTTAACAATGTAACAACAACAATAGATACCTAATGTTATTATGAACATTAAGGGAAGTAATATACATAAAGCACTTGCATTTAACTACAACAAAGTATTTTATTGTCATCTGTGTTTTTTCTTAATATATTTTTATTATTATTAACAAACATTTTCACATGTCACAAGGAAGAACACAGTGACCAGGTAATTTTATCTGAACACAGAAACTGCATCCTTTATAATCATCCTTGGGTCAAATTGCAGTTTATAAACATGGCACTATGAACATTCATGGGATCAGAATCAGATGCATATTTGTTATGAAGGATTTTCTACAGGATATCAGGAAAGAAATTACACTATGCTAGCAAGGAATACAAAGGTATGATATAATGAACTCTGGTGGCATAGTGGGTTATGTGTTGGGATGCTAACCACAAGGTCAGCAGTTCAAATCCACTAATTGTACTTGGGGAGAAAGATGAGGTTTTCTGCTCCAGTAAAGATTTACAGCCTCAGAAACCCTGCACAGGGTCATCCTGAGTCAGAATAGACTCAAAGGCACACAACACTAACACTAACAAACAGTGTATGTGTCATAGTACATATTTCCAAAGTAATTAATTATCCTTCCTCAGCATAGATTTTATTGGTGGCACGTGTTTCTATCAAAAATTTTATTTAACCAGTTTCCTATAGCTGGACTTCCATATTGTTTCTGTGACATTGTAGGATAAGTACTGGATTGCTAATAGCAAGATTGGTGGTTCAAGCCCACCAGCTGCTCTTTGAAAACCCTATACAGGGTCACTATGAATCAGAACTGACTCAATAGCACTTAGCAACAACAACTGAACAAATATAAACATAATATATTGTATATCACCAAGGGAAATAAAGACTTTACAGATAACACTTCAATCTACAGCAGATTATTTGTTTATTATCCTTTCTTATTCTTCTGGTATTAATTTTTGAAGGGGATATTTTTAAGTCCAGTTATATTTATCTGAAGATCCATGTAAAATATATTCATAAATGGTTTCATATCAATGTCTTTATAATTAATTGTATGGTTGTTTCTTTTTTATTGTCTCCAATTTTGCTTGTGTGGCACTGCTGGATAATGCCCTGAACTGCAAGGTCAGTTTCAACTGCAAGGTCAGTAGTTTAAACCCACCAGACACTCCTCTGAAGCCCTATACAGGATCACAAAAGGTCAGAACCAACTCGACGGAGCTTAACAACAACAACAATTTTGCTTTGTAGACATCTTTGTTTTAAAAAATGAAAATATGTGACCTATAAAGTTACCACTTGTAATAGAATCAGTAATTGTCCCAATTTTTAGTTACTGTAGTTAACTAGGTTCTGGATATTTGTTTTAAAATAGACTAAAAAAATAGGGCTTAATAACGCACACCATTGTATAACTGCTGAAAGCTATTTCCAAATACATTTCATCTCGAGGCTTAATTTGTTTCCAATCAACAAACAATTCAGATGTCAAAGAGGATGGTTTCTACATGAATTCGAATTTTTTCAAAATTAATTGCATTATTATATTCACTAAAAGTTTAATCCCTTCACAGTTGTCTTTACATAGTATTTCTCTGAGCTCTGAATGTGAAAGCAGGTCTGATTCTCCTGTGTCATGGTGTGGCGCTGTGGGTTAATGTGCCAGATTGCAAAGTCAGTTTGAACTGCAAGGTCAGTGGCTCAAGCTCACCAGCTGATCCTTGGAAACCCTACACAGGGTCTTTATGGGGTCAGAATCGACTCGACGGCACTTAACAACAACAACAACAATTGTTACTCACCTACCTCCTGCAATCTTGTTTCTGTCTTTACTTTGACTAGCAATTATAACTTTAAACTTTTAGTTGTTTTAAATGTCTTCATCTCAATTAATTCTCTTTTTAAAATGCTTTATTTCTAAAGAAATATTTTTAAACTGTGATGTTATGTAACACTGACCTTAGTCAAGTAAACCTTAACTAAATTTTACACTTTCTTTAGATATTGATATTGAAGAGTTCTCATCTATACCCAACTATTTCTTTAGGCAACACCAAAAACAAAAAGCAATGTGGTAGACTTTCTCCCTTATGGATTTTAATTCAGCTAATGTTCAGAGCTGAGAGTAAAGGAGTGATTTACATCCAAAGGAATAGGACCTATTAACCCATATGTTGTTGATGTTAAGTGCTACTGATTAGGATCTGACCCACAATGACTTTGTAAAGCGTTTCTGAGGTTGTAAACCATGTAAATCTTTATGGGAGCAGAAAGCCTTATCTTTTTTCCTCAGAGTGGCTAGTGGCTAGTGGATTGAAACTGTTAGTCTTGCAGTTAGCAGCCTAATCCGTAACCCACTATGCTACCAGGGTTTTTCATAGAAACTTTATGAATAATGGATCATTCTCAAAAAGAAATGATCACAGGTAATCCGAGCATTTTAAGAATGAGACAGATGAGTTCTAATGAACTGGATGACAATTGATTTGATTTAGATTCAGGAGTAAAAACATGAAAATCAGACAGATTTCCTCCCGCTAATTCCTGGTGATTAACGCGCCAGACTGCAAAGCCGGTCGAGCTACAAGGTTGGCAGTACGAGCTCACCAGCTCCTAGGAAACCCTATACAGGGTCGCTATGGGTGGGAACCAACTCGACGGCACTTCACAACAACAACAACAATTCCTGGTGGTACTGTGGGTTAGGCTTTGGGAGGCTACCCTCAAGGTCAGCAGTTCAAACTCACCAATGGCTCTTGGCTCCTCAGGAGAAAGAGGAGGCTGTCTGGGTTTGGTCAAGATTTCCCGTCTGAAACTCCTATATAGGAGAACTGTGAATCACGATCTTACGAAAGCAGACTTCCACATCTTTCTCCTGTGGAGCTGCTGGTGAGATTGATCTTTCAGTTAGCAGCCAAGAGATCAACCACTATGCCATAGAGCTCTTTAATTTTATATAAACATGAATTTACATAGAGCATACATGTTTGCATTCTGTTGAAATGTTATACTTTACTGAGAAATTTGAGAATGACTAATACTGAAATTCACTAGCTGCTATATAGAAAGAATCACTGTGATTTGGTACTGACTCCATGGCACTTAACAACAAATAATGAAACAATGTGAATGTTTCAATGTTTTGGAACTTTACAATTTGCAAAGTTGTCTTGACACTTCAAATTAAAGTATAAATATTATATTATATTATTGTTGCTGTTGTTAAATGCCATCAAATCAATATCAACTCACAATGACCTTGTATAGCACTTCCAACAAACAGCTATTGGGTTTGAACTGCCAGCTTTACAGTTAACAATCCAGTGTTTATCCTATAAATACCACACCAGGACAGCAATATATTCATTTCTTTCAAAAATTATTTTGCAGACAGTAAAAAAAAAAACCCATATGGAATGCTGTTGTTGTTGTTAAGTGCTGTCGAGTCGGTTCTGACCCATAGCGACCCTGTATAGGGTTTCCAAGGAGCAGCTGGTGAGCTTGAACCACTGACCTTGCAGTTCAAATGGCTTGGAAGCCTGCCTCATTGACCCATAGCACCACATTTGGAATGTTACTTTCAGCAATAATAGTTAGGAATGTTGATATGAGTTCTAGTCAGATAACTTCAATTTAAAAAATAATATATTTCTAATTAAATTATTTAATGTTCAGTACATTATAATATTATAAACCTTAAAACAAGGAAAGGTATGAGTTATGTCCTTGGAGGTTGATAAGAGTACTATTCAGGTCATCTAAATTTTTTAAATAATACATTTAAAAATTTTTAAGAATATTCATAATATTTACAAATTTAAAATTTCTTAAATCAGGAAGGGTTTGCATCAGGGTTGTATCTTTTTACCTTACTTATTCCATCTGTATGCTGAGCAAATAACTTGAAAACCTGGTTTATAAGAAGGAGAATTCAGCATCAGAATTGGAGGAAGACTCATTAACACCCTGTGAAATGCAGATGACACAGCCTACAACCATGCACGCTGAAAGCAAGATGACTTGAGACACTTACTGAAGAATGTCATTGATTATAGTCTTCAGTATAAATAACACATCAACGTTACAAAATAAATAAATAAATAAAAACTTCACAAATGGACCAGTAAGCAGCATTATGATAAATGGAGGAAAGACTGAAGTTGTTAAAGTTTTCATTTTACTTGGCAATGTAATCAACATCCATGGGAGCAGCAATCAAGAAATAAAATGATGTATCACATTGGGCAAATCTTCTGCAAAAGAAGTCTTTAAAGTGCTAAAAAGCAGATTTCACCCTGAAGACTAAGATGAACTTGACCGAAGTCATGCTATATTCAATAGCCTTGTTTATGTGGGAATAATGGACAAAAGATAATGAAGACCAAAGAAGAATTGATGCATTTGAATTATGGTCTTTGTAAATAATATTGAATATACCATCAACTGTTAGGGAACGTACAAATCTGTCTTGGGAAAAGGTCATCCAGAACACTCCTTAAAAGTGAGGAAAGCAAGAAATCCTTTCACATGCTTTAGACATGGTATCAGGAGGGACCAGTCCCTGAAGAAGGACATCATGATGGGTAAAATAGGGCATCAGTGAAAAAGAGGAAGATCTTCAGTGAGATGGATTGACACAGTGGTTACAGCAATGTGCTCAAACACAGGAATGAGTGTGAGGAAGGTGCAGGACTGGCCACTGTGTCTTCTATTGTACATAGGGTCACTATGAATTGGATATGACTTGATAGCACCTAATAACAACAATGAAATCATCTGCTTGTCAAAGAGGCATAATTATTTTTTAAATATTTAAAGGAACAGAAAAAAAATTGTTACAGTCCTGGAAATGAAAAATTGGAAAACAAAATTCTCTTACATAAATGCAACCCAGTTTATTTAATAAGACAGAAAAATAGTCAAGATTAATGGAGAAGATTCTTGTAGATCTTTGTCTAAAACCCATTTTTTTTCTTGAGCATATATTCAGTTAAAACCTCGATCTCTCAGGTTTTTACTATTAACAGTGGGACAGGTAACTTGAGTTCTCCCCAAGGTGCTTAATAAATAGCTACACTTTTGAAAACCAAAACAGAATAAAATTATTTGAAACTACTGATCAATTACACTTGCAAAGAAAATGGTTTGAGGCTTTTTGGTATTCAAACACTATTCTTCTTATTCTTGGAACATCCAAACACTCAACTATCTATATTTTTCTCACTTCTTTGCTCAGCAGTACTTCCATGCAAAGGTAGGCAAGGTATGCAAAACAACATGAATCTAGCATCTGCCTGATGCTGTTTCCTGTTCTCATTGCCAGTGAAATCTGAAAATTAGGAGACCAGTCAATCTGTTGAGTTCAGAAAATTAGTTGTGCATTTAATAGTTTTGTGGAATCCTGTTTAGTGAGAATATTTAGGACTTGTTAACAAAACAATCAGTTTTGATTCAGTCTGACTCTCAGCTGGAAGTTGGGAATGTTTAAAGGAAGTCAACATCCTAATTGGAATATTAAGTTATTGTAAAATGCATTGCATTTGGGTGGTTAAAAATTATTATTAACAACTAAGTAAAACTAATATTTTCATCCAAATACCATTATCTCATTCTCCCTTTGCTATCTGCTTCTCTACTTTCTTCATTTGCTTGGCTAATTCTCTCTGGAAAGATAGATGTGTATACACAGCTCTAACCACCTCTGTCCTCCCAAACTAACAAAAACAAGACTGGTCCCTACTCCGGCTGACAAGCTTTTTTCTTGAAGTGAACTCTACTACTGTAGCTTGAAATTAGCCACAGACAATGTATAGACAAATGGGGGTGGCTTTGTTCCATTAAAACTCTATTTACAAATAGAGGTTGTAGGTCTTAGTTTGATTCTAACACTAAGAAGAAAAAAAAATTGTAACTTTTTGTGAGAAGTATTAATTTTTAAAAAGTCTTTATGAAGATGTAGCGTTAAATGATCTAGGGCCTTTTCTATATTCATGCACCTCAATGATTTAGAGCTTGTGCAGGGGAATTCTAGATCTGAAAGAAGCATTATATGAGGAAAGTGAAAAAGTATTGCTAATAGGATTCCAGTTCATACGTTCATAGTTTATTCAAACAAACTATGTTTAAACATGTCTCTGCACTTAGTTATTTCAGTAAACACTTGTCTTAGTCTCATCAGGGTGTCTTCAAAAGAAAAGATCCAATTAAAACAGTGACTTCAGAGAGGATGGCCCGGCCAGTTAAATTCCAACAAGAGAGGTCAGCTCAGAAGATTACAGTAACTTCTTTTGGAATTCCAAAGGAGTAATTTTTATAGCTGTTTTTCAAATAACACAGATGATCATGGTAGCTTCTTATGTGGAAGTTTTACAAAAATGGAAAATTGCATTGGTTAAAAAAAAAAAGTCAGGAAAGTTTTTTCTTTTTTTTCCCTTGTCATGGATTAAATTTTGTCCCTTCCAAACATGTGTCGGAGTCCTGTTGTGGTGCTGTGGGTTAATGTGCCAGACTGCAAAGCTGTTTGAACTACAAGGTTGGTGGTTCAAGTTTACCAGCCGCTCCTTGGAAACCCTATACAGGGTAGCTATGGGTCGGAATCAACTCGACGGCACTTGACAACAACAACAACAAAACATGTGTCAGTTTTGCAATTATATGATGATCTCCCATGATGTAATCTCATGTGATAAATCAACAAAAGGATTAAGGGTGGGGCATGCCATGCTTAATTGATCATGACCCTGATCTGATGTAAGGAATATTCACAAGAATGTGGCATGCAACACTTTTGATCTTATAAGAGATGGAGGAGAGAGAAATAGAGAAGGGGCAATTATTACCAAAAAAGAAGAGCCAGAAGTAGACTTCATCCTTTCCATGTTGGCTCCCTGCCTTACGATGCTTACTTGTTGTTGTTAAGTGCCTTCAAGTCAGTTCTGACTCATAGTGACCCTGTATAAGGTTTCCTAAGAGCAGCTGGTGAATTTGAACCACCGGCATTGCTGTTCAAACTGACTTTGCAGTCCAGTGATTATCTTACAGCACCACACCAGGACTACATAGTGAGCCTGTATAGGGATTTTATGACTGTAAATCTTTGCAGGAGCAGGAAGTCTCATCTTTCTCCCTTGGAGCCACAGAGGGCTTGAACCACCGATCTTGTGATTCCCAGTCTTGTCACATGGTCTTCTAGGAAGCTAGTAGATCCAAGAAAAGATTGATGCCAAGATACCTAGAGATCTTCATGGAATGCTGGGTCTACAGATGTTGAAAGTAGACTTGTTAGTTGTTATCAAGTCAGTTCTGACCCAAAATAACCCTGTGTACAACAGAATGAAACACTAACCCGTGTTGCACCATCTTTATAATGGCTGCTACGCTTGAACCCATTGCTCCTGCCACTGTGCCAATCCATCTTGTTGGGGGTCTCCTTCTTTTTCATTTATCCTCCACTTTACCAAGCATAATGTTCTTCTCCAGGGACTGGTTTCTCCTGATAATAGGGACTGTCCAAGTATGAGAGATGAAGTCAGGCCATCTTGTTTTCTAAGGAGCATTCTAGTTACACTTCCTCCAATGCAGATTTTTTTTGTTGTTCTTCCGGCAGTCCATTGTTGTTATTGTTAAGTGTTGTCAAGTTGGTTCCAACTCATAGCAACCCAATAAAGGGTTTCTGAGGAGCAACTGGTGAATTTTAACTGCTAATCTTGTGGTTCAAACTGACCTTACAGTCCAGCGCATTATCCCACAGTGCCAAACCAAGACTCCAAAAGCATATATATGCATCATGGCAATTCTCAGCATCTTTAGAATTCACTGTGTAATTCTTCTTATTGTTAAATGATGTCAAGTCAGTTCTGACTCATCACGATCCTGTATAGGGTTTCTAAGGAGAGGCTGGTGAGTTGGAATTACAGATCTTGTGGTTCAAACCAACCTTGCAGTCCAGCTTTATCTCACTGTGCCACACCAGTAACTCCTGTGTTGATGGTTAATACAAACCAAATGAAGTCTTTGACAACTTCAATCTTTTTTTCTATGTATTGAGATGCTATTTATTGCTCCAATAATGAAGACTTGTGTTTCCTTTACATTGAGGTGCAACCCATACCAAAAGCTGTCATCTTTGATCTTCATCAGTAAGTCCTCTTCCCATCAGCAAGCAAGGTTTTCTCATCTGTATATCACAGATTGTTAAGGAGTCTTCCTCCAATCCTGAAGTCCCATTCTTCTTCATATAACTCAGTTTCTCAGACATACAGATTGAATAAGTATAGTAAAAGAACACAACACTGGTACAATCCTTTCTTAATTTTAAAGCATTCAGTGTCTCTTTGCTCATTTTGAACAACCACCTCTTGGTCATGTACCAGTTCCTTACAAGCACAATGAAGTATTCTGGATTACTCATTTTCTGCAATGTTGTTCATAGCTTGTCATGATCCACACAGTAAAAAGCCTTTGCACGTCAATAAAGCACAGGTAAACATCTTGCTGATATACTCTGCTTTCAGGCAAGATCCATTTTACATCAGCAATGATATTCCTCATTCCATGTCCTTGTCTGAATCTAGTTTGAACTTCCGGCAATTCCCTGTCAATGTACTGTCGCAGTTGTTTTTGAATTATCTTTAGCAAAAGTTTAATTGAATGTGATATTAATGATACTGTCCACTGGTTTCCACATTCCATTCCTAAGCTGTCCTTTGAAATTTTATGTTCAGTTTTTTTACCTCCTCATTTCTTCCATTTGTTTTAGCATCTCTACAGTGGAGAGCAAGTTTCAGAGTCTCTTTTGATACCTGTTTTGGTGTTTTCTTCCTTCCTAGTCTTCTTAATGACCTTTTTCCTTCTTCCTCTATGATGGCTTCTTTTTTTCAGTGCTGGTGCTCTGGGTTTGGACTTTCAGCCTCCCAAACTGTGAGAGAATAAATTTCTATTTGTTAAAGCAAATAGAATAAATTTCTATTTATTACAGCAGCCTTTCAATGCATCTATTCATTCTTTGAGTTCAGCAATGACTGTTCCACTAGAATTTCATTTGGTAACCTTATGCAATCTACCATACACCCCTGCTTTTGCCAATTCAGATTTGTTTTCACTCCCCAAACTCAAAGAGCATTTAATAGGAACATGGTTAGAGTCCCTCAAGGATGCCAAGGCTGCTGTTTTGACATGTATAAATCTAACAGTGCAGAAGTCTTCAGGGAAAGGTTAAGAAGATGGAAACACTACCTTCAGAATTGTATTGTATATAGAGGATGTGAGGAGAAAAAAATAGCTCTGCATTTTGATTTTTTTGTATTGTATTTATAATAAATGTTTCTATGATTTTTGTAGTCATACTTTTTGACTTACACATGTACTTAATAGAACACTAAATGCAGCAACAGTTTTGGGCATAATTTAGATGTTGCTCTGCCCCTCCTTACAAACAAAAACCCACTTTTATTTGGGGTGGCCATATGCCTAGTTTAAAATATGGATTTACCATTCTACTTATTTAAGAGTTAATGGCTTGTGACATCTCTCTAGAAAATTATATATGAGTGGAAATCTACTCTAAAAACCTGTTGTTTTTACAATAAAAAAAAAGAGCAAAGTCAACTTTGGCTCTTAGCCTTTCCACTTTCTGCCTGGAATGAAGTTTTTATATCTGACATTGTCAGCTGTATTCCAGTCTTAAAGATAAAGTCACATGTTAGAGTTGGACACTAAAATCTATAAGACTGGACTTTTGAATCACTTAAGAAGGTATAAGCACTGTGATATTTTTGCATATAGATTTCTTGTTAATAGTAAAATAAAACTTGTAAAGACACTGTAGCCAAATTTCTGATAGCATGTAGATCACCTCAATACTAACTACTATTTTTAGTTTCAAAATATCATCTCTATTCATTATGTGAGAGCAAAATGATTCAAAATTCACTTTTATACCTGAGTCTAATTGCACTAATTTCCTGTTTCTGTTCCGTGCCTCTATACTTAATAATTTCTTCTCAAAGACAGTTCTATTTCAGAACAACATTTAGGCAGAAAATTGAGGAAATGTCAAGCACACTTTCACTGCACTGAGTGTGCAGATATGTTCAGATTAAATACTTCTGTCTGCAGTATGCTCAGCAGGTAATGCTGACTTTAAACTAGGGTATGGAAGAGTGGGAAGATGAAATAGAAATTGAAAGAGCTTTTAAAAATCAATATAATGTTAGGCTTTACAAGATGTTGAAATTACAAGAAATTGCTTTTAAAGAAACCATTGGTAGTTGGGTCAGAGGTCAGAAGCTGGATTAAGTTCTCTTTATGAACTGAACAGGGTGAAGGTTGCCATGGAGGTGTTCAGGTAAGTAAAGAAAGTTCTACAGTAGATAACCACCTTCCAAATAAAGATGACATCATGATAGAAACCACACAAACTCTTGGAAAATAGAGGTTTGCCATGTGATTCTCTCTAGATTTTCTTTCTAGACACTTAGGGTCTAGAACAAAACCATTTCTTTCCTACAACTCTTTCACAAGGAATTTGATTAATTCTCTTGATGTTTGCAAATAAAGAAATAAAAAGTTCTGTGAAAATGCCATGGAAGAGCTGTCTGACCTCCACTAACTTCATAATAGGAGAGGAGAATCAAGATCAGTACACCAAAACTGCTATCTATAAGGTGGAGGTCAGATGTGCATCCACCCTTCAACTTTTTTACCAGTTCTGATATAAATGACACACCCTCTTCCTGCTCCCATGACACTCTCCTCTGCTATCATAGATGATTTGTTACTAAGGCCACACCGAACTCACAGATAATACCTATGATTATGGGGTTTATTAAGGAGCTCTGGTAGTGTAGTGGTTACAAATTGGGCTGCGAACTGCAAGGTCAGCAGTTCGAAACTACCAGCTGTTCCAGGAGAAAGATGAGGCTTTCTGCTCCCGTAACGATTTACAGCCTCGGAAATCCTTTACAGGGTCACTATGAGTCGGAACCGACTCTATGTCACACAAGAACAACAACATGAGGTTTATTAAGGAAGTAACATGATACAATTCAGGATCAGAACTGACTCAAGGTACAGTTCTTCTATGGGGATAGCTTATTCTCAGCAGTGCCTATAGGCACACTGCTCTTTGACACTCAGACTCTCATCCCACAGTTCATTGACCTCTGCCCTGCTCAGGCAAGCATCATAAAACTCTTAGCTCTGCTGATATTTACCCAGAGGCATCCCACCCAGCCAGTAGCTCTGTGAGTTAGCAAACATAGCTCCACCAGGGTGCCAGAGACACCCTGCTTTGCCAGAAAGACTTCTTCCTGAAAGCACTCAGCCTTCTCTTTCGTGAAGCCCATTGTGCCAGTCTCCTGGCTCCACAGTTAACCTCTTCTATGCTGCTTCCTCATGCCATCTCGTGATGTCTGAGCAAGGTATTACAGCTCTCTCTCCATGCCTCTTAAGTCAAGCAGGTTCTCCGTGCAGGGATCCCAGCTCCAAGGGACACACTCTACTTTAAGGATCATGCAATATTTCCACTTCCGGTTGTCATGAAGTCCTTCCTTTTTATCTCTGAGAAAGCTCATTTTAAGCCTTGTAGGATGACAATCCCCTCTTTAGAGTTCCACATACCTTATTTACACAGTCCCCACACTCATTTGGTGAGTGTTAGATGACTATGGCTTGAAGGTCTATAGTAAGCAATTCATCACATCATAGATTCCCAAAGGCTTTGGTCTTCTCTATATGTAAATAGGAGCATTCAAGATAGAAATATATTTCTCAAAGAAAAATATTTTTAAGCAGTTCTCTTTTGGAACCAATACTCTCACTGTATACTTTTTTGCTTAGAAGTGTGAAGGGGGCTTCAAAATGTTAATGGAAAAATTCAATTATTTTTTCAACCCATTTTTCTATAAACTTTTGAAGTTGTCTCATAGTTTGAAAAGTCAGGGATTTGTGAAGTTTACTTGTCTTTTGTTTAGTTTAGTTTTACTAACCAATACCATTTAAGGATAAACACTATACAGTCTGCAATACAGATTATATATACTGGGCCCTAAAATATGCATGAAATATTCTGACATTCTCCACTTATCTAGCTGTTGATAATTTTGAAGCCATGTTGCATGGGGAAAAGCATTTACAATCATCTGGCTTTGAATCTTTCCTGTATTTCTCACATTGAACTTATTTCCATGGTCTAGCCAGTGATGAAATTCTAACTTCTTCTTCTTATTATTCTGGTAAAGAGAATAATACTTAGTAATCAGAAAATACTATTATTTTTATTATTCTATTATGTTTATTATTATATTTATTAGTAGTATTATTTTCTTTATCAGAATAATACTTAGTAATCAGAAAATAGTATTAGCACTGGAGGTACAATGGCTAAAACACTTAGCTGCTAACCAAAAGGTGGATGTTTCAAATCCACGGATACTCTGGAGAAAGATGTGGTAGTCTGTTTCATAAGGATTTATAGCCTTGGAAACCCTACAAGGCAATTCTACTATGTCCTATGTGTCTCTATGAATTGGAATCAACTTGACAGCAAAAGGTTAGGTTATTCTGATTAAATATATACTCAAGGCATAATCCTTAATTACTGAATTTCTATTTGTTCTTTGTAGAACTGTTGTATCTCTCCAAACCTGAGCATGTTCTTTGAAGACACTTCTTGGAGTCAACATTGTTAATATTGTGTTATGATTTCATGGTGTAAACATGAGCGGATTGGAGATTACAATCCCTTTGGCTACTGCTACTAGTCCAAATTCCCCATTTAGAATACTCATTTATAGTATCATTAATCATTCCACAATGGAAATTACTAGAGACACTGATGTTACTATAATATATTCTTGTCGGGCAAAATATGGGTTACAAAGTTGTTACATGCTTTAGTTTTGGGTAAACCGCAGTCTAGAAAATAAATCAGCCTTCATTAACATAAATACATGTTCAAGTCTTAGTCCAAAGCTGGTATGGCTCCTGACTATAGTATAGCTAGTGGATGGGAGCTGATGACTACTCAGAAGTAATAGTAGGACTTGTTGTTGTTGTTAAGTGCCGTTGAGTTGGTTCCAACCCATAGTGAGCCTGTACAGGGTTTCTGAGGCTGTAAATCTTTACGGGAGCAGAGAGCCTCATCTTTCTCCTGCAGAACCGCTGGTAGTTTTGAACTGCTGACCTTGCGGTTCACAGCCCGATTCGTAACCACTATGCTATAGGACTAGAGCCATCTATTTGCTACTTGAGAACTTCCTAATGGGTCATGGGCCTTGACGAGGATGCTCTAACTTTTTTTTTTCTGGTTTAACATTAAGCATTTGAATATACACTTCTCCCAAGCCAAGAAGATTATATCAGGCGACTTTAGGTTATAAGTAGTTCTTTTTACATGAAATGAATTAAAACATTTCCTAGAATTTAGAAACATGCCGACATTATTAAGGAACCCTGGTAACTAATGAATTATGAGCTGGGCTGCTAATCACAAAGTCAGCAGTTCGAAGCTACCAGTCACTCCATGGGAGAAAGACAAAGCCTTCTGCTTTTGTAAACCCTATATCGGGTCACTATGTGTTGGAACCACAAACCTACATCACCAGTGCAGGATACTGAGTTGTCCTTTTGTCTCTTCTTGAACATTAAGCCCACGCAGTTAAAGAATCCAGATGTGTTCCAGACTAGACTCTGATTGTCAAAGCACAACTAACTGAGAATCACAAATAGATTTCTGATCCAAAAAATCATATTGTAGTTCCAATGGGCAGAACTGTCTTCATGTCTTGTAACTTAGCATATGTGAGAAACAGGATAGAGAAACAAATGCAGCCCAGGTCCATTTTTTTGTACCCAATCTTGGTTTGATTGTTGTATTTTTCTTGCTAGGAGATTCTGCTAGAATTTATATTCTTGCTAGAATCATATCAAACAAACATGCATTTATTCCAGGCCATTGCAATCAACTCACTCTTGGTAGTAACTTTGACTGTAGCTTCTAACATAAAAGATACTGTATATTACAGTTCATTTTATATCTGTGTTTGTATAGTTACTAGACCACATAAAGACAAAGACATGCAAAAAATAGAAAATAATGTCATCTTTCTGTAGAGAATTCTTGTGAGGAAAGAGAAGTTTTAAAATATAACTTTAATTAATTAAATACATTTCTGTATCTTGATCACGTTGCTCTTATTGTTAGTGACTATCAAATCAGCAGAATAAATGTATGTATAAAAGAACAAAACCAAACCTGATCCTGTTACAGCATCACAATCATGTTTGAACTCATTGTTGCAGCCACTGTGTCAATCCAGCTCATGGAGGGTGGAAGGCTTCCATCGTTTTTGCTGAAACACTTTACCAAACATGGCCTTTTCTAGTGATTGATTCTTTCTTGAGGATGAGTCCAAAGTAAGCAAGACAATGTCTCACTATCTCTCTTCTAAGGAACATTCTGACTACATTTCTTCCAATATTGATTTGCTTAATCTTTTGTCAGCCCATGGAATATTTAATGTTTGTGGTCAACACCTTAATTCAAGTGTATCAGTTCTCCTTCAATCTTCCTTTTCCTTGTCCAGTTGTGTAACATGCAGAAACTACTGAAAAAGTGGCTTGGATCAGGCTAACCTTACTTATCAAAGAGACATTTCTACTTTTCAGTGCTTTAGGGTCTTTTGAAGCAGATTTTCCTAATGAGATATATATATATATATGTTGTTGTTATGTGCTGTGGAGTTGGTTCCGACTCATAGCCACCCTGTACAGGGTTTCCAAGGCTGTAAATCTTTACGGGAGCAGAAAGCCTCCTCTTTCTCCCATGGAACAGCTGGTAGTTTTGAACTGCTGACCTTGCGGTTCGGAGTCCGATTCTTAACCACTACACTACCAGAGCTCCATATATATCCATATATATATATATATATATATATATAAACCTGGAGTCCTGGTGTGACACTGGACTGCAAATTCAATGCACTGGACTGCAAAGTCAGTTTGAACTGCAAGGTTCAATCTCACCAGCTGCTATATGGAAACCCTATAAAGGGTCACTATAGGTCAGATTCAACTCAATGGCATATAACAAACACCTGTATACATAACTACTACTGCTTCCATGTGCATTGATTTATACAAGTAGAATGAAATCCTTGCCAACTTAAATTTCATTGCAATTTATCATGATATCAATCCAAATATGAATTTTTTTCTTGTTTTAATGTTCTGGTGTAGTCTTTGACCTTCGTAAGTAAGTGCTTCAAGACATTTTCACATTGGTATGCAAGGTTATATCATCTGCACATCAAAGGTTGCTAATAAATTTTTCTCTAATCCTGATGCCACATTCTTCTTTATATAGTCAAGTTTCTTAGATTACATGCTTAAACCACTCAGTATCCCTTTGTTCTGTTGGGATGACTGCCTCTTAATCCATCTACAGTGTCTGTAGGAGCATATTAAGTATTTATAATTTCCATTCTTTATAATAATATTTTCAAATTGTTATGATCCACAAAATTGAATGCCTTCCTGTAGGTGATAAAACACAAGGCAAACATTTTCTGGCATTCTCTGCTTCCAATCTATATCCATCTAATATCAGCAATAATATCACTCATTTCATGTTCCATTCTGAATTCAGCTTGAATTCCGGACACTTCCCTACAAATACATGGCTGAAGCTGTTTTTGAATTATCTTTAGAAAAATTTGCTAGTATGTAATATTTATGACATTTTTTTGATATTTTTTAATTTTCTTTAGATCACCTGTCTTTGGAATAAGCACAAATATAGATCTCTTTTATAGTCAGTGGGTCAGGTAGTTGTCTTCCAAATTTCTTGACATGTATGAGAAAGCACTTGCAGTGTTGTGTATGTTTGTTGAAGCATCTCAGTTGACATTCTATCAATTCCTGTAGCCTTGTTTTTCAACAATCTTGAGCTGCCCTTTGAAATATTATGTTCAGTCTTTTCACTTTAGCTATTCTGTGCTTATGAGCAAATTTCATAGTCTTTTATACATCCATTTTGGTCTTTCCTGTCTTTCTAATGACTTTTTACTTTCTTCTTGTATGATTCATTGATGTCATCCACAACTACATTGGTCTTCAGGAACTAGCATTCACTGTGTTAATACTATTCTTGAGATGGCCCTTAAATTCAGGAGAGATTTATTCAAGGTAATACTTTGGTTATACGCTTAGACTTGCTTTGATGTTCTTCAGTTTCAACTTGAGCTTGTATATGAGCAATTGATGATCTGTTCAGTAGTTGGTCCCAGACTTTGTCTTGATTAATAATATTGAGTTTCACCATCATCTCTTTCCACAGATATAGTCAATTTGATTTCTATGTAGGCTGTCTGACAAGGTCCACATGAATACTTGTAGATGTGTTGTTAAAAAAAAAAAATTATGATGAGTATGCCATAGATTTTGCAGAACTCTTTCATGAGATCTCTGTTTTCTTACTATTGTTCTTTGTTTCCAA
>NW_006408528.1:19120196-19121963 GCF_000296735.1 Chrysochloris asiatica | reverse complement strand
CATATGATTGTCAGATTCAAAATGACCAACACTAATGCAGTTTAATTTGTTAATGCCAAGGATATCAGCCTTCAAGCATCCTATTTCATTTGTTACAACTTCCAATTTTCCTTGATTCAAATTGTGTGTATTCCAAGTTCCAGTTACTAATAGATGTTTATAGCTGGTACTTCTCATTTTAAGTCATGCTAAGTTAGCAAATGAAGGCTCCAAATGCATTGCTTCACCTATTTTAATAAGGTCATCAGAGCAATACCAAGGAGCTCTGGTAGCGTAGTAGTTATGAATCGGGCTGTGAACCTTAAAGTCAGCAGTTTGAAACTACCAGCTGCTCTGTTGGAGAAAGATGAGGCGTTCTGCTCCCGTAAAGATTTACAGCCTCAGAAACCCTGTACAGGGTCATTATGGGTCGGAACTGACTCGATGCCACTTAACAACAACAACGGAGCAACACCAAAAATATAAGTAACTGACAGGTGGGCACTGGACCTTCTAAATAATTTTTATGGAAGAATTTATAAACATCGAACAAAATTTCAGAAATGGACCAAGTTTTAATTTCATAAACTAAAATGACTATAAATGTCTAGAATTTTATATAAACTCTTCAGATTTCTCCTTTTATGAAAATTAGATAGTCTGTTTTCTTGGTCTGTCATTTGTAGCAACTCATTTAACCTTCTATGTTTGTTTCTTCATCTTTGAAAAAGGGTTAGTAATTCCAGTCTATAGCATTGGGAATTTGCTTTGCTGTGAAGAAGCACATTAATGGCTGTAAAGTGCCTTGGGACCTAAGGATGAAAAGTGTAGAGATAAAAGGAATTATTTTATTTAAGAGGGAAAGCAGATTGTTGTTGTTAAATGCCATCGAGTCAGCTCCAACCCATAGCGACCCTATATAGGGTTTCCAAGGAGCAGCTGGTGAGCTTGAACTGCCAACCTTGCAGTTCAAACAGCTTTGCAATCTGGTGCATTAACCCACTGTGCCACACCAGGAAATCAAATACATTTGAGTAAATTCATGTCACATGTGTGATCTGCTTCAGTGAAGTTGAATAGAAAATAGTTACTGAAGCAGAAAGATGTTCACAAGCATGTTCAGCTGGCAAACATTAATACTGGAGTATTGTTATTTCAAACACACAGAGATTTACTGACCTGATCAATTTGCCTCTTCATGAACTTATTAATAGTTGAATTCCACTGGTAAAGCATGTGCCAAGCTTTCTTATTAGCAGGTAGGAAAATAAAGGTTGCTTAGGCTTATCTTTTAAAATAAACCAGAGAAAGAAAGCTGAATTACAATTATTTTGCAAATGTATTCTGGAAAAATGTATTTCTAAACTGCTAATCTCACAGTCAGCAGTTCAAAACTACCAGCATGGGAGAAAAATGAGGTTTTCTGCTTCCATAAAGATTTACAGCCTCAGAAACCCTACATGGGGTCATTATGAGGTTGAGTGCTTATCCTACAGTGTCACACCAGGATTCCAACAAAACCTGTAATAGCACATTACTGTTCTTTTTTGTTTTGTTTTTTTTACACACATTGTGATATCCATAATCAATGAGTCTATACGTTATGCTATAGAAGAGAGTATATGAGTAGCATTAGAATATTAAAAGAAGTATTAAATTTTTTAAAATTTTCAACATAATGAAGAAGTGTATTCAACAATAGTGTTCTAATAAAATTATTCCTCATTTCGCTTCCCTGAACTTACTACCATCTCTAAACAATAATTGTTGTTGTTGTTGTTAAGTGCC
>NW_006408528.1:19108734-19119920 GCF_000296735.1 Chrysochloris asiatica | reverse complement strand
AACTTGATTTCATAGACCAATACAAAACACTCAACCCAGTCAATGCACAATGGGCATTCTTCTTCAGTATACACGGAACAATCTCCAGAATAGTTCATATGTTAGGCCACAAAGAAAACCTCAACATATTTTAAAACATCAATATATTACAAAGCATCTTCTCAGGTCACACTATAAAATTAGAAATCAACAATAAGGAAGAACAGTGAAAAAAATCAAACACATGGAAGTTGAATAACACCCTTCTTAAAAGCTACTGGGTAATTGAAAAAATGGAATTAAAAAAATTCCTTGAATCAAGCAAGAATGAAAACAAAACGTATCAAAATCTTTGGGACAGCAACAGTAATGCTCAGAGGGCAATTTTTAGCAATAAACTCACAAAACCAAAAGGAAGAAAGAACCAATACTAACACTAAAAAAGGAAATAAATGCTAAAAAAGGAAATTCTAACCTAGCATCTCCAACAATTAGAAAAAGAGCAGCCAAGCAAGCCTACAGCCACCAGAAAAAAGAAGCTTAGACCTGAAAGAAATGAAATAGAAAACAGAAAAAACAATAGAAGTAATCCATAAGACAATAAATAATTTGAGAGGATTAATAGGCTCCATAAACAACTGACAAATCTAGCAAAAGAAAAGGAGACAATGAAACAAACAAGAATAAGAAGTGATATGGTTGGCATCACAATAGAACCAGCAGAAATTAAAAGGATAATAAAAGAAAACTGGGAAGAATTGTACTCTAACAAATTTGATAATCCAGAAAAATGGACAAATTTCTAGAAACACATTACCTCCCTAAACTAACACCGACTGAAATAGAAAGCTTGAATACATTATAAAGGTAAAGAAGTTGATCAAGTCATTAAAAAACTCCCAACAAAAAAGAAGTCCAGACCTAGATGGCTTTATTGGTGAATCCTACCAAACATTTAGAGAAGCGCTGACACCAATTTTACTCAAATTATTCCAGAACATAGAAAAAGGTGGACAACCCCCAAATTCATCTTATGAAATCAGCATAACCCTGATACAAAACCAGGCAAAGACATCTCTAGAAAAGGGTATTATAAACAAACATGCCTTATGAACATAGCTGCAAAAAATTCTCAACAAAATCCTAGCCAATAGAATCCAATAGTATATAAAAAAAAATAATACATCCTGACCATGAGGGATTCACAGCAGCTATGCAGGGGTGGGTCAATAAGAAAAACAATCACTGGGATCTATCACATAATTTTTTTAAAAAAGAAGGGATTAAAACATATGACCCTTTCAATCCATGCAAAATATATATATATATATACGTTTGACAAAATCCAACATTCATTCTTGAAAAAAATACTCAACAAAATTGAAATAGAGGTAATTTCTCAACATAATTAAACGCATATATACAAAACCAACAGCAAACATCATTCTCAACAGGGAAAAAATGAAACCATTCCCCTTGCCAAGTGGAAACCAAACAAGGATGCCCCTATCACTCTCCTATTCAATATTCTGCTGTAAATCTTAGTCAGAGTTATGAGACGATAACAGGAAATTAAAGACATTGAAACTGGCAAACAAAAAACAAAGCTCTCTATTTGCAGTTGATATGATCCTATACATAAAAAATCCAAGAAAATTATTAGAACTCATTCAGCAAAGTGGCAGAATACAAGATCAAAATGCAAAAATCAGTTGGATTTCTTTCAAGGGTAGGAAACATCTGATCTGTGGGCAATATAAGGCATGCAAAATCATTTGGTCTGGTCCTGCCAAGACAACCGCAGTTGCAGTCATCACATTAGGGGTGAGTTAATTAAATGTTTGGCAAAATATAGCATGCTAATATTTAATGTGATTATTTTATATGACCCACAAATAATTTATAATGATGTTATAAAGTTTGGCAGAAAAATGATTACCCACCCTGCTTTGGTAGCGTAGTGTTTACAAGTCAGGCTGCTAATATAAAGGCCAGCAGTTCAAAACTACCAGTCATTCCATGGGAGAAAGATGAGGCTTTCTGTTCCTGTAAAGATTTATAGTCTCAGAAACACTATACAGGGTTGTTATGAATCGGAACTGACCCACGGCACACCACCACCACCACTCCTCCTGCTTTATACTAATAGAGAGAGTATTGAAAAGGAAATAAGGAAAGCAATAACATGTGCAATAGTCACCTAAAAGATGTAATATCATTGTGTTGTTAAGTGCCATCAAGTAGGTTTTGACTTATAATGACCCTGTATAGGGTTTCCAAGGAACAGCTGGTGAGTTTGAACTTCTGACCTTGTGGTTCACAGTCCAGTGCTGATCCTACAGATGAAATATTGAGGAATAAATCTAATCAGAGAAGCCAAAGACCTATTCAAAGAAAACTGGAAAACACTATGATGAGAAACCATGCAGAAATGGAGGTTATGAATTTGCTTATGTGTTGTTGTTAAATGCTGTTGAGTTGAGCCAGACTCATAGCGACTCTGTATAGGGTTTCTTAGGAGTATCTGGTGGGTATGAACTGCCTACCTTGTAGTTCAAAGTCCAGTGCCAAACCTACAACACCACACCAAGAGTCCTTGCTTATGAATAGGAAGACTTAATATTGTGAAAATGTCAACACTATCCAAAGCAATCTAGAGCTATAATGCAGTCCCAATCCAAGTTCCAACATCATTCTTTAAAAAGACAGAAAAAACTAATCACCAAGTTTATATGGGAGGAAAAGAGACACCAGGTAAGCAAAGCATTACTAAAAAAGAACAAGTTAGGAGGCCTCTCATTTCCCGATCTCAAAACCTATTATAGCCACAGTAATCAAAACTACCTGTCCCTGGTACAATAGAAGCCACATTAATCAATGGAATGGATTTGAGGCCTCAGAAGTAAATCTATTCATCTATACTCAGTTGATCTTTGACAAAGTAGCAATGAATATTAAATGGGAGAAGAAATAGTTTCTTCAAAAATGGTTCTTGTAAACGGGAAATCGATTTTGAGAAGAATGAAACCATACTCATATCTCACACCATATACAGAAACAAGCCAACGTGAATTAAAGATGTAAATGTAAAACCTAGAACTATAAGGATCATCAGTGAAAAGGTAGGGACAAACTTCGAGTCTCTCATATATGACACAAATATAAATCAAACGGAACTGGAAACATAGAAGCAGCAGAAAATTAGACATGCCCATCAAAATATTTCAGCAAAAGAGTAAAAAAAAAGAACCCACATAAGGCAGTGACATACCAGATAACGTACTACCATCTATTTTATAGACTACTTCAACACCTCAACAAGACGACAAATTATCCAATTGAAAAACAGAAGACATAAACACTTTATCAAAAGAGACATTCAGGTAGCCAACAAACATGAGGAAATGCTCAAGATCATTAGCCATTGTTGTTGTTTTAAGTGCTCTCATAGTAATCCTGCGACTATAATAGGGTTTCCAAGACTGTAATTCTTTGCAGGACCAGAAAGCCATATCTTTTCCCTGAGGAGCAGCTGGTGTACTCTAACTGCCGACTTTGTGGTTCACAATCCAATACTCGTACTGGGCCACCATGCTACCTCATTATCCATTACACATATGCAAATTGAAAAAAATCCATGAGATATCTTTTACTCCAGTATTACTAGCAAAGTTGAAAAAAAAAAACAAAAAAAAACACCAAAAACCCAAACAAACAGAAAATCACAAATGCTGGAGAAAGTGAGGGAAGTATGGGACTCTCCTACACTGCTGATGGTACTCTGAAATGATGCAACCACTATGGAAACCAGTATGGCACTTTCTTAAAAGGTTAGGAATAGAAATACCATACGATCCAGTAATCTCTTTACTTGATATATATGGAATTAGTATATACATGCACACACATTCATGGCAGCATTATTCACAATAGCAGAAAGAAGGAGACAGCCTAGATACCTATCAGGAGAGGAGTGGTTGAACATAACATGGAGGAACCTGGAGAACATTTTGCATAGTGAAATCAGTTGGCTACAAAGGGATGGATATTGTATAAGACCACTACTGTAAAAATTCAAGAAAAGGATTTTCAGGCTATAATAAATGTCCTATGATGGTTCCAGGACTGGGAGGTAAGGGAGAATTATTTACTGGCTAGAATATAGATAAATGCTAACTTGAGTAATGGGGAAGGCAGTTAAAAAGGAAATGAAAAACAAAAATGAAAGTGTTTTCTATATTTTATGTTGTCTACTTTTTCTTTTTTCTCGTGTACTTGAAAGGAAACAATGTATATTTATTTTCTCATTAGGGAAATCCATTGGGAACTTTCTTGAAAAAGAGAAAGAAAAGAAGGGGGGAAAGAGACTAGAGAGAAGAAAATTATTTGTAAATGGATAGAGACGCAACATGGAGAGTGTAGTTGGTATGAAAGGACTGTAAATGTAAAAATGGTTGAACTGGGAAATATTTTGTCATATATGGTGTGGCACTGTGGGATCAGCACTGGACTGCTAACCATAGTTTTGGCAGTTCAATCCCACCAGCTGCTCCTTAGAAAGCCTATACAGGATTGCTGTGAATCAGAACTGACTTGATAGCACATAGCAACAACAACAACCGCTACAATAAATGTTTAAAATATTAAAAAGAAAAAGACTACGCCCTAGGAAAACCAATGGGGAGTTCTATTCTGTCACATGGAGTGGCCCTGAGTCAGAATCAGATGGACAGCAGCAACAAGCAGGAAGGTTCTGAGAAAGAATACGGATCCACAGTCCTGATTAGTGTGGGCACCACCGACCCCAGACTCCGTCCCCCAAAAGGAAAAAAGAATGAAGCAAACAAAAAGTAAGGTAGGTGTTCACTGCAGAAAAATTGAAACGTTGTTCACAAAATGTCATTTTTACATTCTATGTGGCTTGGTAATGAACAAAAGTAAAATGTACTAAACATGTATATTGACATTTTAAAAAAACTAAATATAAAGCTCTGGTAGCGTAGTGGTTACGAATCAGGCTGCGAACATTAAGGTCAGCGGTTTGAACCTACCATCCGCTCCGCGGGAGAAAGATGAGGCTTTCTACTCCCGTAAGGATTTACACCCTCGGAAACCCTGTACAGGGTCGCTATGGGTCGGAACCGACTCGACAGCACTTAACAACAACAACAACATATATATAAATTCACTTATATAATTAAAATATCAGGCTTTTTTACTGCACAAGACCTTTTTAAAGTGTTGAAGAGCAAAGATGTCAGTTTGAGGACTAAGGTGCTCCTGACCCAAGCCATGGTATTTTCAATAACCTCATATGCATGTGAAAGTAAATAAGGAAGACCGTAGAAGAACTGATGACTTTGAGTTATGGTGATGGAGGAGAATAATGTAAGTTCCATAGGCTGCCAAAAGAACAAACAGATCTATGTTAGAAGAAGTGCAGCCAGAGTGCTCCTTGGAGACCAGGATGGCCAAACTTTGTCTCTCATATCATACTTCGGACATATTGTCAGGAGGGTCTAGTCGCTGGAGAAGGACATCATGTTTGGTAGGGTGGAGGGTCAGAGAAAAAGAGTAAGACAGACCCCCAATGATATGGATTAGCCAAGTGGCAGCATCAATGGGCTCACGCATGGCAACAATAGTGAAGTTGGCCCAGGATCAGGCAGTGTTTCGTTCTGTTATGCATAGGTTGCTATGAGTCAGTACCTACTCAATGGCACCTAACAACAACAACAGCAGTGACTTTGGAGTTTGGTGTAGCACTGTAGCATCAGCACTGGACTCTTAACCACAAATTTGGTGGTTCAAATCTGCCAACACTTCTTGGGAACCCTACACAATGTCAGTATGAGTCAGAACTGACTCGACAGCACTTAATAGCAACAATAACAGTGACTTTGATAGCTTACGGAGATAGGAACAGTCTGTGGTTTAATTCCTCAAACTATTCTAAATCAGGTCCATGTATTTAAGGTGACTGAAATATTCCAATGCCCAAAGGACACATAACTATGTAGCAATTTTAATTTACAATTCTCTAAATATTTATATGTATTTATTTTTCTAATCAACTTTGAAAATTCATTAATGAGAAATCATTGGAATCAATACATTATTGAAAAATTTCAAAGCCTTGCATATTGCATGAGGGCCCTTCTGGAGGGTTTTACCAACTGAAATTCTTTCCTTATAGACACCTAGTTTAGGAAACATGACAGGCCAAATTAACACAGAAATCTTTCTACCACAAACATTTAATAAGACTGGGCAAAATATTTCATATTCTGTCAATACATTTCTTTATGAGATTGCAGGAATAAACAGTGTGACTATAGATGTTTGGTAATGTGAAGGGTCAATGAAAAAGAGATGGATTGAAAATAGTAGCAAGAATGATGAACTCAAACATAAGGAACCTGTGAGGCTAGCTAGCACAGGGCAGGGCTGTGTTTCCTGCTCTCTTACAAAGAGAGCACCTAACAACAGAAACAATAGCTACAAAGAAGGAAACTTCAAATGATTGCGTTTTCTCCTGAGGATGTTGTAAGTCACAACAAAATGTCTTCTCCAATCACAGCAAGAAGAAGTCTACAAAGCCAGTCTACAAAACTAGTATTTTTTAAATCTGCTCAGAAAGATTAAGTAGCAATATAATAAAATGAAAGTCTAAATGGTCACAACCACATCAAGGAGAAATGAGACGCGCCATTATTTCATCTTTGGTAGAAGAATGATAAGAGAATGTAGTTAAATTAGAAGTGGTAAGGAGAAGATACCTGAAAGTTTAGCAAATACTAAAAAGGTCTGGTATGGACTGGTATAGGAGAACCCCTGTCACAAGGCATGTCTGCATCCACCTACTGACGCTGTGGGTCTTCACTGATTGCACATGGGAAAAGATTCTGAAGAGAGCAGGAAACCTGAAAAAGATCCTCTCCATGGTGCGAACAAGAGAAGCCTGCCACAGGTTAACAGTAGAACGGAGACCTGGAGAAGCCTACTGGACCCTGGACCCAGTAGAATAGAAGACAGCTTGTCTGTCACTAAAGGGCCTGCCTGGCAAAACATCTGTTCCATCATTCTCAACATTGAATAAAGTACAAGGAGAAATCACCTACAGCTGGCAGAAGGGAGGGGAGTTGAGAATGCCTAACGCCTGATGTAGACTGAGTCTGGAACAGGAGAAATAAAAGAAGCATTCTCATACCTTAGATTCTGTTGAGAGTGAGGGGAGAGGCGATTTGACACTGTAGGAGGAACAGGAGATATGTCTGCTCTGTCGATTTTGCCTTGAAGTTAGCAGTTATAGTTTATATGTTTGTCATGTCAATAACAGTTGTTCCACTACATTTCTTCAAAGAACACTAACTCCCTCTGCCCCCTCAAAAATGTTTGCTTTTTCTTTAAAATGAGGAGATGACTGATAATTATGGTACGTGCCATTATTTAAATAAATTGTGCCTTACTGGAACAGGGGGGGAAAGTAGAAACTTATGAAAACCTAAGCTAAAATGAGAGTGGCAGGAGTGCATGTCTTAGAAACCCCCCTTTCTGCCCAGTGGCCAACATTTCTTTTTACATTAGTTAAATCCACTCTTTGAAGGGTCTTGTATAGTGGTATGATCACCTGGATGCTAATCTAAATCATTCTGGGTAATCTTTCCCAGGATTCTGAAGGGGCAGTTTGTATTTTATTGTTGAATGTGTTAAGTGCTATCAAGTCAATTCCAACACATAGAGAATCTCTACAGGGTTTCCAAGGAGCAGCTGGTGGGTTTAAAGTACTGACCTAGTGGTTCTCAGTTCAGTGCAGATCCCATAGCACCACACCAGGAGTCTGAATAAAGGGACAATAAATCTCCTACTATAATTGTGGAATTTTTTCCCTTGAAGTTTTATCCGTTTTTGCTTTGCTAATTTTGAAGTTCTGTTGTTTCGTTTCAATGATTACAATCTCCTCAATGCATTATCAAATAACCCAAAAGGGTATACCACACAGGCATACCCCACCTCCGGCCACCAGCACACAGCCCTTCTCCCTCCCTGAGTCCAGTGTCCCCAGCCACTCCATCTCTCCACATCATCTTCTCTGTCTCCATCCCTGGTGTCACTGCCTCTCTGGGTAGGGTCCTGCTCTCCATTCTTCTCACTTGATGGTCCCAGGGACCTCTGCTCCTGGGCTACAAAATCAATCACTCACCTCCTTTGGTCCAAAAACATCTACCTCTATATTTCCTAGTCTCACAGTCAGTCCTGATGGCAATTATTCACTATTGTACCCCACGAGTCTTATCCCCATTTCCTTTCGCCAGCCTGGTCCTAAGGGATTGGAAATCAGTCAGTGGTGATTCTACATTCCCCCACCCTGTCTGGAACCAGGCTCCCTCTTGAAAGCTTGTAAGCCATTCACTTCTTGCCTTTATGTTGTTGTTCTTATGTGCTGTGGAGTTGGTTCCTACTCATAGCGACCCTGTACAGGGTTTCCGAGGCTGTAAATCTTTATGCGAGCAGAAAGCCTCATCTTTCTTCCATGGAACAGCTGGTAGTTTCGAACCACTGTCCCTGAGGTTCGCAGCCCAATTCGTAACCACTATAAGCCTCCCTCCCCCATTTTGGGTATTCAATGTCTATGTTGTCCATCTCTGTCAACCCTGTGTACAGAGGGGGTGGGAGTGATCCTCGCTGTAAAGATTTGTTCCCTTTTTTGAGCTACTACATCCATAAGTATAGGTAAATTTCATCAAATTGTAGCATTGTAGCAGGTTACTCCCCACCACACACACACCTCCTTTTTTCTTCTAGTAGAGTTCTGATCATCCAGCCATCGAACATCAAAGCCAGGTCAAGTGGGTACTATCTGCAAGTATGGGTGGGTGTTCTTGTGCATCTCCACTCACTTCATATCAGCTGGACACTTCACTCCCTGCTCTAGTCCTCTGTGGCCATGTCACTGCCTCTGGGCCCAGGAGTTCCTGAGTCTTGTTGTACTGCTGGCCATCCAGGTTTCCACCTGGGGGTCTATTGAATGTGGTTGGGCTTAGCTAGCACTTCATTGCTGTTTTTCCCCCTCTTCCCTTATCAGTGACCAGTGTGATCACTAGCCAGACCACAAGCCCTTGAGTCTCAGTCTTGGAAGGGGGCTTTCTCTGAGGGGTCCTGACCACTTGCCTTGATGGCTCCCAGGCAAACAGCTTACTTGTTCTTGTAATAATTAATCAGACTGCCATTATTGTTTCGGATTCTTCCTGGCAGTCTTTCTTTCATGAAGTATCTTCTGTTCTTCTAGCCACTCTAGGCTGGTCTACTCGTTCTTTCCAGTGGAAATTTCCTACCTCAGTCAGTTCTGGATGGGGTTCTGGATTTCACCTCTGGTCTTGTGCAATGTAAAGGCTTTACAAGAAGCCTCTTTCACTGGGCAAATTCTAGCCCCCTTTAAGGTATCTGGTAGCATAGTGGTTACGAATCGGGCTGCAAACCGCAAGGTCAGCATTTCTAAACTACCAGCTGTTCCACGGGAGAAAGATGAGACATTCTGCTCCCATAAAGATTTAAGCCTCAGAAACCCTGTACAGAATGAGTTGGAACCGACTCCACAATACACAGGCACGACCACCAATCAGTTATTGGCTGAAGACGGACTTACAAGCTTTCTATAGTGATGATTCCGGCTATTCTTTGCTCCCCACCCCCACTCAAGTGTCTGTTTTATAATGGTAGGCAAGGGAAACCAAGATTCAAAGGACAGCCAAGCATCTTAACACTATTCCCCTCTTTTACCCCTTCAAACCGTGCCTCAATCCCTGTATCCTGGAGCCCTGTTGTTCCAAGGTTGTGCATACATCATCATTTACCACTTAAGCCCATGTGAAGCTGCCTAACTGTTCTTTATCAGCCTTGTTCTTCCATTCACCTCCCCCTTCTTGTGTATTGCCTCACCACCACCACCACCACCACCTCACCCCCCACCCCTCGCTCCAAAGCTATCCTGTGTCTATTCCTTACCCTGTTCTCTATCTTCCCCTCCCTCCTTCTCTGCCTCTCATCCCATACATCCTGGTGACCAGAAAAAAAATTTTTTTCCCCTTTTAATGTGGGTTCTTTTTCTTACTCATTTTACAATAATGGTCCTATGCAGTATTTCTCCTTTTGTGACTGACTAATTTCTCTCAGCGTAATGTCCTCAAGTTTCATCCATGTTATGCGGTGGCTTGCAGCTTCCTTGTTATTCTTCAAGGTAGCATAGTATTCCATTGTGTGTAAGTACCACAGTTTGTTTATCCATTCTTCAATTGATGGGCACTTGTTGCTGTTGTTGTTAGGTGCCATCAAGTTGGTACCAACCCATAGCGACCTTATGCACAGCAGAAAGAAACACTGCCCAATCCTGGGCCAATCTCACTACTGTTGCCATGCTTGAGTCCATCGATGCTGCCACATGGCCAATCCATCACGTTGGAGGTCTTCCTCTTTTTCTGACCCTCCACCTTACCAAACATAATATCCTTCTCCAGTAACTGGTCCCTCCTGACAATATGTCCTAAGTATGAAAGAAGAAGTTTGACCATCATGGCCTCCAGGGAGCACTCTGGCTACACTTCTTCCAAAACGGATCTATTGGTTCTTTGGCAGCCCATGGCATATTCAAAATTCTCCTCTAACACCATAACTCAAAGGCATAAATTCTTGTATGGTCTTCCTTATTCACTGTCCAACTTTCGCATGCATATGAGGTGACTGAAAATACCATGGCTTGGGTCAAGTGCACCTTAGTCCTCAAGCTGACATCTTTGCTCTTCAACACTTTAAAAAGGTCTTTTGCAGCAGATTTGCCTAATTATTTTTGTTGTTGTTGTTAGGTGCCATTGAATTGGAGCCAACTCATAGAGACCCTATGCACAGCAGAATGAAACAATGTCCGATGCTGGGCCAACCTCACTAATGTTGCCACACTTGAGTCCATCAATGCTGTCACTTGGCCAATCTATCTTGTTGGGGGTCTTCCTCTTTTTCTCTGACCTGCCATCTTACCAAGCAAGATTTCCTTCTCTAGCAACTGTTCCCTCCTGACAATATGTATTAGAGACGAAGTTAGGCCATCTTGACCTCTAAGGTGTACTCTGGCTGCACTTCTTCTAAAACAGATCTATTGGCTCTTTTGGCAGCCCATGGAACTTTTAGTATTCTCCTCCAACACCATAATTCAA
>NW_006408528.1:19070030-19103179 GCF_000296735.1 Chrysochloris asiatica | reverse complement strand
TGTATGTGGATGGGTTAATTTCTGGATCTCAATTCTCTTCCATTGTTCAATGTGTCTTTCATTGTACCAGTACCAGGCTGTTTTGACCACTGGAGGCGTGTAGTAGATTTTGAAATCAGGGAGTGAGAGGCCTCCAACCTTGTTCTTCTTCTTGAGCAGTGCTTTGCTTATCCTGGGTCTCCTTTCTTTCCATATAAAGTTTGTAATTCTCTTTTCCATCTCGTTGAAGAATGTCACTGAAATCTGGATTGGGATTGCATTATATGTGCAAATTTCTTTGGGTAGCATTGACATTTTCACGGTGTTGAGTCTTCCTATCCAGGAACACGGTATGTTCTTTTGTAAGTCTCTTTTGTAAGTCCAGGAACATGGTATATTCTTTTGTTAAGTCTCTTTTGGTTTCTTTTAGTAGTGGTTTGTAATTCTCTTCTTATAGGTCTTTTGTTTCTCTGGTTACATATATTACTATGGCTATTGTAAATGATATTTCTTTCCTAATGTTTTTTTCAGTGCTCTCATTGTTACTATAGAGGAATCCAAGTGATTTTTGTATGTTGATATTATACCCTGCCACTTTGCTGAATCTTTCAATGATGTCTAGTAGCTTTTTTTTACTGAATCTTTGGTGTTTTCTATGTATAGAATCATATCATCTGCAAATAGAGAGAGTTTTATTTCCTCTTTGCCAATTTGGATGACTTTAATTACCCTATCTTGTCATATAGCTGTGGCTCATACTTCCAAAACAATATTGAAAAGGAGTGGTGACAAAAGGCATACCACTCCAAAATCAGCCTCAGCCTGAAGGCACACAGCTCTAGCTCCAGGAGTCAGCAAGCCTAACTCCCCCAATTAAGTGCCTGGAGGTACCCCACTGTACAGGCAAGCCTCCTGCCCAAAGTCACTCAGCTTTACTTGCTCCATGGACTGGGAAGTCCACTGCTCTGCTTCATGCTCTGGCTCTTCATTCCGCTGCAGCTGTTCCCCTGCCACTCCTCCAGAGTCTAATTTTCTGTCCCTGGGTCAAGGAGTTTCAATGCACAGAATCTCGGGACCCAAAAGACAAGCTACATTTCTGGCTGTTGTTCTTTGACTGTAGTGAGAGCCTCCCCTCTTGCTTCTGAGATGACTCATTTATGCTCACATTGCAGTGCCAAGTTTTTATAATAACAATTAACCCTGTTAATAATCAATACAGCTGAATTATATCATCTTATTGGCATCTTCCCTCACCTTCTTTCAGCCAGACCCATCAGGAAAATAAACATTGTTTGGTAGGAATTATAAGGACGATGGGTAGAAGAACCATATGAAATAATTCACTGCACCTCTGTTTCCAAGGCCATGAATCTTTATAGAAACAGACTGCCACATCTTTCTTCCATGGTGGATTCAAATCACTGAGCACTTAAACACTATGGCACTTATATATGCTAGTAATACAAAATTCAGTAAATATAATTGAGAGTAAATCTAAACATCTTCTGTTCTCCAAAGAAGCCATCTCTCTTTGACACCATTGAAGTGAATTTTATATGGATTCTTGTGAAGGCAGGTTTCCAAAAAGTCTCTGTCCTTTATTATTATTATTCAAATGAGAGTGAAGGATGTGTGATTAGGAGGGACTTCTAGCAAAGGTTATCCTTTAATATCACTAGGAAGACTGGTCTATTAGATCTAACAAGAACAACAGATGTCTTCTAGTGGATTCTGACTCATGATGACCCCAGGTGTATCAGTAGAATTGTATTCCATAGCGTTTTCAATGACTGATTTTCAGACGTAGATTTCCAAATCTTACTTATGAGGTGCCTCTGGGCATCTCAAGCCTCCATATTTTAAGTTAGTAAATATTCTAACACCTTAACATTTACATACTTTACCAATTCTAAAAGAAAAAAAAAAAAAAAAAAAAACTATAGCCACTGTTGTCTAGTCAATTCTGACTCATAGCCACCCTTTAAGACCGAGTAGAACTGTTTCCATAGGGTTTTAAAGCTATTCATCTTTATGAAAGCAGATTGCTTTGGTTCTCCCATGGAGTGACTATGGACTTGAACCACTGATCTTCTGGATAGCAGATGAGCTGCTTTGACCACTCCACTGTGCCACTGTAGAGGGGTATCAATCCTTTCTCTGTTTTTCTAATAATATATGGGCCATGCTTTTACTGCTTTAAAGAATTTGAAATATTTGTCAAAAATTTAATTCAGGTTCACTCTGTTGTTCTCCTTATCACTATTTCTATCTTAAGCACAAAACTCTTATTTTTGTGCTCAGGACATTTTCCCTGTGGAAGACTGGTCTCTCTCTCTCCCATTTTCAGGCACTTAGCAAAGATACAGTTACTTGACCACCACTGCCCATGAGCATGCTCTGTTTCGAGAAAGTAATGATAATGAAAAGTTTTGGTCTTTGTCCTACCAGGGGGAAATAACTAGCTACAGCATTAATACCTCACTTGGCACCATGGAGTTTAGCTATACTTGGGAAACATCTTTTATACTTGATTTAGAGAAATAAAAACAAAGTTGAACTAATTCAGATTTAAGACAATTTAAAATTACTTAGTTTGAGTAAAGAAAGACTAATTGTTAAGTGCACTTTGCATTTAGGATAAGCCCTTAATTCCAAGATGCTCATTTGATTGTGGCTTTTGCTCAATTTGTTCAATATCATTAGGTGTCCCTAGTGGCAGTTTCTGAAGTAGAAATCTGAACAGGTAATGAATAACAAATAATTTGCATGTAAGTCAATTGTTTTAGAGAAAGGGCTAATTAAAAGAAGTGATAGGTTAATTTAAATAAAACAAGGCTAAACCTTAAAACTGTGCCTAAATCCCTGAACTATTTTTATATTTCTGAATATAATATGTTGTTGTTGTTAAGTGCTGTTGAGTTGATTCCGACCCATAGTGACCCTGTATAGGGTTTCCAAAGGGTAGCCAGTGAGCTTGAACCACCGATCTTGCAGTTCAAATGACTTTGCAGTCTGGCACATTAGCCCACAGTGCCATACCAGGAATATAATATAGAAATCTGTATTTGATAAATATCTCTGCCAGAACAATGAATGAAGAATCACATGTAGAGTGTTGAATCAAATCTTTCACAGTTACAAATGCTTTACTAAATTAAGCTCATATAAGTGTATTTTACAGATGAGAGGGCTGGAATAAGTGCCTCATATAGTTTCTTTTCCCATCATACTCACTCATATATTGTACCTTTTTCCTATTTGGGATTCCTCAGACGCACAGATGGTTTAGGTTGTGTAGCCAGGTTGGTTCTGACAAGGACTAGGGTCCAGCACTGTGCCATACTTCTTCAGTGATTGTGACAATCTTTGATAAATAACCTAGTTAACAATTACATGTATCTCCTAAATTTGTCATGAAACAGAATGACATTGATGGGGACATTATTTTCACTCTCCTATCTAGACCGCTACCCTGCATAGGTCAAGATTTCATAAGAGCTCTTATAGATGGAAAGTAATATGTTTTTTATTTATAGTAGCTTTTCTCTTTTTCTTCTTTCCCACAGAGACTGAAAGAATTAAAGCAACGGGAATTTGCTCGCAATGTAGCCTCTAAGTCATGGAAAGATGAGAAGAAACAAGAAAAAGCACTCAAACGTCTCCATCAACTGGCTGAGTTAAGACAGCAATCTGAATGGTAAGCATGAGAGGTGATTGTAATAGTTCAAAACTCTCTTCAGCCTCTAGAGAAATTTCCATGATAAATTCACTCCATTCACTGTAACAAATTGTAATTAATCGACAGATACATTGAAAGGTGAGTATTCCTAATAGTTAAAGATTTATAAATTAATTACTTTTCGTATCTCATTATTTTTCCTTGTCGATAATGTTAATCTAATGTGTTCTTTAAGGAAATAGTCTAGGAGTGAGTCCCATTCCGTTGATTTAAATGGACAGATAAAGCTCTGTAGTAATTTATTTTAAGTTTTATAACAATAATTTTATAAACCATAATAATAATGTTTCATTTTGGGGTAAAACAAATCTTTTGTTCATTCTTTTGTGCACCCTTGGATCTAGAATAAATGTCATTATTGTTGTCTGGATGACAAACAAGATGTAATTAATGCAGTTAAATTTACCACACAGTGCTGTTTAAACAGATGATTATAGTATAACAAGCATTACACTAATACATTCTTGTGGTTGAAAAATCACAGCTTCACATAAGGTTGGAACTACTCAGTATTTCAAAGTGAAGCCATTCTTACCTGGAACTCAATTAACTTTGCAGATTGTAAATTCATATGAACACTAATGTAGTTAATTACTGTAGTTGACAACAACCTGGTGAATTGTAAAATTTATAGTTCTATGGCAGGATTTAAACCCCTGCTATTTACATGAAAAACAATATACAGTAAGCTTAGGAATAAATGGTTTGATTTTATTACCACAAATATTAAACCTCAAATTTGATTTCAAGCATGTAACTTTTTAAGCAGCAATTATGAGAAAATTAAAGTTAGTATTTTGCATGCATATGTTCGTGTATTTGCCCTCCCATCTTCAGGTAACTTAATTAACTTATAAAATATATAAAATAAAGTTGCACTATGGACTCTTATTTATTTTTAATATAAAGAGAAAATAAAGATACAAAAATGCTTGCTCTAAAAGTCTCATACAATTATAGAAACAGAGCCCAATTTTGGTATTGAGCTTTCTACCAGTCAACACAATGAGGAACTTACAATACTTTAAATATATTATTAATAAGATATCAGTCAGTTTTTATCAAAACAGAACTTGTAAAGAAAACCCCTACCATCGATAGGATAGTATTTGGGCACATAGGGGATGTGAACTCCAGAGTGATTAATTATAAGGTACAATAAATCAGATTATTAAAAATGAGGCCAGTCCCACTATGGAGAGAAACCCTTTCGATAGGTTCTTTACGGTCACACAACAGCAAATCTGAGAAGACTTGAACTTAATTTGTTGTTGCTGTTACGAGATTTTCACACTTCTACATCTCTACTCATCCATTCCATATTTTCCTCAGGAGAAATATGCAAAGCATCAGTAGAATCTCGGTGATGATGAGTTTATTTAAGTGTCCTAAGATAGCCTCAAAATTGAGAAATGCACTCTATGACGGCTTGGCATGACACTGTCTCTGGAAACCTAGTGGATCAAATATAAACAAAACCACATCTCAGTTGGTGTCCTTTGAAAAACAAGCAGGATGTTTAGGTTCTAATCCACCCACATAAGAGGGAAAAGACAAGTGTCCAGCTTTTCAAATACAGAATTTAGAAGCAGGAAAATGATTTCACTCTCCTCTATTACCTGCCATGGAGTCCTGGTGTGGCACTGTGAGTTAATATGCTGAAAGGTCATTTGAACCACAAGGTCAGCGATTCAAACTCACCAGTGACTTCCTTGAAACCCTATACAGGGTTGCTAAGAATCATAAATGGCTCCACGGCACTTAACAATAACAATTACTACCACATAGTTCAGGAATCCTGGTGTGACGCTGTGGGTAAATGCACCAGACTGCAAAACTGTTTGAACTGCAAAGTTGGCGGTTCAGGCTCACTACCTGCTCCTCGGAAACCCTATACAGGATCACTATGGGTTGGAACCAACTCAACAGCACTTAACAACAACAAACCACATAGTTCTGGTATAACAGCGTCAGATAAGCACTGGACCACAAGGTCAGCTTAAACCACAAGGATGGCAGTTAAAACTCAGCAGCTGCTCATGAGAAACCCTGTACAGGGTCGCTATGAGTTGGAAATGACTCCATGGCACTTAACAACAGTTACCTACCACCTACCCTGACCAACTGCTCTCTCCACTTATCCAGCTTCATGATCTAAGGAATTCACTTAATAGAATCGTCTTTTTTTTTTTTTTTTGCAGTCATTTATAATTGATAAATGAAGATAAGAAATAAAATTGAAGAAAAAAAATCATCTGTACACCTACTCCTTACTTATTGACTGTATTTTCACCCCACAATTTACATTTAGGATAATAATAAAACTTTGGAAATTTTTGCCCATCAACATGTACAAAAGCCAAGATCTCTGACTAGCAGACTCTGTGTATACCAGGGGAGGGACTGTCTGGCCGAAATACATATTGTTGTTGTTGTTAGATGCCATTGAGTTTGTAGTGACTCGTAGCGATCCTACAACAGAACAAATAACTGCCCAGTTCTGGGCTAACCTCACAATTATTGCCACAGTTGACTCCATTGATGCTGCCACTTTGCCATTCCATCTCACTGAGGGTCTTCCTCTTTTTCTGTGACCTTCCACCTTACCAAACATGATATCCTTCTCCAGCAACTGGTCCCTCCTGACAATATGTCCAAAGTATGAGAGAAGAAGTCTGGCCATCCTGGTCTCCAAGGAGCACTCTAACTGTGCTTCATCAACCACAGATGTGTTGGTTCTTTTGGCAGCCCAAGGTACTTTCAACATTCTTCACCATAACTCAGATGCATCAATTCCTCTGTGATCTTCCTTCTTCACTGTTCAACTTTCACATGCATATGAGGTTATGGAAAATACCATGGCTTAGGTCAGGCGCAACTTAGTCCTCAAGCTGACATCCTTGCTCTTCAACACTATAAGAAGGTCGTATGCAGCAGATTTTCCTAAGAGAATACATCATTTGATTTCTTGACTGCTACTTCCATGAGTGTTGATGGTTGATCCAAGCAAAAGGAAGTCTTTGACAACTTCAATCTTTTCTCCATTGATAAGAATGTTGTTTATTGGTTTTCTTTACATTGAGATGCAATCCACACCGAAGGCTATGTATGGTCTTTAATCTTCATCAGTAAGTATTTTAAGTTCTCTTCACTGTCAGTAAACAAGTTTGTATCATCTGCATATCACAGGTTATTGATGAAACTTCCTCCAATTCTGATGCCATCATTTGGTCTGGCCCTACCAAGGCAACGGCAGTCCCAGTCATCATAGTGTTGTTGTTGTTAAGTGCCTTTAAGTCAGTCTGACTCACTGACCCTGTATAGGGTTTCCTAGGAGCTGTTAGTGTGTTTGAACCATAAAGTAGGTTGTTCAAACCCACCTAGCTGCCCAGCACATTAACCCACAGAGACACACCAGAATGTCAGTCATTATATTGTTGTTGATGTTAAGTGCCACCGAGTTGGTTCTGACTCATAATGACCCTGCATAGGGTTTGCTAGGAGCCACTAGTGGGTTTGACCCATTGAACTTACGGTTCAAATTGACCTTGTGGTCCAGCGCATTATCCTGCAGCACCACACCAGGACTCCAATGACTTTATTAAATGTCTGACCAAATGTAGCAGGAACATTTTTAAGTTGATAATTTTGTATGGCCTGTGAATGTTATAAATTTTGGCAGAAAAAGATTCCCCACACCTGGTGTACACTTAGAAAGAAAGTTCACATTGCATGATAGTTCAGGACTCAGGAGGTGAGAGACAATGTGGTAGTATTCCTGAGCAATCAGCGGGTTAGATAGAGTAGCAGAGGGAGAGAGTGAGGTCAGTGTGGTAGGTCCTGGGTACCTACAGGGGCTGAGGCTGTTGCAAAAGCAGCCAGTGTCCTGAGGTGAGCCACCCTCTGGGTTGGGGAGGAAGCAGACGCTGGGGTCTGGTTCTGCCTCCATGTAATAGCAAGGATGGGCCAGGCTGTAATAAAATGAGTCCTGAGACAGGGCATTCAGGTATGTGGGGACTACGTCAGCTGATTAGTACAGGTGTAGCCCCTTACACTTCCTCAATGCACCTTCCTGGGTGAGCACAGATGAAGGAACAGCAGACTAATTGGGTAGGAGTAGGGTCAGCAGTTGAGTGACCTGTGACAGGTGCAGTAAGGGTAAGGACACAGGCTGGGCCCAATTCTCATGGTGTGGAAGGAAAAAAAAAGTATTGGATTGCCTATTTTCATGGGACATGGGGCTGTAGGTGTGCTAAGCCACCAGCTAGATCCTGGGGATACGTGCAGGCTAAGGACATTCAGGAGAATACAGCGGCCTATATACATCCCTCTCTTGACACTCAGGCCATCCTATCCATGGACAAGAAGCCCCCTGTTCTAGACCACGTCACCAAGAGCATTTCGGGATCATCAAAGGGATGAGCAAGGGCCATTTATCCTGACAATATGGTAAGAGCAAGGAAGGGGACTGGTGCTTGGTTCTAGAATACTGGATGGTCCTCCACTCATGGTGGCAATGGTGGCTGCCACCTCCTATTATGACCTGGGGGCAGCAGTGGCAAGTGTCCTCAACAGGGGCTTTCAGGGACCTTCACAGTAGAGGTGAGGGGATGAGATCATGTGTCCTCCATTTTTGCATAACTATCTGGTCTTTGAAGTCCTGGTGTGGGGCTGTAGGATAAGCATTAGACTGCCATCAAAAATGCTGACAGTTGGAACTCACCAGACATTTCTCAGAAATCCTCCAAAGGGTCACTATGAATTGGAACTAATTCAACGGCACTTAGCAACAACACAAACACCTGGTCTTTTAACCTAACCGTGGGGATAAGTGTGAAGTGGGTATACTTCCCCATCTGGGATTTCACTCTTTCCATTATCCATGAAAGGATTCTGAGTAAGATGACCCACATAACAAGAAGCTTTTCTCTATGGCCCTCCTGTATGACACAGGGATAGCAGTGACAAGAGATTTCAGCTGGGGCTTTGGAGGTGAGGGGATGAGATGATGTGTCCTCCTCTGATTTTGCATAACTGCCTGATCTTTGAAGTCCTGGTGTGGGGCTGTAGGATAAGCACTGGACTGCTAACCATAAGGACTGTGATTCAAACCTATCAGCCTCTCCCAAAAACCCCATATAGGGTCGCTATTGGTCAGAACTGATATGACAGCATTTAACAACAAGAGCAATGGAAAGGGGGATGAATTTATTGGTAGTGGGACTATCTGAATTAAACTAATGAAAAATATCAGTTTGGGCTGATCTATCCAACTATGTGTCATCCTCCATTTTTGTATAACTAAATGTATTTGGGGTCCTGGTGTGGTGCTGTAGGATAATCACTGGACTGCTAACCACAAGGTCAGTGGTTGAAACCCACTAGCCAGTTCTTGGGAACTCTATACAAGGTCGTTATGAGTGGGAACCAATTCTCTGACACTTGACAAAAATCCAACTAATCGATAGTTCAACTCAAGCTAGCTTCTCAGCAAGACCAGTTATTATATAGGAGAAAGGCACTCTCTGTATATAGAATTCTTCTATTATATATCAGTCTAACTTATACAGTACATCTTGAGCAGGATAATAGGAGAGTACACCATTTGAAGAAATCTTGTTACTTTCCTATATTTATTTTCTTTCAGAAAGTCTACTTTTTGCACAGGGGAAGAACTAAATTATATAATTCTTTAGTATTGGGATGAACAGCCCATTAGTAAAAAATAGTCACTTTTTACTAGCCATTATAATTAACAATCATTGCTGTTGTTGTTAAGTGCCATTGAGTTGGTTCCAATTCATAGTGACCTTGTATAGGGTTTCTGAGGAGGCTTGAACCACTGACATATTGCTCAAACTGACTTTGCAGTCTAATGCATGAACCCACAGTGCCACACCAGGACTCCAATTAACTATAGCTAGGTAAAAAAATTAAAATATGAAAAGCTAAAGAAAATTCTAAAAAGTGACATAATAATAATTTAAATATTATAAGGCATAAAATTATGTTAAAAATTAGAATTTAAAGCAACATAAAGAGAAAAAAATTTTGGATTTAATAAAATAGATTTACGGTAAAGGAAATAAAAAATTATAAAGCAACAAGAAGAAAAGTTTAAATCATGAAAAAGAGTTATAAGAAATTAACAATACAATGTTACATTTATGAAAACACTATAGTCATAAATGTAGATTGGAATGTAGTGAAAAAAGAATTAAGGGCAGAAACCCAAATATAATACAAAAAACGTTAAGAGCAAAGTGTTTTAAAAATATTTAAAAGAATATTAAATGAAGAAGTTTGCACATTAGAGAGATAAATTATAAAGTAAAATAGCAATAGAGAACATTTAAATTAACATAAATCAAAGCAAGAAAATGTTCTAAACAGGACCCATATGATATAATAATTGTAAATATCATTAAAGAAAGTTTACATCTATTTTTCTTTTTTTCTGAAACACACAAGAATAATGACCACAAGTGCATATATCTGTATACTTCCCATCAAACTTCACTGAATGGCCAAGAAAATATATATGAAAATAATAACGATTTGCATCATAATGGAGCTGGGTGGGGAGGGCAGGGGAAAAAGGATGACGACATTATCTACCAAACTTTTGGAATAATTTCTGATGAGTTTTGTGCAGCTGTAACCAGAATGCCTACATTCCTGGAGATGGTAACCTATTACAGAGCTATAAACCCAAACCAAACTTACTGCCATGGAGTTATTCCTGACTCATAATGACCCTGTATAGAGTTTTGAGGCTGCAAATCTTTACAGAGCAGAAAGTCTCATCCTTCTCTGACAAGCTGCTGTTAGGTTTGAATTACTTACATTATGGTTAGCAGCCCAGGGCTTATCCTACAGTGCCACCAGGGTTTCAGCTCCGGCTTAATCCTTGGTATGGCTACAAATATTAAAAAAGAATCTCTTGACACTGAGGTAAAGTTGAGTGCTGCAACTGTTAAGGACCCCAAAACAGAAAACAACAACAGAAACACACATGAAAAAGCCCACATCAAAACTGTGCACAGAAACATTTCTACTGTCATAAACACATGCAAGAAGAATGCCTACACGGAAAATTGCTCACAACAAAAAATACTCATACATACAAAGTACCTAGCTGCTAGTCATCAGTGCACAAGTGCCAAGTGTGTGGTGTGCCGATATTAAGAGGTATGGTGACTCCAGAGTGTCTTTTTCCCATTGCATCAAGGAAAAGATGTTATTACGCTCCAACGTACTAATTCAGTATTTCAATTTTTTATGTTGTTGTTGGTAGGTGTCATTGAGTTGGTTACCACTCGGTGGTGACCTTATACACAACAGAAGGAAACACAGCCTGGTCCCGCGTCAGCATCACAATCTTTGTAAAGCTTAAACCCATTGCAACTGCCACTATGCCAGTCCATCTCGTTGGTTATCTTTTTTTCCCAGAACCCTACACTTTAACAAAGGAGCTCTGATAGTGTAGTGGTTACGAATCGGGCTGCTAACCTCAGGGTCAGCAGTTCGAAACTACCAGCTGTTCCACAGGAGAAAGATGAGGCTTTCTGCTCCCGTAAAGATTTACAGCCTCAGAAACCGTGTACAGGGTCACTGTGAGTCGGAACCAACTCCACGGCACATCACAACAACAACAACACTTTAACAAGCATGATGTCTTTCTCCAGGGACTGCTACCTCCTGGTAATAGGTCCAAAGTATGAGAGGCAAAGTCTCGCCATCTTGGTTTCTAAGGAGCAGTATGGTTGCACTTCTTCCAGCACAGATTTGTTGATTTTTCTGGCATTCCACGGTAATTTTAATAATCTTCTCCAACGTCATAACTCAAAAGCATCAATTCTTTTAGTCTTCCTTAGTCATTGTTCAACTTTCACATGCATATGAAGCTACTGAAAATACCATGGCTTGGGTCAGGTGCACCTTTAATTCCTCAAATTGACGTCTTTGTCTTTGAATACTTTAATGAGGCCTCCTGAAGCAGATTTGCTTACTGTACTACGTGGTTTAATTTATTGACTGCTACTTCCATGAGTGTTGATGGTAGATCTGAGCAAAAAAATTGAATAACTTTGTTATTGTTAAGTGCCATCAGCTAGGTTCCAATTCATAGTGACACTGTACAGGGTTTCCAAGGTGAGTCTGAACTGCCAACTTTGTGGTTCAGATTTTCCTTGTAGTCCAGTGCTTATCCTACAATACCACACCAGGATTTCTTAATAACTTTAAAAACATATAGTTCAGTTATTTCAATAAAAATTTTCATCCTTGCACTCCATTTTGTTGTTGTTGTTGTTGTGAAGTGCCGTCCAGTTGGTTTCAACCCATAGCGACCCTGTATAGGGTTTCCGAGGAGCAGTTGGTGAGCTTGAACCACTGACCTTGCAGTTCAAATGGCTTTGCAGTCTGGCGCATTAGCCCACAGCTCCACACCTGCACTTCACTTTAGATGGACATAATTTAGAGTTTATTATTTGATAATATTGTGAATATGAGAATTTTTCTCTGTGAAACTTTTTTAGTGTGAACAATTTTCTATGGGTGCGTTTTTGTGCATATTTAGGACAGTGGAATTTTTTTCTGCATACAATTTTCACGTGCATTCTTTTCATAGAACTTTCGGGACCTTGTTTTACTATCCTCAAGCTACAGGAGCTAAATGTCCAATAGCATTGTAAGAAACTTCCATACTTTATACTTTGTTCTATGCTTGAAAGAACTATTCCATAACCTATGCACTATCTTAGAGTGTTCCTCCCTATTTATATTAAATATGCCTTCAAACCTCTCTCTAAAGAGCATGAGAACCTGGTTTAAAATAAAAAAAGACAGATACCAATGTCATGAATGAGAATTAAAAGAAAGTTCTCATTATGAAACACTTACTGTAAAGAACATAATGCAGTTTTGGAAAATCTATATAATTAGTTTCCACAAGACTTAAGGGAACACTGATATCATGAAAGCTGAAGCTACTAATTCCTGAAAAGAAGCAAATCTCAAACCTGTAAAGATGAAACAGTGGCTAAAATTATTGTAAATTAAAATTCATATAGGCATAGTAAAGAGATGGGATGTTATAAAAAGTGGAATTATATTTAATTAACTTCTCTCTGAACTACAATGTAAGACTAAAGACACTGAAGTACTGTGATGAACCTAAAAACCTATAAAAATATATTCAGGAAAAGCAATAAGTTTAACATACAAATTCCACTACAAAACTTAGGTAGGGAAGAAACAATAATAAGCAAAATCATAGAAGAAAATGCATATAAACTGGAAAAAAAGCTAACTTGAAGGTAGCCAAAAAGTATTAGTGAAAATTGTTGTTGTTGTAGTTAAGTGCCATTGAGTTAGTTTCAACACAGAAATCCTATGCATAGCACAATGAAACACTGCCCAGTCTTGGACCACATTCATAATTGGTGCATTTGATCCCACTGTTGCTGAAACTATTTCAACCTATCTCACTGAGAGTCTCTCTCTCATTCACTGACCCTCTTCTTTACCAAACATGATGTCTTTCTCCAGGGACTGATCCTTCCTAATAGCATGTCCAAAATTGTTGTTGTTGTTAGGTGCTGTCAAGTTGATTCTGACCCACAGTGACCCTATATAGCGTTTCCAAGGAGCAGCTGGTGAGCTTGAACCACCAACCTTGCAGTTCAAATGGCTTTGCAGTCTGGCGCATTAACCCACAGTGCCACACTAGGATTCCATATGTCTGAAGCACAAGAGGCAAATGTCCAAAGTACAAGAGGCAAAGTCTTCCCATCCTTGATTCTAAGAAGCATTGTCAGTGTAATTCTTTCAAGACAGATTTATTTGTTCAAAATTTTAGCAGTCCAGGATACTTTTAATATTCTTCTCCTACACTAAACTCAAATACACCAATTCTTCTACAGGCTTCCTTATTCATAGTCCAACTTTAACATGCATATGAGGCTATTTAAAATACAATGGCTTGGGTCAGGCTCACCTTAGTCCTAAAGTTGGTATAGTCTAAAGAGATAGCCTGTAGTAGATTTGCCTAATGTCACATGTTGTTGATTTTTTGTCTGTTGTTTTCTTGAGCATTGACTGTGGATGTAAGCAATATTAAGTCTTTGACAACTTCAATTCTTGCTCCATTTGTCAAGATGTTATTTATTGGTCTAATTGTGACATTTTCATGTTCTTTACATTGAGGCACAATCCGTATTGAACACTGAATTCTTTGATATCCATCAATAAGTATTTTAAAGCCTCTTTGCTTCTAGCAAGCAAGGTTATATCATCTGCATATTGTTTGTTATGCAGGTTGTTAAGGAGTCTTCCTGCAATCCTGATACCGTATTCTTCTTCTTATAAACCAGTTTCTCTAATTATATGCTCAGCATACAGATTGAATAAGTATGGTGGAAGGATACAACTATGGAACACAGCTTTCCTAATTTTAAAACAATCGGTGTCCCCTTGTTCCGTTCAAACAACTGGACTATATAAAGGTTCTGCATAAACACAATTAGGTGTTCTGGAATACCCATTGTTCACCATGCTTTCCATAATTTGTCATGATCCACACAGTGGAATGCCTTTGCATAGTGAATAAAACAAATGTAAACATCTTTCTGATATTCTCTTCTTACATCAGATTCATCTGATGTCACCAACAATAATCCTAGTTCCACATCCTCTTGCGAGTCTGACTCGAATTTTTGGCAGGTCCCTGTTTATACATTGCTCCAACCATTATTAGTAGAAAATACAAAACCAAAATAAATCAAACTGTAGCTCTGTTAATGAAAAAATATATGTATGTATGTATATTTCCTTCAGTGCAGGCAATAGATTCTTCTTACTCATGCTGACCTCATCTATTTCAGAGTATTTTTTACTCAAACAATATATTTCTGGATCATGATTTGAAAATAAGATCATAAATAGTAAATGCAAACAAGGATCATTCAAGCATAGAAGAAAATAAAAGGAAAGTCAGTTCAAAACAAACAATAAGATAAATAACGCTATTTGTATTCCCTTTACCCTAAGGAGTCCTCTTTTCATATTAGAGGTGTTATAGGTAGACGTTAAAGGGCCATATAATTTTAAAGAGTTTTATATGTGTTGACATTTCTAGCTTTCTGCTTGAATTACTAATAAACCTTTGTAGAAGAAAGAATCTTTAAAAAAAAGCTGCTGAAAGGTTAAGATACTATGGTGCCCAAAAGATAGAAAGAAAATATTTCAGTGAAAAGAAAGCAAAAAGTAAAGATTTCAAAAATTTAGAAGCTATCCAAATGGCTTGTAAATGTGTGTTACTTTATTATGCATTTATTAAAATTAAAGCCAACTTAAGGACAGGTCACAAGGAAAGACTACCGTTTTCCAAAATTAAACAAACATGAGACAATTTTAAAGTTGAGGAATCAAAAATTATCAAACGCAAAAAGTTAATGAAAGAAGCTTTGTACTTTGTACAATGTTCTTTGAAAGTACATTTTGATTAAATTTAATTTCTTATTTCATATGAAAGTACTGATGTGAAAACTGTGAAATATGTATTCCAAAGAATTCATAGCTCTGGAGGATATATATTGTGATGTAAATGCAGTATTGTTTTCTTTTGCAACACTATGTTAAGAGATTCACCTGCTATTCTGTTTTGTTAATTAAAAAAAATATACTTAAATGATTCATTTTAGAAATAGCCACTATGAAGATAAGGTGTGTTGCATAGGCACACTAAAATGACTATATTACAGTAGATACGATTCATAAATAGTATCATTATATGAAATGTTCACATATATATAAGATTTCAAGCAGTGTCTTAATCATTTAAATATTTGTTGTATTTTCAGTGTTTCTGGAAATGGACCAGCATACAAAGCTTCCAGGGTTACTATAGAAAAGCATCTCCAGCAGGAAATTTCCCCAATTAAGAATGGCAGAAAGGCATCTTGCATGAAGAGTGCTCTTCCCCTTAAAGGAAAAACTCTCCCCAGGAATACTTCTGAAAAACAAAGGTCTGCCATGCCAAACAGACACCAATTAGTAACTGACAGACGTTATTTGTTTGGAAATCGGATTCCACAAACATCTCCAGATCCAAGCGATGTTAGTCACAGGACAGGAGTATCATTTTCTTTTTCCAAAAAAGTACATCTAAAATTAGAATCTTCTGCATCAGTTTTCAGTGAGAACACAGAAGAAACACATGATTGTAACAAGTCACCCACTTCTAAAATAAACCATACTACAGAGAAATGCCAGTGCTGCACATTTGTAAATGAGGATACAAACCTCACTAAGGAAAAAGATGTAAACGTTTCATCAAGCCATCTGGAAAGTGTTTTAGACTATAAGTTCCCCATAAGCTCTAATATTTTGCAGGACAAAAATGACTCTAATGATGAGACACTAAAAGATCCAATTGGCATTCATGCTTCGTTCTCTAAATCTAACATTCATCTTTCAGATGTGGATTTTACACCTTCCAGCAGAGAGAAAGAAACTCAAAACACATTGAAGAATGATTCACAAAACCACATTAATCATCCATGCCAAGCAAATGCTTCCTCCAACCCACCAAACATTTACAAGCACAGTGATGCCAGGATATTTGAATGTCTGGATGAGTTTCGTTCAACAGAGCCAAGTGAACAAAGAAATACAGTGCATCTGAATCCCAGCCACAGAATAGAGAACAGAGATAAATCTTTAAATAAAACAGAAAGAGTTAGCAAAAGTGAGAAAAGGCTCATAAGAGAAGCGTGTCTCCATGATGTGAAGTCTAAACCTTTACCTTTCCTTCATGTACAAAGCAAAGATGGCCACACTAATCTTCAGTGGCCTACAGAACTTTTGCTCTTTACAAAAACACAACCCTGTATCTCCTATGGCTGTAATCCATTGTATTTTGATTTTAAGCTTTCTCGGAACACAAAGGATGGCCATGACCCAGAAGACTTAAAAACAGAATTGAGTAAGAGATTGTGTGAAAGAAAGACTAAAAGAGAGAGTCAATCCTCAGGTTTAATCCAAGACCAACAAAAAGTGATCCATGAAGATAATCAATATCTAAAACCAAAGATGATTAAAATTAACACAGATTGGGAAAATTTCCAAAGTAAATATAATTTGGACTACAATGATTCTGAGCCAAATATGGACAGACATAATTTTAGTACAAGTGATTTGGATATGAAAAATCCTAAAGTGCCTGCTTACCTTGAAATCTCACTAAAGAATTATGTTGGAAATAAGAATAAAAGAGATAACAAATTGAAGGAATCTTCAAGGATCCATTGGCAAAACTGCCAGAGGGTAGTTCTAAATAATGCAAATGAGAGTCTGTCTTTTACTCCCTACATGTCTAGGACTAAAAAGAAGCATAAACTCATCCCCTGTGATGCTTATTCAGAATTTGAAGATGGAAATCAATTCAGTTGGGATTCTAGTTCTTATGCAGTAGGGGGTCACAGTGAACATGGAAAGGACTTCAGTACCCTTTTCAATAGAGGTAATTTGCTCTACTTTTGTAAAAGAGAACACAACCCAGTTGAAAGGCACAAACGGAAACGCAGAAAGCACAACTGCCTCTCTTTACCTAATGAGACAGTAATGAGTGACTGTCCACAGGCTGAAACACAAAGAGATAGGAACTGCCAATTGTGGGCATCATTTCAAAATGAAAAGCACTCCAAACATAGAGATGGTCACTGCAGAGAAACACATAAACTGAACAAAAGTCAGCACCAATTCACAGGGCCAAAATTCAGGAGAGTCATCCATTGTGATGCTAGTTCACAGATTTCCTGTGCTGGAAGCAGTGAAGAGTCATCTAATAGCCAGGGACTTCAGCACAGCATATCCAGCTCTTACTCAAGAGAGAAACTCAGTCACCAAAGCAAACATGAAAGAAGTCACGAGTCTTTGGACAACCCTCATATTTGTGATCTGGGAAACGCAAAATCCATGCACTACAACTCTGGGACTATTGGCCGCCTTCTAAGAAACTGTTCCAGTGGCCCTTCTGAAATGACAGAGTTGAACATGATAGAAAGAGAAAGAATCCCTCTAACAGCCAAAAGCCTTTTAGAAAGAGTACAAGTCAAGAAGTGTCACGAGGAAGCAACCACTTTTGAGGTCTCTTCAAACAGCTATAAAAATGAATCAGAGTTTCATTCACAAATTCAATGCACAATTCAGTTTGTCCCATCAGACTGTAACAGACCAGCATTGCCTCAGTCTGAAAAACTACAGAACATAAGAAAAAGGAGAAATAATGAAAGCAGTGCTGTTCTCAGGACTCCTGAAAAAGAAAAAGTTAAGAGTTCACAGATGAGCAAGTCTAGTGTTTTAATGGATGCTGATTGCGATAATCATCTTTCTCAAGGTATCATTCATGTAGTAGCAGAGTCTCAGTCACCAAACATAAAGAATCCAACAGCAAAAGAACAATCACAACCTTTCATTGGTGAAGTCCGACCTTTTATTCAAAGCTGCGACACAGTACCAAATGATTTCCCTGGTGCTTTACCATCTAATAGATATACAGGTGTTATCAATTCCACAGAGACCAAAGAGGACCAAATAAATCTAGAACTGCAGGATGTAAGCATGCATATGAATTGTGTAGAGAGGAATATAAACTCTTGCTATGACAGAACTGTGGAGAAGCATGACAACGTAGAAGATGGATTAGAAGTGTGTCATAAATCCATCTCTCCCCCTCTAATTCAACAGCCTCTAATATTTTCTCCTGATGAAATAGATAAATACAAGCTCCTCCAGCTACAAGCCCAACAGCATATGCAGAAACAGCTCTTATCAAAGCATCTTCGAGTTTTGCCTGCTGCAGGGCCAGCTACCTTCTCTCCTGCCTCAACTGTACAGACAGTTCCAGTTCACCAGCACGCTTCTATAACCACCTTCCACCACACATTTCTGCAACATTTCGCTGTTTCTGCCTCCCTGAATTCCCACAGCAACCACCTACCAATAGCTCATCTGCATCCTCTTTCACAGACACATTTTACTCCCATCGCTTTTTCACCTCTGACTCCAGCCGTCATTCCTACACATCCCACTTTCTTAGCAGGTCACCCAATGCATTTAGTCACTGCTGCCCCTTTGCATCCCTCCCACATAACACTTCAGCCACTGCCTCCCACGGCATTTATCCCTGCATTGTTCAGCCCTCACTTGAATCCTGCCACAGCTTCTATCATCCACTTGAATCCTTTAATTCAACCAGTGTTCCAAGGTCAAGATCTTTGCCATCATTCTTGTGCCAGCCAGATGCAACAGCTAAATGGAGTGAAAGAGGCCTTAAATGTGTCAGCTCACTTGAACTAGTAGGTGTCAAAGCCCTTCTTGTGGATAAATGGAAAGAATTATCACTATCTGAAAAAAAATGATATCTTTAAACTCATATATCTGATCATTATAATGTTTAAAATATTGATGCCAATTCACTATGTGACCTTTATATAAATATGAAAAGAATTGCCAATACTGAAGAAAAGTATTTTAATTTGTATAAATAATAGGACAAATTTTAAATTATGTTTTGGATAAGTAGAGGGAAAGAGATTGAAGAATTATTTTGGATGAGTTCTCAAGTAATGTTATAAAGTGATAGCAGAAAACATTCAGGCAGAGCATTAATATTACAAAGAAAACTCAAATGGATATAAGACCCTATGTTTCAGGTATTTCTTGAGTGAATGGATGAATGAATGCACATTTGGTTTTATTCATTAGATAATAAAAGTGTGGTGAAATAATTCAGTCAGTTATTTAAGTGGGTAGTTATTTACTAAACCTTCAATTAATATGGCCCATTTATATATTTCCATAGGAAATAAGAGAATGATAAGAATTTTTCTGGTTAATTTGGTTGAAAACCACAGTTCAATTAAAAAAAAAAAATCCTTACATAGATTGTATTGTTTAGTTTCTGTGAATTGTCAGATTATCTTAATTTTATACATATCGCTATGTCAAAGTAGTTTTATAATTATAAGAAAATGCATCACCTAGGTATTATGAATTTTTATCTTTTGTATAAGAAAGTATATCAAATGATATTTAATACCACAAAATGAAAATAAAATACTCTCAGAATTACATTTTGAATCTATTAGTCAATCTAAGTTTTCTTTATTCTTCTGTTTAGAAATCTTTATGTGTTCAGCCAACCTAAGTACAAGCATAGAGGTAAAAGGCTTAAAAATGGCAGTAATTTTACATGAAGTTTATTTAGAAAATCTTATAATGTATTAGGTATTTATAAAACAAAATGAAGAATGAATAAAATCACTACTCTTATAATTTGCAAATGATTTTAAACATTCACTCAAAAAGTTTTGTACTCACAGAATTTGCAATCATATTTGTGAATAACTATCCAGTTAGAATTGTTATTTTCTCAAAGTGAAAGAAAATCGTATGCAATAGCACATTTTCCATAAAATGTTTTTCTATGGGTTACAGAAATAATCAAATTGAATAGGAACGGCAGTAAGCAATTACTGACCACTGCATGGATGACAGCACAAGCTCCTTTAGCACTGTTGTTGTTGTTAAGTGCCATCGAGTCGGTTCCGACCCATAGCGACCCTGAATAGGGTTTCCGAGGCTGTAAATCTTTACGGGAGCAGATCGCCTCATCTTTCTCCCGCGGAGCGGCTGGTAGTTTCGAACTGCTGACCTTCAGGTTCACAGCCCGATTCGTAACCACTACGCTACCAGAGCTCCTTTCCTTTAGCACTAGGATGTCTCTTCTCATTTGTCTTTGACTTCATATGGATGAGAGCTATGTTTGGTGATGGTGGTTATGTGCCGTGGAGTCGATCGATTCCACTCATAGCAACCCTTTACAGGGTTTCCGAGGCTGTAAATCTTTATGAGAGCAGAAAGCCTCATCTTTCTCCCATGGAACAGCTGGTAGTTTCAAACTGCTGACCTTAAGGATCGCAGCCTAATTCGTAACCACTACACTACCAGAGCTCCTTGAGCGCTATGTTTACTGAAGGCTTATTGTGTTTCAGGTAGAGTCAGGTAAAGGACTTGGCCCACATTATCTCATTTAATCTTCACAATAGTCTTCTGAGATCAATATTCTCATTCCTCTTTACAAATAAGGCAGATGCAGTTGAAAGATTAAATACTTAATATTTGTTAAACAACAGGAAAATGTATTATAAAGCAGAGCGAGAGAGAAGGAATAGTGATAACAAGTAAGATACAAACATAAACTTGGCATGGCACACTGGGTTAATGCACTGGACTGCATAAACTTGGTGTGGTGCTGTGGGTTAATGCGCTGTACTGCAAAGTTGGTGTGAACTGCAATGTCAGTGGTTCAAGCCCACCAGCTGCTCTTCAGAAACCCTGTACAGGGTCACTATGGGTCGGAACTGGCTTGACAGCACTTAACAACAATAACAAATGCACTTGTAGGATAGATATTTTGACTGGAACACGGCAATTTTAAAGCATAGTTTATTTTTTAAAAAATTGAAAATATGGAAGAAAAGCATCATCATATTACAAGAAACTATGTACTTGCCTTGTTGTTGTTGTTGAGTGTCGTCGACTCAGTTCTGACCCATAGCAACTGGTGAGCTTGAACCACTGACCTTGTGGTTCAAACCAATTTTGCAGTCCAGTGCATTAACTCATAGTACCACATCAGGACTACTTGCATGGCACTCCATAAAAGTGTTTATAAAAAGACATTGGTGAGCACTGAGTGAATCAAAAGTAAGCAATATAGCAGGATATTTCTTATAAAAGAATTATGACAAATGCTCAGAATATATTTTTAAAAGTATGGATGATTTTTATTTCTTAAACAGATTCTAAAGCTGACACAAAGTCTAGACATAAGTATTCACAGGAACACATTAGATGTCCTATTATTAAAAAGACACAGCATATGATTAATTTAAATAATTGCGTTAGTGACAATTTAATTTCTCAAAAGGTTAAACCTGGGAGCGTCTACCTGGCATTTAATCTGAGTAACAAGAGTAGATTAATATGAATTGATGGTATTGAAAGGATTACCCAATCTTGTATATTTATCAGGGATGAATACAGGGACTTGCTATCCTGTGGGCACTCTGACTCGATGGCACCTAACAAAAACAACAATACTGTCCTGGATTGTGAGGAAGCAGATTTCACCATCGAAATAAAAGACAAAACTGTACTCCAGAGTGAGCAATTGTAAAATCTGTGACATCACATGAGGAAAGAGATGGTATAGCCCAGGTGTGGTGCTGTAGGATAAGTACTCTACCACAAGATCGGTTTGAACCGCAAGGTTGACTGTTCAAATTCACCAACTGCTCCTCAGAAACACTATACAGGGTTGTTATGAGTTGGAGACAGACTCGACAATAACAACAACACAGATGCAAGTTAGATTATGCAAGTATAAAGGATTCAAATGAAGAGGGAAAGAATTGTATTTATAATAATCTGATATTATTAACAGAAATGGGGAGGGGGGAACAGGGAAATTGTTTAAAACAATAGCACAGTAGTCTTTAGTAAAAACTGATAAAGTTAGTTTAAATAATTTTTAATGTACCTTTATTAGAAAACAGTAGAGTCAAATCATGTGGTTCTGGTAGGAGCAGATGATCTTAATGTTAAAAAAAAAAAAGTGGTGTTAATTAAATTTAATGACATCAGTTTGCTCTCTTTTAAGGAGAATGCTCTTCAGAGTGGAAATGATAGTCAACATAAATAAGAAATGTGTAACATATAGAGGAAAATATTTTTAGTCACTTCCAATGAATTTCACTTTCCACATTTATAATAATTTTATTACAAAGTAATACAGCTGCCTGATGATCGCCTCCTGGTATCAATTGTCTTTGAGAAAATATGCAGAATGGAAGAGGTGCTACAACAATCATCTCTACTTTCATAAGGAGAGGAATAACGGCTGTAGACATCACTGATTTAAAATCTATAAATATTATATAGATCAAATTCTAAGCGGACTAGTGAAAATGAAGAGATAATCACTGGCAACTATAACAGGTACACTAAAAACAAATAATATAAAATTAAAAGCATTTTTTCTCATTTACCCACTTGTCTTTTTTCTTCATTTGAACAATATTTATGAAGGGCCATGTTTTAGGCACTGATCTAACTGCCAACAATATAAAACCAACAAAACTGTTTGCCTTCATGTAGTGTTATTCTAGTTGGGTCATGCCAACACAAACCAGAATGGACAAATGAAATAGAGACTCTCTCAGATGATGATAAATGCTATGCTGTTGCCCTTGCTGTCACCTTCAAGTCAGTTCTAACTCAGAAACCCTCTATAGCGTCTCCAAAGCTGTGAATCTTGTTGGGAGCAGAAAGCCTCATCTTTCTCCTGCAGAGTGACTGATAAATTAGAACTGCTGGCCCTGTATGTTGTTGTTAAGTGCCATCGAGTCAGTTTCAGCTCATAGAGTTTTCGAGGTGCGGCTGATGAATTTGAACCACCGACCTTGCGGTGCACTGCATCCCACAGTGTCACGCATAGGGTATAATAAATAGTAAAGAAAAGGTAAACGACCTTAGTGCACAGTAGTGGATAACACAGAATTTTAAATAGAGTAAAGGAAAGCATCTCTGTGATAGCGACATTTCAATACAGACCTGAAGGAGGTGAAAATGACCATTCTAAGATAAAAGGAGCTCTGATAGTGTGGTAATTACGAGTCTGGCTGCTAATCTCAAGGTCAGCAGTTCGAAACTACCAGCCGTTATGCGGGAGAAAGATGAGGCTTTCTGCTCCTAGAAGGAGTTACAGCCTTGGAAAACCTGTTGTTGTTGTTGTTGTGTGCCATGGAGTCGGTTAATTCACAGAGACCCTGCATAGGGTTTCCGAGGCTGTAACTCTTTAACAGAGCAGAAAGCTTCATCTTTCTCCCATGGAACAGCTGGTAGTTTCGAACTGCTTACTTTGCCGTTCACAGCCCGATTTGTAACCACTACGCTACCAGAGCTCCTTTGGAAATCCTATAAAGGATCGCTAATGACTTAGAACTGACTCCACCGCACACCATCACCAAGCTAAAAGAAAACCAGTAATCAACGACTCACTTGCTATGGACTCACTTGCTATGTGTCAGGAACAATGTGGCTTGGGAAGAATGAGTGACTGGGAGATATTTTGTTACGAGCCGATGAGTCAGTTTCAACCTGTAGTTACCTTGTATAGGATTTCCAAGGAGCAGCAGATGAGCTTGAACCTCTGACCTTGCGGTTCAAACCTACTTTGCAGTCCAGCATTAAAAGCAGAAAAATCATGGAGTAAAATCATGTAGGATCTTGTCAACCATTATATTGACTGACCTTTATTGTGTGCTAACAATATATTGGGTAAGAATGGCATGATTTTTCTTAAATGCTATCAGCATCACTCAGTTATTGTAACTACTCTCTAAGAGAGTAAAGGCAGGACTATGGAGATCAATTAATGGGTCATTGAAATATTCCAAATAAGAAAATGCACTGACTTTCACAGTGATTATCTAGTAAAAAGGTTGGAAAGTGATGAGACTCAGGATTTATTTGGAGACAGAGCTGAGAGAAGTTGTAAAATAGAAGAGTCAGAGATGACATAACAGTTTTTGCACAAACAACTGAAAATATAGATTTGTTATTAACTGAAATGAGAAGCTTCCTGGGAGGAAGATACAAGTGGGGTGTCAGTTTCAATATGGTTAAGTTTCAGATACAACTATACACTGAAGTAGAGAAGTTGGGTTTTTTGTTGGAAATATGAATCTGGAGTTTACGTAAAAGTGTGGAAATTACACATACTTGTACGAATCATTGATGCAAAGAAAGCAGTAACCTGAATGAAGGCACCCCATGGGAGAAAATATATGCAGAATAGAGAAGAGGTTCTGAGACTGAGTCCTAGGTCTGTCCAACTTTCAAGAAGTGGAAATAAGAAGAAATCAACTACTAAGCCAGGGACGAAGTATCACGCTTCATTACATTAAAAAAGAAACCCACTGTAGTGGAGTTGATTTTGATTCCCAGAGATTCTATAGATCAAGATAGAACAGCCCCAGAGAGTTTCCGGCTGCAAATATTTGTGGAAACAAACTCTCATATGGAACACCTTTCTCCCATGGAGCTGCTCTTGGGTTCAAATTGCTGACCTTTTGTTTAGCAGTCAATTCCTTTAACTACTGCTCTTTTCATCACATGAGTAAAAACAAGGAGAGTATGTAGCCTAGCAGCCAAGAAAATGATCTAAGGAAGAGAAGGTGATCATCCTGTCACAGTTAAGTAAGAAGATAATGCAAAATTATGTATTACTTCTAGTGACATAGTGAGTTAGACGTTGAGCTGTAAACATTGGGCTATTGACTTCAAGGTCATTGATTCAAATCCACCAGTTTCAGAAACCCTCAGCAATTGAGCTCTGGTAGCGTAGAGGTTACAAATTGGGCTCCGAACTGCAAGGTCAGCAGTTCGAAACTACCAGCTGCTCCATGGGAGAAAGATGAGGTGTTCTGCTCCCATAAAGATTTATAGCCTCAGAAACCCTGTACAGGGTTGCTATGAGTTGGAACCGACTCCATGGCACACAGCCACCACCATCCATAAGATCACCATGAGTAGGAATGGACTCAGCAAGCATGGGTTTCATTTAGATAATAGTTGGTACCTTGATGCTGGAATCCTGTTGTGGCATTGTAGGATAAACACTGAACCGAAAGGTTGGTTTGAACAAGATCAGCAGTGCAAGCTCACCAGCCACTCCTCAGAAACTCTGTATTGAGTTACAATAAGTCAGAACCAACTTGATAGCACATAGTAACAAAAACAACAACACTAACTAGCGAAATTGTGATGGATTGGTTGGGACAAAAGAGTAAAATCACTGGGAAATGTTGTAGAGATATATTTTATGATTCTCATAAATACGTGTATGGGCAATAGTTAGTACTATGTGGCAAATGTGTAATAGCTAGTCAAACAACTGTAACTAAATAGTACTTAAATCTGGACTAATTAAAATTGGAGGTGATTTTACACAGACTCATCATCAGACTTTGTTTTAGGCTTTCCTAAAGCATGGGTGAATCACAGAAGCTAAACATATATCTATCAAAAAGGAAAACAGCACAAACCCAAAAGGACTAACAAATGTAATGAACATTTTTAAAAAGCATAAAAATGGACAAAATATGAATAATGAAATTTAACAGGAATAAATGCCAAATTTCACTTTAAAATTTGCATATGTAAATCGTTGCAGAGAAAGGGCAGAATTATGGCTCCTCAATAAAATGGAGGGTTTAAAAACTCTAAATAGACCTATGATGTGAAGAAAATAAGTTAGGAAGTATTTTATATTAGACTGTATTAAAAAAAAATTATGCAGAGTTGATAAAATGACTTCTCTTTGAACTTGAACAAAATTAGACCAATTGTGGAAAAGTATGAGCAGTTCTGGAAACATTTTAAAAGGTTTATTGGCAAATTAAAGTGGAACCATAATTATCAGGTCAAATCAATTAAGAGATCAAATCAGTTTATTTCTTACATTTTTAAACAACACTAGCTCTGTGACAGAATATTTCTTAATGGAAAAAAAGTTGTGCTTTCAAATCAAATACTTAAGGAATGTTGGGCTAAATAGGTTTCTTTCTTTACTGCAGCATATCTTACAATATTGCTCAAAGTCAACCAGCTATTTTCAAAAGGGTAGAAATATGTTGCGTTACTGAAAGTGATGAGGTTGTTGTTTTCGTTGCTTGTATGCTGCCTAGTCAGTTCTGACTCAGAGCAACCCTGCATAGAATTTCCATGGACAGGCTGGGGGTTTGAATTGCTGATCTTGTGGTTGGTTAGCAATCCATTGCTTATTCTACAGTACCACACTAGGACTCCCGAAGTAATGATAACAGAACTCTTTTTTTAAAAAAAGTTTTGTCTTTGGACCATCTTGCAAAACTAATAATCTGTAGAATAGACTCTGGCAAATGTCATGTGAAAAATAAAGAAACTGAAATACAGATTTCAAAGAAATGAACACTATTGGGGATAGAATCACATAGATCGAATGACTTTCTACCTTAAATATCTCTATGTATACATATCTAACTATTTAGAGAAAAGAAAAATAAGTAGGTTTGACTCAACATGGTGAAGACTTTCACAGTTTGAATTTATTTCTGCAAAGTAGTGAAATTTTGATCACTGAAATATTCAACATTTTGCACATTTGGTTTAGCAAAAAACTTAGAGGTCTGCAGAATATTGTTCTAAGAATTTTGTTTCTGATCAATGATATTCATCCTTTCAGATTATTTCCATATTACAAATGCTTGGTTCATAGAACTTAATTTTTGATTAACAGTTTTCTTTGATAATGAAAATGCTTTTGTTCCTTGGGAGAACATTGTCAACCACCCATTTACTTTCCCCAACATCATTTGAATGTGGACTCAAATACAGCATTTTTATTTTAATATTTACTTAAATGAAGCAAACACATTGTATAAGAAAATGAAGCAGAAAGAAGTTCATATCTTAAATTTTAAAATAGAACTATTTTTAAAATTTGCCACTGGGATAGTTATTTACAGCATCGCTCTTTACCATGTACACAATAATATGACAGTTGATATTTAGCTGTGTATTTCTTTTATACCTATTATTTGATGTTCATTGGGTAATTCTAATTACTCTTCCAGACTTTGATGATGGAGGTAAGTATTTATAATGTCTCAAACTATAAATCTTAAATTATAAACTGTTTTTAAACTGGGAATTTTTGCACACACATACCTACACCTATCCATATCATCATTCTTAGAAATTAAGAATAAATCCACTATTTGATGTAGTTTCACTTTGAGTCACCTATACATACGCATTGTTGTAGAATTGATTCTGATTCTTAGCAATCCTATAGGACAGGTTAGAACTGCCCCATGTGATTTCCCAGGACAGGCACATCTTTTTCCCATGAAGTGGCTATTGTGTTCAAACAGCCAGATCTTAACCACTGAACCTCTGGGACTCCTTCACATTAAGGCAGAGTATCAGAGGATAGTGAAACAAAATAAATGCTTTGTATAAGGAATCGGGAAGCTTGGAAAAGTTCATTTTGCTAATCATTCCCTCCAAATTCACCAAGATAAAAACACAAAGGGGATATAAAAAGTATTTCAATATTCTGAGTTTATTTTATCCTATTATAAATGCTGTAAATTTTATGCGCTGTAGATAATAATCACAATACAGGTAATTACTTATGAAATCCCCCATATTCCAAGTTTGTTGTTGTGTTTATTAAGTTGACACTTCACAGAATGAATCTCTTGAGTTTTTTTAGTTTCACTTACAGAAAATGGATTTGACATTGACTCCATTCTGCCAGGGCTTTTTGGAATATCTGAATAGAAATTACATTCAAAGAAATTAATCCTATAAAGCTCTATTATAAATGAAGTATTTAATCAGAAAACTTATTCTGGACCATATTGTCCAATCCTTAGTGCCTGAAGTTCTTGTTTGATAGCAACATGTTGTTGTTGTTATGTGCCGTGGAGTCGGTTCCGACTCACAGTAACCCTGCACAGGGTTTCCGAGGCTGTAAATCTTTATGGGAACGGAAAGCCTCATGAACTACCACGTAACAGCTGGTAGCTTCGAACTGTTGACTGTGAGACTAGCAGCCCGGTGGCAAATTAGCTTTCAGAATTTCACCATACTTACTATAAAGGAGCTCTGGTAGCATAGTGGTTACGAGTTGGGCTGCTAACCTCATGGTCAGCAGTTCGAAACTACCAGCCATTTCACAGGAGAAATGGCTCCTGTAAAGATTTACAGCCTCAGAGACCCTATGCAGGGTCACTAAGAGTTGGAACCGATGCCACGGCACACCACCATCATTATTAAGCTGATCCAAAAATATCAAGCATTTCATACATGTGAAACAACCATTGGACACACAGAGATTGTGCACTCCTTTAGGGTACCACTTTGAGTATCCTGGAGTTCATATGTTCAGACACCCTTCCCAGGCTAGTTGGACAGCTGAGTGCCTTCTTAGTGATGGAGTAACATTGCCAATCATCTCTAACTAGTAACCTATCTTCCAATCTTCCATAAAAAGAAACTCCTCATGAGTTTTCAGAAAGACAACATTGAACATTCTGAAAAAAGACATGTAAGTCATCAGATCCACTTTTCTAAAAACACATTTTAAAGAACTTAAATCTCACCCATCAATGTATATAGCTAAAGTACTTACGGACTCCTTGAAGGAGTGCTTATCTCTGGCCCAGCAGGGTTCATGGAAATGTTTAATTTTATTTTTTTTTCAAATTATATGAATTACCATAAAGAAATGTGCTCTCCCTGGAAAATATAAACATTATTAAAAAGCAAGTGGGTTACCACTTTCACACAGTAGCCAGGAAACCAGATTCTGGTTCTCTATGAATTACTTCAATAAGATAGGTGGTTTCTACTAAAATATGAAGTTTTCAGCCAATAAACCTGGGTGTAGAGGATTCTCAAAGGTTATCATTTCATTCCAGCAAAAATATTATCCACTTCTATTAAGCAGACATTTGAAGATGATTGTTGTATTGCTTTGGATTAAGCGATATTAAAATGGAAGCAGTGGCTGAATAGGTCAGGTTCAGAACGAGCCAATATTAGAGAGACAAGCCAAAGGGTCTTTTTCATATTATGTAGCTTTGTATAGGAGGGACTGCTCCCAAGCCACCTTCTTAGTTTTCTTCCCAAAGTCACTTCCTCCCTTTGCACACTTCTGCTTTTCTTAAATAGCAAGAGCAAGAGATTCTTGGTAGACACCTGAGCATAAAGTTAGGAAGATTGGAAAACTACAAAATGTGAATGTTTATATGTGTATGGATATGTGTGTGTGTCCCCAGTAAATACGATCTTTGGTCTTAGTTGCAGGCCCTGATCTTTGCTCAAAATAGTGTTTTTCAAAGCATATTCATGTATTAAAACAATCAGCTCGAAGAAGATATTTCTTATCCACAGTTTCAATAAGTGAAAGAACATAAAATAATTAATAATGTAAGCTGGTTATGTAACTGTTTAAAACATATTCCACTTTAGTCATTTCTATGTAAAGTATTTAGTCTGTAATTAAACTGGATAATAGTCTGGCAATATGGTACCTAAACAATACTTTTATTTTCTATGCTCTCCACGAAGTGTTTTATATTATGCAGTGGCTAAGTAAATTGCACTATTGTACATGCAAAGCAGCTTTTTTAGGTTACTCGATAAATTCCTTGGACAGTAGTTCAATGCAATAATATTTTTTTTCAATAAAGGCTTAATGGTATAAGATTGTTAATTATGTATTTCTAACATAGAGCATACCAAAATATAAGAACAAAATAAAATGCAAAATGGTGTGGCAATATTCTGTATTTTACACTGCTGAATTGAAAATGCATTTAACATTTTATTTATTACTGTATATATTTATATTATATATTTAAAGGCTGGGATTTCTTAGACAATTTCTTAAAAGTTTAGTGTTATAAAATCAAGCTGTTTCATCAAATTGAAAATAAACATGACTTTAAAAAGTCTATGGATGTATTTTTTGTTGCAACTTCTTTCACATGATTATGTGAAGTTTTTCTGGTTTTGTTTATTTGAAACAAAATCGTGATCTTAGAATGTATAGTTTCTCACAAAGTTATCTTAAAAGTTTAGGAATGTATTTTCCTACTGCTTATATTATAAAGACATGATGGTTTTCTTCACATTTCATGATACTTTTAAATTTATAGTAAAAAAATACTTGAATCAATAACCCCTGTAATCTGCTGTTTTCAGAAGGATTTAGCTCACTAGAAAAATCTCTTTAATCAAGCATGATCAAATGAAATGAGAAAAATGACCTGAGATTTCACTTAAAGGTCACTTCTTATTTCATTTTCTTTATCTTTGTCTTCTCCATGACTACAGTTAAAGAGACAACAGTTAAACCACAGTTAAGAGCTCCTGTATTTTAACACTTTTGTTGTTGTTGTTGTTGTTGTTAGGTACCCTTTAGTCCATTCTGGTCCATGGAGACCTATGTACCACAGAATGAAACACACCCTAGTCTGCACCATCATTTCGATTATTGTTGTGTTTGAGTCCATTGTTGTCAATCCATCACATTTAGGGTTTTTCTTTCCTGACCCTCTATTTTACAAATGATAGCGTACTACTGATAACACATCCAGGGTATGTGAAACAAAGCCTTTCTACCCCCACTCTGAGGAGCATTCTCTTTGTATTTCTTCCAACAAACATTTTTTAGTTCTTTCAAAGGCATCAATTTTTCTTCCCTCTTCCTTATTCATTGTCAAGTTTAACCTGCATATGAGACTGTGCATTACTCGTGCACTAACTGAACACACTCTGCTATGTACTCTAACTTTGTAGTTAAGTCCCAGCTTTTATCAAAGAAAGAGTTCAAATGTCAATCAACTGCCACCACAGACTTCTATCCTAGATTCTCTGTTTGTATGTTGGGCTCTGTATTGCTGTTGCTGTTAAGTGCCATTGAGTTGGGTCTAACTCATTGCAACCATTTTCCAAGGGGCAGCTGGGGGGTTTGAACTGCTTACATTATGGTTTGAAGTACAGTGCTTATCCTACAGTGCCAAGTAATAAAACATCCCTTTTTATAAGGCAGGAATAAACATGCATGCACACATGAACACTACCTACATACATCCATTGCCGTCGACAGAGTCATGAGAGAAACACTCCTCAATTAACTAAATGGCACCATTTATTAATTACATAATGTGGGTCAGACACTGTTCAGGTTGTACTCGGGTTTCCCACTAGCTGTATTCCTGAAGTCATTCTTAGCAGAAAAATTCTTTACTTTTACAAGTGATCTTATAAAATTTAAATTAATAATTACACCAAGACAGACAAGCAAAGTGAGATATATGATTTTTGTGTTCAGAGTCTGTCCCACTATAATGTGTGAACTTCCTGTCAGTACTGAGCTCTGTTTACCAACCTTACAATTTTGGTTCATTATGGTTATTTGTGGCACTGATATAAAATGAGTGCCACATAATTTTGAGGTTAACCTACTGGAATTAAGTCAATTCCCCAATGGTATTTGTTTATGTTTTGAATCATAGAAGGATATTCCAGCAGAACTTTGTTAAGATGCTCAACAAGAAGTAAATAAAAGTCGCTCACACCACACAATAGCACACTCATGATAATGCTCTACTATGTAAAATACCTCCAGGAAAGAAGTCACACATTAAACATTTTCTTTACATCCCATTTTAAAAGAGAGCTAATTCAAAGACAGAGTATTTTAATTACTTGGTCTGGTTATATTATGACAAATTCAGAGAAGGAAATAAACTCTAATGTCTCATTACAGGCTTGCTTCATTCATTATATAGATATTTTAATAGTTTGTTTTTTTTTTCCCCTCTTGGCCTTTTAAGCAAATAGACTTCTTTCATATCTCCAAGTCTTAAAGAAAATAAAGAATATTTATTGCAGAAAAAGCTCATTAGGAAGTAACTTGGATATATTTTGTTTTTTCTATTTCTCATTTATTTTTTATGGGGGAAATTATTCAACATTGATTAAAACAAAGGCAAAGTTAAATGATGAGGCGAGAAATTAAGTAATGAGTTTAGTTAATTTGGGACATGTTTTTTACATTTGGACATTTATCTTTAACTCGGTATACTAATGTTGAATCTCAAGTACTCAATTTAGGACAATAAACTTATATTAACCAGGCAAAGCTTAATTTCCTTTAACTTTGCCTAATTATAATTTTGATGGAGTATGTAAACATATATTTTAGGGTCACCAAAATTGTATAAGACTTAGAAACTTTAATTAGTCTATTTCTAAGTTGATGTTTTCAGAATGAAAGCCCTAGCATGCTAAATATATCAAGTAAACATGATAGTGCAGTGGAAAAGCACTTGACCCCTAGCAAGAAGTTGGTAGCTTGAACCTATATAGTAGCTCCATGGGACAAAGACCTGCTGATCCACTTCCATAAAGGCTATAAGCAAAGAAATCAGAAGTTTGACTTTATCTCCTGTGGTCCCTACGAGTAATTGTCAACTCTACAATACCCAACAACAGGATAAATATGTGAATTGATGTAATAGCGTAAAGTGTAATATAATTGAATATTAGTATCAAAAGTTAAATGTCCATGAGGTAGCTAGCTATTAGCTTGCTTCCATAAATTCATTCCTTTTCCACAGTTACACATCATAGTAAAAAGTTATATTACTCTTCCAGTTTTTCAAGTTAAATTTTTGATTACCTTCTTGAATAATCTTTCCCTCTCATATCTCATGAAATAGAAGAATTCTACCAACTT
>NW_006408528.1:19037452-19053322 GCF_000296735.1 Chrysochloris asiatica | reverse complement strand
TAGACAGATGAAGTAGCTAGGGACACTGGATTCAGGGAGGGAGAGGGGCTTTGTGCTGGCCACCGGGAGTCGGGGGCACACATGTGGGATGTACCTTTTGGTTGTTTGATAATGCATGGAGGGGCTTGTAATCATTGCAATGAAGCAAAATATGATAGGATGAATGTAAAACTGTTGTTCTCCCATGTAAACCCACATAATTCACAATAAAAACTTAAAAAAGGAAAAAGATCAATCTTGAAGTACAATGTTATCTGTGATAGGATAATATTCATATGCCTACAAGAAAGACCTATTCATACCAATATTATTTAAATTTACACACCAACCACTAAAGCAATTGATGATGAAACGGAAATAGTTTATACATTTCTTCAGTATCAAATTGATCAAACAAGTAATCATGATGCATTGATAATTATTGGTGAATGGAATGTGAAAATTGGTAACAACAAAAGATCAGTAGTTGTAATATGTGGCCTTGCTAGTAGAAATGATGCTGGAAGCCACATAAAAGAATTTTTCAAGATCAATTACTTTTGAGTACAAATATCTTTTTTCATCAGCATAAAAGATGACTATACATGTGGCTCATACCAGACGAATACACAGGAATCAAACTGACTACATTTGTGGGAAGACACAATGGAGAAGCTCCATATCATCAACCAAAACCAGGCCAGGGGCAGACTGTAGAACAGACCATCAATTGCTCATATGCAAGTTCAGGCTGAAGCTCAAGACAATTAAAATAAGTCCACAAGAGCCAAAATATGACCTTGGATGTATCACACCTGAATTTAGAGACCATCTGTGAACAGATTTAATGCATTAGACATCAATGACTAAAAAACAGAGGAATTTGGAGATGACATCAAGAACATGATATAGGAAGAAGACAAAAGGTCACTAAAAAGACAAGAAGAAAAAGACCAAAGGAGGTGTCTAATTTAGGACAGAAAACTTATATTAACCTTGCTATTAAATGTAGGGACGCTAAAGCAATAGGAATACGTGATGAATTAAAAGAACTGAATGGAAAATTTCAAAGGACACTTCAAGAAGATAAAGTCCAGAATTATAATGAAATATGCAAAGACCTGGAGTTAGAAAAGCAAAAGGGAAGAACACACTGAGCATTTCTCAAGCTGAAAGAAGTGAATAAATAATTCATGCCTTGGATTGTAATACTGAAGTATTCTATGGGCAAAATATTAAATAATTCAGAAAGCCTCAAAAGAAGATGGAAAGAATTTACAGAGTCACTGTGCCAAAAAGAAATGGTTGATATCTAGTCATTTCAAGAGACAGCATATGATCAAGAACTCACTATATTGAAGGAAAAATTCCAGGCTGTACTGAAGGCTTTGACAAAAATAAGGCTTCAGAATTTTATGGAATACAAATTGAAACGTTGCAACAAACAGATGCAGCACTGGAGCTGTGCACTCATTTATGCCAAGAAATTTAGAAGAAAGCTACCAGGCCAACCAATAGGTAGAGAACCACATTTGTGTCCATTGCAAAGAGAGGTGACTCAATCAGATGTAAAAATCATCGAACATTATCATTAATATCACATGCATGTAAATTTTTGCTCAAGATAATTAAAAAAATGATTGCAGCAGTACACTTATAGGGAGCTGCCAGAAATTCAAGCTGAACTGAGAAGAGGGCATGGAAGGAAGGCTATCATTGATGAGTCTTGACTGAAAGCAGAGATCACCAGAAAGATGTTTACTTGTGCTTTATTGACTTTACAAAGGAATTTGACTGTGTAGGTCATAACTAACTATGGATAGCATTGTGAAGAATGGATATTCCAGAACACTTAATTGTACTCATGAGGATCCTATATATAGACAATGCTGTAATGATTCAAATCGAACAATGGAATACTGAATGGTTTAAAATCAGAAAAAGTGTGTGCAGGGTTGTATTCTTTCATTATACTTATTCAATCTGTATGATGAGTTAATAATCTGAGGAACTGGATTAACAGAAGAAGAATGTGGTATTAAGATTGGAGGATGGCTCATTAACAACTTGTGATATACAGATGACACAACCTTGCATTCTGTAAGTGAGCAGGACTTGGAATACTTATTGATGAAGATCAAAGACCACATCCTTCAGTATGAGTTGCACTTCATTGTAAAGAAAATAAAAATAAAAATATTCACAACTGAACCAATAAAAATGTCCTCATGGTAAATGGAGAAAAGATAGAAGCTGTCAAAGACTTAATTTTTCTTGGGTCCACAATGAACACTCAAGGAAGCAGCAGTCAAGAAATCAAATGACTTATTGCATTAGTCAAATGCATTCATGAGCAAAGATATCAGTTTGAGAACTGAATTGCACCTAATCCAAGCCATGGTATTTTCAATCACTTCACATACATGTGAAAGTTGGATAATGAATAAAGATGACCGTAGAAGCATTGATGTATTTGCTTTATTGTATTGTTGAAGAACACTGAAAGTACCATTGAATAGCAGAAGAACAAACAAATCTGTCATGGAAGAAGTACCGCCAGAATGTTTCTTGGAAGCCAGGATAGCAAAACTTGGTCTCTTATACTTTGGACATGCTTTAAGAGGGACCAGTCCCTGGAGAAGAACATCATGGTAAGTAAAGTGGAGGGTTGGTGAAAAAGGGGAAAACCCCCAAGAAGATGGGTTGGCAAAGAGGCAGCAACAGTAGGCTCACACATGACAACAATTGTGAGGATGCCACAGGACTGGTCCATGTTTCATTTGGTTGCACATAGGTCAGAATCATTGTCACAGAATCTAACAATAAAAACAACAACAACAAAATCCCCTTATTCTGTTCTAACGATTGCCTCTTGGTCCATGTACATACAGACTCCTCATGAACATGATTAAATGTTCTGGAATTTCCATTTTTTGAAATGTTACCCATAGTTTGTGAGTTACAATTCAAAACAACAATGAAATGTCATCTCACCCCACCATTAATAGCAAAGTGCTGGTGAAAGTGTGGAGACACTGGTAGTGTCTCACTACTGCTAGTGACACTGTGAAATGATGCAACTACTGTGAAAAATGGAATGATGCTTCCTTAAAAAGCTGGACATAGAAATACCATTGTTGCTGTTAGGTGCCATCAAGTTGGTACCGACTAATAGTGACCTTATGCACAGCTGACCAAGACACTGCCCATTCCTAGGCCAACCTCACTATGGTTGCCACCCTTGAGCCCATTGATGCTGCCACTTTGCCAATCCATCTGGCTGGGGTCTTCCTCTTTAACTATGACCCTCCACCTTACCAAACATGATATCCTTTTCTAGCAACTGCTCCCTCATGACAATATGTCCAAAGTATGAGAGACAAAGTTTGGCCATCTTCAATCCCTCTACTTGACATATATTCTGGAGCTGCATATATATATAAACATCCATGTTCATCACAAGAGCCCTGGTGTGGCCCTGTAGGATAAGTGCTAGACTGCTAACCACAAGGTCAACAATTCATACCCACCAATCACTCCTCAGAAAACCTACACAGGACCACTGTAAGTCAGATGGATTGAATGGCACTAACAAAAACAACAACAAATGTTCATTACAGCACTGTTTACAATAATAATATGATGGAAATAACCCAAGAGACCATTATTGTCAAAAGTCAAGAAAAGTTTTTTTTCACAAAAAAAGAAACATTTTTTTGATGGTTACCAGGGGTAAGAGGAGAGAGGGTATATTTCTGGCTAGAGAGTAGACGCACGTTAACATGGGTGAATGGGGTAGCAATATACAGTACAAGGAAGGTCAGAAAAAATAATGGAGGCAAAGGAAGAAACCAGGACTGCAAAAGTTAAAGGCAACAGAATTAAACCCTGTCGAATACGCAATATTGCAATAATGGCAAGCTACAAGTAGATGAATGGATAGATGCGAAGGGTAAAAGGGTGTGGGAGGGAAAGTGGAAGTATAACTGTGAATAGATAAAAATTTGAAAAGATTATTTGTACATGTGTATTTACTTTTGCTGAAAATATATCCACGATTTGATGAAAAATTCACAGGCAAAGTTATGAAAATTTCTTAGCTATAACTAAATACCTTCGGGAAATCAGTCATGGGGTATGGGGGCTCAAGGTCATGGTCTCAAGGACTTCAAGGTCAGTTGGCACAAAATAGTCCACAAAGATAATGTTATATATCCCGCTTTGGTGAATAGTGTGTGGGGTCTTAAAAGCTTGTGAACTGCTATCTAAGGTTCTCGCTCTGTCTGGAATAAAGAATAGTGAGGAAACGCAAAGATGCTTGGCAACAATCAGTTTAATGGGTCAATGGACCATGTGAACATTAATCTCTCTGAAACCAGAAGAATTAGATGATTCCCAACTACCATTGCCGCCTACTCTGAAAAGGATCACATCAGAAGTTCTGGATAGAGTAAGAGAAAAAGATGGTATTCAAAATCATAAGAAAGGCTTAATGGTCAGACAGAAACTGGTACACCCCTAAGGTGGCCCTTAGTCACCCTTAGCGTAGTGGTTATGAATTGGGCTGCGAGCCACAAGGTCAGCAGTTCGAAACTACCAGTTGTTCCGTGGGAGAAAGATGAGGCGTTCTGCTCCTGTAAAGATTTACAGCCTTGGAAACTCTGTACAGGGTCACTATGAGTCGGAACCAACTCCACGGCACACAACAACAACAACAGTCACCCTTTAGGTCTGGAAATAAATTCACCCTATGGCTCAATTTTTTCAGCCAAACAATAAATAGGTCTATACAGGGAGATACACATAGCTTAGAATAATCAACCAGTTGAGATGCATAGGGCAGCATTTACCCAAGAACCAAGTTCAGAAAAGTTAAGAAAGAGGGAGGAATGGAAACAGGAAACAGAGGAGGAAATGAGAAGACAGATGTTACATTATGGATATTGCAATCAATGACATAAAATAAAATGACTATAAATTCTATAATCTGCTTTCTAAATCTTCATTCCATTCACAATAAAAAGCTAAAATCTCAAAATAAATAAATAACAAAATGTGACCTTTGCTTACTTATCTTCACACTACCATTTTAGGATATCCTGCCTAGAATACTGGAGTCCTGGTGTGGTGCTATGGGTTAATGCACTGGACTGTAAAGTCGGTTTGAACTGTAAAGTTGGCAGTTCAAGCTCACCAGCCACTCCTCAGAAACCCTATACGGGGTGGCCACGGGTCAGAACTGACTGGACAGCCCTGAACAACAACGCCTAGGATACAACAATAACTTCCTAATTTGTTTTTCTACATCTCATGTGTGTACAGTAATCCACTGAGGAATCAGAATGCTGCCTTAGAAATAAATATCTCTCCAATAGTTTCTCATTAATCTTAGAACAAAACCCAGTGTCCTTCCAAAGGCCTTTAAGATCGAATTCACCCAGTCTCTGGCAATCTCTACAACTTCATTCCATTCCGTTCTAGATTATTCACTCTGATGTTCAGCTCCTCAAAAACCCATTTCCCATACAAAGTCTTTATACTTGCTATTTTCTCTGACTAGAATTCTAGAGAAAATAGCAATTCTTTCTCTTTTCACTCCTGTGCTCTTTCAGAAGTTTTCCCCTAAGGGATGCTTTTCTTAGCCACTCAATCTAAAAGAATAGTTTCTTTACTGTTTATGCTTTTAACCTTGAGTTTTTCCTTATAACAGTGAATGGTTTTCTATGTAGCAGTGTGGTAAGGGCTGGACTGTTAACTGTAAGGTTGATGGTCCAAATCTACTAGCCTTTCCACAGTAGAAAGATGAGGCTTTCTGCTCTCATAAAAATTTATAGTCTCAGTAAACCTAGGGAGCAGTTTAACTCTGTCCTTTAGGGTTGCTGCAAGAAACAGATGAGGCTTTCTTCTGCATTTAAAAATTTATAGCCATGGAAACCCTGTACACGGTCATTATGAATTGGAACTGACTGCACAACACACAACAGCAAAAACAGTATATGGTTTCTATGAGTAAGAATCAACTTTATTATTGGTTTGGTTTATGAATGTGCTATAGTCAGATTTCCAATGTTGTCAACAACAATTAATGCATATCCAGAAAAGGAAAACTCTGATTTCAGTAAATGGCAGTAAAATTGTCTCCTGAGATCTCTACTCTGGGAAAGCCGTTTTATATATATAAAGACAACTTTTAGGCTCTGGCAAAAATCTCCAGAGAAATTTCATTAAGATAATAGGCTATCCAAGGTTTGTTGTCATTCAGTTTAGCTACTTACTGTATTTATTAAGATAGAATTGTTGCATATGCCTTTGAAGCATAGTCATTTCCTTAAATATTTCATAGCCAGCAGCTGGGCATTTTGTTGTCTGTTATTCTAGTTATTTCATTTTATTCTCACCTACTTGAATGATAGCTAATTTCCTTTTATCTCTTAGCTTTGGTGGTGATGGTGGTTGTGTGCCACTGTAGCGACCCTATGTAGGGTTTCTGAGTTGTAAATCTTTACAGGAGCAGATAGCATCATCTTTCTCCAGGCATGATTTGAACCCCTGCCCTTGTAGCTAGCAGTCCAACTTGTAATCCACTATGATACTAGTGCTTCTTAAGTCTAGGTTTTTGTTGTTGTTGTTAAGTGCCATCGAGTTGGTTCCAACGTATGGCTATCCTGTATAGGGTTTCCGAGGAGTGACTGGTGAGCTTGAACTGCTGACCTTCCAGTTCAAACTGACTTTGCAGTCCAGAGCATTAACCCACAGTGCCATACTGGGACTCCTTAAGTTTGAGAGCAGAGTGAAAATAATAAAAAGCGTTTCTTGAAAAATCAGAAATACCCAAAAAAGGTCTTTACCGATTTCAAATTGGTTGTCAAACACTTATAAAGAAACTAAATGCCAATAAAATGATCCCACACAGGTGAAGGTGTCGTTTGGGTCAATATCTAGTGTTTCTCCTAGAAAGAAAATATATTGACTTACAGCACTTGTCTTGGTTCCTTTGTTTCAAATTGAGCTATTCTATTTATTGATGAAGATCAAAGACTACAGCCTTCGGTATGGATTGCATCTCAATGTAAAGAAAACAAAAATCCTCACCACTGGACCAATAAACAACATTTTTATCAACAGAGAAAAGATTGAAGTTGTCAAGGACTTCATTCTTCTTGGATCAACTATCAACACCATGGAAGCAGCAGTCAAGAAATCAAATGATGTATTCTGCACAAAACCTTTTAAGAGCAAAGATTTCTGTTTGAAGACTAAGGTGTATCTGACCCAAGCCATGGTATTTTCAATAATCTCATATACATGTGAAAGCTGGACAGTGAATAAGGAAGACTGTAGAAGAATTGATGCTTTTGAGTTATGGTGTTGGAAGAGAATATTGAAAATACCATGGACTGCCAAAAACCAACAGATCTGTGTTGGAAAAAGTGCAGCCAGAGTGCTCCTTGGAAGCCAGGATGGCCAAACTTCTTCTCTCATACTTTGGACATATTGTCAGAAGGGACCAGTCACTGGAGAAGGTTATCACGTTTGGTAAGGTGGAGGGTCAGAGAAAAAGAGGAAGACCCCCAGCAAGATGGATTGGCAAAGTGGCAGCAACAGTGGGTTCAAGCGTGGCAACAATTATGAGGTTGGCCCAGGATCGGGCAGTGTTTTGTTCTGTTGTGCATAAGGTCGCTATGAGTCGGCACTAACTTGATGACACCTAACAACAACAACTCTTGATGGCAGCATGGGAATAGGTTCTGTCACCCCCAATAGAGATGACTCGGTGCTTCATAACTTCTGTCACGTCCTTGAAGAATAACACTGCCCATCTTGGGCATGCTTCTCCTCCTTCTGTTCCTCAGATACTCTTTCCTTATCAATTTTCCTCACATGCCAATCTGTCATAGTTGAGGTTCCATGATCATTGTGACAAATGCTAAGAAGCAAATGTATGCTGAACATTGACCATTTATTGGGGATTTCATTCTACCTGTTGAGATTATGTGGGTGGTAATGGAAGTAGATGTTAGGAATTGGCTGTGACATAGGGAGAAATTCTGATCATCTGAAAGTGTTTGGGATCACATGATTCCATTGTTTACTTCATGTCTAATACTGCACAATGTACACAGTTCTATTGATGAAATAAAGACTATAAAACGTATTTCAAAACCTATCTTTTATAAAATCTTAAGCAAAAGTTTTCTGTTTTTCATGTTTCTTTAGTCAAGATATACATACATACATATACAGATATAGAGCAAAAAAGAGTGCAGCATCTATAATTTACTAATAGGTTAAATGATAATCAGAATCCATTTATTTCATCTACTCTCACAAGAATGGTAATAACATTATTAGGATATAACAAATGTGTCAAGCTCTGAGGATTTCTAAAGAGTCCTTTAAAACAATCGTATACTTAATAATTTAGCACTTTTCCTTTTTTGCCCTGCCATTATAATTCCTTTTCCTTTTGGCTACATTATTTCTCATTTAGCATTTAAAATTGCACAGAAATTGCATGACGTGAATATACCGTAGTATATATAACCATTATTCATGTTATTGTTATTTAGATAGTCCTTCAGATTTTCACCACAGATATTTTAAATGATCCTTCCATAGATATTTTCACAGATTTGGCTATTTTCTTATCATCATTGCTTTAACTTAGATTCTTGCAAGCAAAGTTTAGATCAAAGTACAAACATTTTATTGTGTTGTTACACTATCAAACTGCTCTCCAATTGACTTTATGAATTGCATATAAGGTGATGAGTAAAAAATTATTTACATTCATCCTGTAGAATTAATTTTAATCAACAGTTAGAAAAGACAAATACATCATTTTATAATATAATATCCTTGCTTTTCAATACACATTGTCTATCTGTCAACAAGCTTTTGTATTCCCTTATTAAAAAATGTTTTAGGCTGAGATGTGAGGCACAAATGCACCTCTGTTTTCACATCCTCATCAGAGGTGAATCTTCATGCTTGAAACTCTTCTTTCAGGGGACCAAACAGGTGAAAGTCCAATGGAGCAAGACCAAGACTATAAAAGGATGCTTTAGCATCTGAAAACGAAGTTTTTCAGAGTGTCAACAGTGTGGGCAGAGATGTGTGTGGACATGCATTGTCATGCAAGCTCACAATACCTCTTGGATAGCAGTTCTCTGTTTAATCCAAAGTTTAGGCTTCAGACCTTCAGTGATCATCTCACTATTATGAACACTGCTGATTGTTATACCTTCTTCCTGGTAGTGTTCCAATACTGGTCCTTGAGAATCCCAGAAAATTGCAAGCATCACTTTTCCAGGTGATGGTTGACTTTTGAAATTTTCTTGGTCAGCCATTGAGGTCGTCTCCATTCCAGACTCTGCCTTTTACTCTCAGGCTCATAGTGATGAATCCATGTCTCATCACAGCAACAATTTTTAAAAATAAGCTTTTACCTTTGAGTATCAGTCTAAATTTTGTTTGTAGATGTCCACATTCACACCTGTACAGCAGTGACATTGAACAGAAAGTGCTGATGAGACAGTGCAACCAACAGAAGTTTTAATTCAACCAGAATGTGGATAATTTTTGACTCACATGAGTACATCAAAAATCTTACCAGTAATATGCTATAATTGAGTCAACACTTCCACCTATCTATTATTATTATCATAATTATTTTACCATCTATATTATGGAGTCCTGGCATGGTGCTGTGGATTAATGCACTGGACTGTGAAATTTTGGTCGCTCTGGGTCAAAACTGACTCCACAGCATTTAACAACGTACTATTACTATACCACTGTTATTTTGTTAACTCAAGATACCAAGTTTTTAGATATGCTCTTTTTTTCCTTTTTAAAAAACTTCCCCCATTCTTACTACTTATAATTCTTACTTTTAAATTATCTGTTAATATTTTGGTGTGGAACTGTAGAACAAGCACTGGACTACAAGGTGGATTTGAGCAGATGGTGGCAGTTTAGCCCACCAGCTGTTCCTCGGAAACCCTATACAGGGTTGCTGTGAGCAGACTTGATGGCACTAAACAAAAATTTAATGGTGTAAAGTTAGAGTATATATGGGAGTCATGGTGTGGCTATGAAGGATAAAGCATTCGACCGCAAGGTCGTCTTGAACAGAAAGGTCGGAGGTTCAAACTCACCAGTGGCTCCTGGAAACTCTATACAGGGTTGCTATTAGTTGGAGCCCACTCGATAGCACTTAACAACAAAAGAGTGTATATGAGAGCTTGTGGACTTTGTTCTTTCGTGGACTACAAATAACACCAGGCTTCTTGTTGTTTAGGGCCGACGAGTTGGTTCTGACTCATACTCACCCAGTATCTGGTTTCTGAGGAGTAGCTGATGAGTTTGAACAGCTAACCTTGCAATTCAAATAACCTTGCGATCCAAGGTTTATCCTAAACAGTACCAAGGCAGGACTCCTAATGCCATGCTTAACTCATCATTATTTACATTTTTATTCCTTTGTTTACCTACACTGTATACCCCATCCAAATATTCAATGACCTAGCTAGTTCTTCAAGATCTTGTCTAACATTATATTCCTCATACTTACTTAAAGAATAGAAAGCTATACTAAAAATAGATGCATAAAACATTTTTTGAAACATCCATAATGGTAAAATGATTCAGATGAATTAGAAAATCATAAAGTCCTGTACTTAAGATACAATTAGAGATCATCTAGGGCCCAGCACAGGAGATGGGAGCTTTTAGATTGTCAGTAAACTTTTTAAATAAAGGAATGGATCTAGTATTTGGCTTTCATTTTATCAACAAGGAGCTTTTTAAAATGTGTCCCAGAAATAAAAAGTGATTTTTAACATGGTAATCAAGATTGCATAAAAAAAACTTAGCTCTTCACTATAATACAGTCTTATATACATTTGTATTAATTGCTAAAATTAAAAGCATTACAATAATGGCTTAGAGATGAACTTTAGACCTAAACTGTCTGGTTAAAAAATTGGCTCTTTTATTTTCTAGCTGTGTGGATTGGGCAAATGAGTACCTCTTTGATCCTAGGTTTCTTTATAAATGAAATGCAGATAATAATAGAACATGTCTCATTTATTATGAAAAAGAAATGGTTCGAGATACATATATTTAAAATAGTAGCACTTTGGAAATTGTTAATTATTCATATAAATAATTAAAAGCCTATTGATTAGTTCATTGGAGTACTTCCCTTCAATGAGATATCTTTCTCCTCTACAAAAGTTAAAAAAAAAAAAAAAAAAAGGCCTTTGTTTTCATAGCCTGATTCTTCATGCCTACAATTTTATCACAGAAATTTCTAGTTTTCATGAGATTCACAATAGGCATTGATCATAGGCATTTCTGGCTTGTTGTTGTTAAGTGCTGTTGAGTCAGTTCTGACTTATAGCAACCCTGTATAGGGTTTCCAAGGAGTGGCTAATGGGCTTGAACCAACAACCTAGCAGTTAGAAATTCAGTGCTTATCCTACAGTCCCACACCAGAACTCTGTATCTGGCTTAGCCCCATATTGAAATGCAAATTGTCTCACTAGGGATAAATGCTATCAGTCATTTATATTTTGAAAATATGTATTTAAAAAGATTTTTCTACTCATTCCATCTCACTGTAAGAAATTTTTCACTTGTGGAAATCCAGAGAAAGTTGAGAGACAAGTCACAGAGGAATTGGACAAACTCAGAAGACCCATTACTTCCTGTTTCTGCAGATCTGACTTTACCAAGCATGGATTTACTTATAAATGGTCCATCATGTATGCTGGATGCCTTATTGTATTTCATAAAAGGAGTGAAATTGTAGTATAGATTCTGGCAATTTTAAATGCTCTTTTCTTCTTCTGCATGAATGAATAAAAAACTAAATATATAAGATTGCACTTGTTTTATTTCTTTTCTACTTCATATTCTATACCTTAATATTTGCCCTAGTTCTTTTTTTATTTTCTTCTCTTAGTCCAAATCTTATGGCAAGAAGAAAAGGATGTGTAGTATGAATTATCTAATGTTGAATAATCTAATGTCTGTTCTAGCCACTCCTCAGATACCATATACAGAGTTGCTATGAGACCTCTACCAATACAGACACCTCTTATCTATCAGTTCATTGTACTGGATGACTTGCCTGATGCTGTGATAATGGAAGCTATGTCACAAGTACTTTAAATTCCAAAAGGGTCACCAATGATAGATAAGTATCTGCCGAGCTTCCAAATTAAGACACAGTAGGAAGGAGAGACAGACAACTTCCAAATGCTTAGCTACTGAAAACCTTATAAATAGCAGTGGAACACTGTCAAATAGCACCAAAATATTGAATATTAAAATAGTATGAATAGCACCAGAATATTGTCAGATATAGTACTGGAAAATGAGCCCCTCAAGATGGAAGACAGTCAAAATACGACTGAGGAAGAGTTGTCTCCTCAAAGTGGAGTTAATCATGATGATGTGAAAGGAATGAAGATTTCAGAATCTTCATATATGTAAGTAAATGATAGGGCATAACACAAAATTTGGAAGTTTTGAAAAATGAAATGGAATGTGTAAACATTGATAACCTAGACATTAGTGAGTGGAAAGAATCAGTATTGGCCATTTTGAATCCAACAATCACATGGTTTACTATGGCAAGAATAACAAATTGAAGAACAATTGCATCTCATTCATCATCAAAAATCAGATTTCAAGATTTTTCTTGAAGTATGAAGCTGTCTGTGATAGGATAGTATTCATATGCCTAGAAGGAAGATCAGTCAATACCACTATTATTCAAATTTATGCACAAACTACTGAAACCAGTAGGATGAAATTGAATAATTCCACCAACTTCTTCTGTCTGAAATTTATCTGATATGCAATTAAGACGTACTGACAATTTCTGGCAATTGGAGTGCAAAGGTTGGCAACAAGAGGAAGGATCGGTTGTTGAAAACTATATATCCTTGCTGATAGAAACAATGCTGGAGATCCCATGATAGAATTTTGAAAACCAATAACTTCATTGCAAATACCTTTTTTAAACACAAAGATGACTGATTATACACATGGGCCTTAGTAGATGGAATACACAGATATCACATAGACTACATCTATGGAAAGAGACGGTAGAAAAGCTACATATCACCAGCCAAAACAAGACCAGGGGAAGACCATCAATCGCTCATATGCAAGTTCAGGCTGAAGCTGAAGACAATTTTAAAAAGTCAGTAAGAGCCTAAATATTACTTTGGATATATCCCACCTGAATTCAGAAAGCATTTTGAGAACAGATTTGATGCATTTGAGGCTAATGATGGAAGACCAGAAGAGTTGTGGGATGATATAAAAAACATCACACAGAAAGAAAGCAAAAGTCATTAAGAAGATAAGAAAGAAGGAAAAGACCAAAGTGGATGTCAGAAGAGACCCTGAAACTTGTTTTTTACCTTGCAAGTGGAAGAAATGAGGAGGCAAAGTCACTGAACAGAAATATTCAAGGGGTGGATAGAGAAGATAAAGTCAAAGATTATAATGAACTGTACTAAGACATGCAGTTAGAAAACCAAAAGGGAAGACCAGGCTTAGCATTTCTCAAGCTAATACAACTGAGGGAAAAATCAAGTCTCAATTTGAAATACCGCAGGATTCTGTGGACAAAACATTGAATGATGAAAACAGCATAAAAAGATGGAAGGAATACACAGAGTCATGGCACTAAAATGTGGTGGTCAATGTTCAACCATGTCAAGAGGAAGCATAAAACAAATAACAAATGGTAATGAAGGAAGGCATCCTCATGTGATGCTGTGGGTTAATACACTAGACTGCAAAGTCAGGTTGAGCTGCAAGGTTGGTGGTTCAAGCTCACCAGATGCTCCGTGGAACCCCTATACAGGGTCACTATGGGTCAGAACCAATTTGACAGCACTTAACAACAACAACAAACAATGAAAGAAGCAGTCCAAGGTGCACTAATGGTATTGGCAAAGAACAAGGCTCTGGGAATTGATGGAATACAAAATGAAATATTTCAATAAACTGATGCAGCACTACATGCTTTCACTTATCTATGCCAAGAAATTTGGAACACAGATACCTGACCAATTGATTAGAAAATATTTATATTTGTGCCCATTCCAAAGAAAGGCAACACAATGGAAAGCAGACATCATGGGACAAGATCATTAAGATCACATGCAAGTAATATTTCACTAAAGAAAATTTAAAAATGGCTGCAACAGGGAACTGCCAGTGATTCAAGCTGGATTCAGACGAGAATGTGGAATGAGAGATATGATTGCTGATGTCAGATGGACCTTGGCTGAAAGCAGAGGACACCAGAAAGATGTTTATCTGTGTTTTATTGATTATGCAAAGGCTTTCAACTCTGTGGATTATGACAATTTATGAACAACATTGCAGAGAATGGGTTTTCCTAAACACTTCATTGTGCTCATGAGGAGCCTGTACATAGAAAAAGAAATAGTTGGTTAAGCAGAACAAGTGGCACTGGACAGTTTAAAATTAGGAAAGGTGTGCACTAATTATTTAATCTGTATGATGGGCAATTTAATCTGAGAAACTGGATTATGTGAAGAAGAACGTGGCATCAGTATGGGAAGAAGCCTCATTAACAAGCAACATGCAGATGATACAACCTTGTTTGCTGAAAATGAAGAGGACTTATTGATAAAGATCAAAGGCTATGGCCTTCAGTATGAATTACACCTCAATGTATAGAAAAGAATTGAAAACTCCTCACCACTGGACCAATAAGTATTATGATAAATGGAGAAAGATTGACGTTGTCTAAGACTTCATTTTGCTTGGATCCACTATCAACATTCATGGAAGCAGCAGTCAAGAAATTTAAAAAAACAATGCATTAGGCAAATCTGTTACACAAGATATGTTTAACATTTTCCAAAGCAAAGATGTCAGATTTAGGACTAAGGTGTGCCTGACCTAGTCATGGTATTTTCAATGGCTTTTTATGCATGTGAAGGTTTGACAATGAATAAGGAAGATTAGAGTAGAATTGATGCATTTGAGTTATTGTGCTGGAGGAGAATATTAAAAGTATCATTGATGGCCAGAAAAATAAACAAATCTGTTGGAATAAGTACAAACAGGATATTCCTTAGAAACCAAGATGGCAAGACTTCATCTCTCATATTTCAAAAATATTATCAGACAGGACCAGTCTCTGGAGAAGAACATCATCCTTGGTAAAGTGGAAGGTCCCAGTCTCTCTGTATCCTTGTCACTATCTGATGTTTTCTGTTTTTTTTTGTGTGTGTGTGTGTGTTTAAACTTTACTGTTAGTGTTGGTGTGAGATGATAGCTCATTATTGTTTTGATTTGCGTCTCTCTTATACCTATGAGTCAGAACTAACTTGATGGCACTTAATAACAACAATGGTGAATGAATGTGAACATTTCTTCGTATGTTTGCTGTCTGATGGTGGGACTGTAAAATGGTGAAGCCACACTGGAAAATGGCATGGCACTTCCTCAGAAAGTTGAAAATAGAAATACATTGTTGTTGTTAGGTGCTGTCAAGCCCTAGAAATCTCTCTACTTGGTATATATCCACAAGAAATCAGAGCCAGGACACAAATAAATATATGCACATCACAGCACTATTCACAATAGCAAAAATATGGAGACAATTTAATTCCATCATTGGAAGAGTCTGCTCATATAAAGATTTACAGCCTCGGAAACCCTGTGCAGGGTCACTATGAGTTGGAACCAACTCCACGGTACTTAACAACAACAGCAGTGGAACAGTAGATAAACAAACTTTGGTACATACACATAATGGATCTACAAAACACCTCATAACGTGGATGAACATGGAGGACATTATGACGAGTGAAATTAGTCAATCAC
>NW_006408528.1:19034679-19036008 GCF_000296735.1 Chrysochloris asiatica | reverse complement strand
TTTCTGTATTACCTTTAGCAAAACTTTGCTCACTTGAGATATCAAAGAGATTGTTCGATGATTTCCGCATTCCGTTGGGTCACCTCTCTTTGGTGAGTAGTGCCTGGGATCTTGAAAGCTCATGAGCAGCCATCAAAGGTACAACTATTGGTCTCTCCAAGTACGGAAGAAAGAAGAGTGATAGGAATTGAAGAGGCTTAGAATGTGCAGGGTCGCTATGAGTCGGAACCGACTCCACGGCACTTAACAACAACAACAGAATCAATTGGTACAATGGACTAATGGAAGGAATATGTGAACATCAGTCTCCATGACTCTGAGACCAGAAGAACTTGATGGTGCCCAGCTACCTCTACCAACTGCTCTCAAAGGGATCATATTAGAGGGTTCCAGATAGAGTGGGAGAAAATGTGGAACAAAATTCAAAATTTTCAATAATATAGAAAACAGACTAGGTTTAAATGTCAGAAAGAGACTGGAGGACCCTGACACTATGGCCGTCAAACACCCTTCAGGTCCAGAAAGGAACTCAACTTTTTCGTCCAATTTTCAGCCAATCAGTAGAGAGTGTAATGTGTATGTGTGTGTGTGTTTAGGAAAGTGAGGTGGGGTGCAGCAACACTAAAATCAAAAGGGCAACATTTTCCTAAGGACAAAGTTAGAAGGGCTAGGAAGGCGGGTGAAGTACAAATAGAAGCCATAGGGAGGAAGCTGGATAATTGTTGCATGGAGGGTATTGCAACAATTGAGATGAAGTGAAGTGTATGATTTGTTGAATGTAACGCTGATGATCTTGTCTGTAAACCTTGACTCAATTCATAATATTTCCAAATATTAAGCAAATGTCAATTAAAAACATTGTATATGTAAAAAATCAGATGTTAGATTTTGAAGACAATGAACTTTCATTCTCATACTTTTCCTCCAAGCAGTCCATAGTACTTTTAATATTGCTCTACAACACCGTAATTCGAATGCATCAATTTTTCTACAGTCTTCCTTATTCACTGTACAACTTCCACATACATATGTGGCAACTGAAAAGACCATGGCTTGGGTCAGGTGCACCTTATTCCTCAATTAGACCTCTTTGCTTTTGAACCCTTTAAAGATCGTGGGCAGCAGACTTGCCTAATGCAATATGTTGTTTAATTCTTGACTGTTACTTCCATAAGTGTTGATAGTGGATCCAAGCAAAATGAAGTATTTGAGAACTTCACTTTTTTTTCTCCTTTTATAGGTCCAGTGGTGAGGATTTCTGTTTTGTTTACATTGAGGTGCAGCCCATATTGAAGGCTTGTAATTTACGTCCTCTTAGCTTTCAGCAGC
>NW_006408528.1:19012600-19033729 GCF_000296735.1 Chrysochloris asiatica | reverse complement strand
AAAATATTTTTTTCAGTTCTTTCAGCTTGAGAAATGCTGAGTGTGTTCTTTCCTTTTGGTTTTCTCACTCCAGGTTTTTACACATTTCATTATAAAACTTACCTTTGTCTTCTCAACCTGCCCTTGGAAATTTTCTCTTCAGCTCTTTTACCGCCTTACTTGTTTTATGTGATTTAGCATCTCTACACTGCAGAGTAACTTCCAGAGACTCTTTTGACATTGATTCTGGTCTTTTCGTTCTTTCTTGTCTTCTTAATTACCTTTTGATTTCTTCCTGTTTGATGTTCTTGATATCGTCTTCAAATCTTCTTGTCTTCAATTATTAATGTATAATACATCAAATCTGTTCTTAAAATGACCTCTAAATTCAAGTAGGATATATTCCAGGTTATATTTTGACTCCTGTAAGCTTGTTTTAAAAAATTTCAGCTTCAGCCTGAACTTGCATATGATCAATTAATTGATGGTCTTAAAAACACTTAAAATCTTAGAAATAAAGGTCAACATTTATTAATAGAGTGGACCTATAGTTTATTAACAGAGTTGACATTGTGCCCAAGTCAGCCAGAAGGTACTAATATACCCTACTTCATAATGAAATGGGTATATGACTTATATCAACATAAAAAGTATATAGATAAATATGAGTTTTTATTTTTATATGAAAAATGTTTAAACTATATTGGCTGGATTATCTAGAGAAGCAAAACTAGTGAAATAAATATGAGTATTGGTTGGGCTGCTAAGCACAAGTTGAACAGTTTGAGTTCACCAGTCACAGCAAAGGAGAATGATGAGGCTTTCTGGTCCGATAAAGATTAACAGCCTCAGAAATGCTATACGGGGTAACCACAAATCAGAACTGACTATGGCACACACCACTATGTATATGTATATACATAGAGAGACAGGGGAGCATGGTGGTGGCTCTGTAGCATACGCTCTGAACTGCAAACCTCAAGGTTAGTGGTTTGTGCCTACCAACCACTCTGTAGGAGAGAGATGAAGCTTTGTGCACCAACAAACAATTACAGCCTCAGAAACCATATATAGGGTTGCTGTGAGTCATAATTGACTTGGCAGCACTTAACAACAATAGAGAAAAAGAAAGATTGATTTATACCTAGAAGATAGTTCATATTCATTATTGCAGAGCCTAGAAAGTCTCAACTCTGTGGGTTGAGGGTCAAGATGGAGGCTTCTCCTGATTCACCTAGCTGCAAGGACTTACTTACAAATCCAAGATCACCAGGTCAGAAGTCAAAACAGGTTTTAAAGTCTATAAAGTGTGACTAATCACAAAGTCCAGAGGTTAGATGATGATAAATCAGATACAGGAGCAAGCACAAGTCAGCAGGCTTTCCCAGAATGTCAATGTATTTGTCACATCCCCAAGGAGACTCTTCTTACAACTGGCTGATCACATCAGCTCACATCACAGGGAACAGTTCCATCATTATGAGAATCATGGCCAACCTAAGTTGACATACAACCTTAATGATCACACTTTCAAACTAAAAACTAATGACAACACATCCACATACAGCCAACTGATTTTTGACAAAGGGCCTAAATATATTGCATGAGGAGGAGATAGTCTCTTCAGCAGATGGTGCTGGCAGAACTGGAAAGCGATATGCAAAATATTGAAAGAAGACCTTTAACTCACACCATATACAAAAACCAACTCAGCATGGATTAAAGACCTAAATGTGAATCCCAGAATTAAAAAGGCTTTCAATGAAAAAATGGGACAAATTTTAGGGGGAATGAAAGAAGAATGCTGATGGGAGGATGTTTAGACAAGTTTGTATGGGCTAAGTGGGATAGAGGAAAATAAAGATGTATGCTCAACCTTGGAACACCAGGGCTCTGAGATACAGGGATTGAGACATGGTTGGAATGGGTAAAAGGGGGGAAATAATGTTAAGATGCTTGGATGTCTTACAAATTTTGGTTTCACTTGCTTATTATTCTAAATTAGACACTTGAGAGGAAGAGAGAGGAATAGCCAGAAATATCGCTATAGAAAGCTTGTAAGTCTGTTTTGTGCCTATAACTGATTGGAATACCTAAAATGGGGCTAGAAATTGCCCAGTGAAAGAGGCTTCCTGCAGAGCCTTTGAATTACATAAGACCTTAGGTGGAATCCTGATCCCCATCCAGAATCTTCTGATGTGGGCCATTTCCACTTAAAAAGACATGCAGACCAGCCTGGAGCAGCTAGAGGAACAGTGATACTTCTTAAAGAAAGACTAGCAGGAAAAGTCAAAAACAAAAATGGCAGTCTGATCGACTACTACAAGAACAAGCAAGTTCACCAGGGAGCCAACAAGGCAAGCAATCAAGTCCCCTCAGGGCAAACCCCCTTCCAAGATTGAAACTCAAAAGGAATACACAAGCAAGCATCTAACCTTGCTGGTGACCACGTTGGTCTACTGATAACGGGAAGTGGAGGAAAAACAGCAATGAAGCTGTGAGTTAAGTCTGATCACATTCAATAGACTCTTGTCAACCTGGATTGAGACCTGGTTGGCCAGTTGTACAGCAATACCTGGGGACTCCTGAGCCCATGAACAGGGACATAGCCACAGAAGACTAGAGCAGAGAGTGAAGTGTCCAGCTGATATGAATTAAGGGAGACGCATAAGAATGCCCATACTTGCAGATAGTACCAATTTGACCTAGCTTCAATGGCTGGATGATCAGAACTCAACTAGAGGAAGAACAAAAAGGAAAAAAAAAAAAAAGAGTAATCTGCTACAATTTGATGAACTTTACCTTTACTTATCTATGTAGTAGTTTAAAAGAGGGAATGAATCTTTACAGCAAGGATCATTTCCACCTTCTCTGTACACAGGGTTGACAGGGCTGGGCAACTTAGACATTGGCTACCCAAAATGAGGTGACTGCAAAGGCACAAAGTGACTGGCTTACAAGTTTTCACGAGGGAGCTTAGTTTCACAGGGTGCGGGGGAATGTAGAGCCTCCAATGAGTGGTTTCCAACCTGTCTAGATGGGACTGGTGAAAGAAGATGGGAATAAGACTCTTGTGGTTCAATAGCGAATAATTTGCTATCAGGACTGATTGTGAATGTTGCAAATGTAAAGGTAGACCACAAAAGGAGGGGTGTGGTTGATCTTGCGATCTGGGAGCTGAGGACCCTGGAACCATCAAGGGAGAAGAGTGGAGTGCATGACCCTATCCATAGAAGCAACAATGTCAAAGATGGAGGCAGAGACGATAATGTGGAGAGATGGAGTTGGTGGGGACTCTAGACTCAAAGAAGGAGCGGGGTTGTGTGCTGGTAGATGGGGGCAGGCTTGCAGGGTATGCCCTTTGGTTGTTTGAATGGTTATATATTCCTGAGTGCTTCTGTGTACATCCAAAAATAAAACAGAGGAAATGGAAGCAAATGCTGTTGAATGATGATGTATGGAGGGAATTGTAATGATTGCAATGAAACAAAATATGATAGAATGAATGTAAAGCTGATGTTCTCCCATGTAAATTGTCACTCAATTCACATTAAACACTTAAAAAACAAAACAAAAACTAATGACAGCAGAACCCCACTGAAGGTCTCAAAAGACCTAAGGAAATAACTCAGCTATGTTGCTACTTAGAACCTTCACACCACACCCCCTGACTTCCATGTATCTGTATCACTGCTACATTATGTAGTTGAAGAGCAACAAACTAGAAATACTGGTATTTCTATTTTTTAATATGTGCTTTTCACCAATTTGTTTTGGATCCCTTATCCTTGGGCAAAATGCTATAATTCTCTAAGTTTCAGAATCAATAGGTCTGACACTGACAAAGAAACCTACCCATGCAATATCAATAATCAAGGGCCGTTGGCAGCCTGAGGGCAGGTATCTGAGCACTGAAGGAATGCAGAGTTGGCTCAGATTTTGGCTTGTGAAGCTTCTCCTAGGGTTTAGGGGGATGCTGTATCCTCCCATCAGTGTCAGGCACTGCAGTTCCTTCATGGCCCACAGCCCAACAACTAGGTGATTAGGGTGATGAAGTGATGAACTCTACTCTAGTAGCTCGTTGTCCCTTTGCCCCTTATCCCTTGGAGCACTGTAGTTGGGAAAAAGTATCTAACTGAAAAGCTGCCCCCCACACCCCAAGTACTTTTGGACAATTCCCACCAGGACCTTGTTATAAAGCCTATTGCTGGATTTCCATCTCCAGTTTTATTTCCATTTCCTGAACCATCAGCATTTTTTTTATATCAATCAGGAGGTGTTTGTGAACTTTCTCTGTTTGAACTCAGCCAATGCTGAATTTATTTTCCAGGTAGTCTAATTTTATTATAAAAAACTGAACTCCAAAATTAAACTGGAATCATATCAGGTATCTTGGGAGTCTGAAATTTGTGCCCTATTGGCTTTATCATATTTTATTTCCTTATATGAAAAAGAAACAAAAACAAAACTCTTATTCAAGTTGTCAAAAAGAGTGCATGGACTTGAAGGATTCAAGAGCATCCAGCTATAGCCACAAATCTTCTAGTCACACATTTGTGAGCTAAAATGGCATGTACATTGTAACTGAACATTACTCATGCTCCTCTTTATTCTCTCGCTTGCTCTCTCTCTGTCTCTGACTGTCTCTCTCTCTGTCTCTGACTGTCTCTCTTTGTCCTGACTGGCATCATGCTAACCTAGGAACCAGTTTCAAAGCTGACATGCTGGTTTCATATCCTGAGCTACAGGCTCCTACACGTCTTCTTCTTTATAGTTCTATAGGACCTATGCAGACCTGGGTTATGGTAGGTGCTCCATGAGTATTTGATTCAATAAAATGAACTTAAATGGGCCTACCACATCTGTACTCAAACTGTTTTTTCAGAGGTTAGAATGCATTCTGGCAATATGCAATAGAATTGCTGGTCTAGAGCATCAGCTTTGTTCAGGGGTCACTCTGGAGACCACCACTCATCTGTTCAGTTTGTCATACTGTGGTGGCTTGTGAGTGCCGTGATTCTGAAAGCTATGCCACCAGAATTTTAAATACCACCAGGGTCACCCATGGTGGACAGGTTTCAGATGAGCTTCCAGACGAAGACAAATTAGGAAAAAGGAGAGACAAACTATTCCAAATATTTAGTCACTGAAAACCTTATGAAGAACAGAGAAACACTGTCAGATATAGTGCCGGAAAATGAGCCCCTCAGGATGGAAGGCACTCAAATGTGACTGGGGAAAAGCTGCCTCCTCAAAGTAGAGTTGACTGTGATGATGTGAATGGAGTAATGCCTGTGGGAGTAAAGCTCTTGGGACCTTCATTTGCTGATGGGGCACAACTCAAAATGAAGAGAAACAGTTGTAAACATAGATTAATAATAGGAACATGGACTGTATGAAGTCTGAATCTAGGAAAATTAGAAATTGTCAGAAATGAAACAGAACGCATAAACATCAGTATCTTAGGCAATGGACAGGTACTGGCCATTTTGAATCTGACAATCACATGGCTTACTATGCTGGGGATGACAGATTGAAGAGGAATGGTGTTGCATTCATTGCCAAAAAGAACATATACAGATCAGTCATGAGGTGCAATACTGTCTGTGATAGGATAATATCCATGTGCCTACAGGGTAGACCAGTTAATACCACTATTATTCAGATTTATGCACCAACCACTAAAGCCAGTGAGGATGAAATAGATGAATTCTACCAACTTCTTCAACCTGTAATTGATCAAACATGCAATCAAGATGTATCGATCACTACCGATGATTAGAATGCAACGGTTGGAAACAGAGAGTAAAGATTAGTAGTTGGAAAATATGGCCTTGGTGATAGAAATTATGCTGGAGATCATATGATAGAATTCTGAAAAATCAATTATTTGTTCATTTGAAATACCTTCTTTAGACAGCATAAAAAATGATTATACACGTGAACCTTAGCTGATGGAATACACAGAAATAAAATTGGCTACATCTGTGGAAAGAGATAGTGGAAAAGCTCTATATCATTGGCCAAAACACGGCCGGGGGCAGACTGGGAAACAGACCATCAATTGCTCACATGCAAATTCAGACCAAAGCTGAAGAAAATGACAACAAGCATACAAACACCAAAATATGACCTTGAATATATCCTACCTGAATTTAGGGATCATTTGAGGAACACATTTTATACATTAAACAATAAAGAGTGAAGACCAGAAGAGTTGTGGGATGACATCAAGAACATCATACAGGAAAAAAGCAAAAAGTCATTAAGAAGACAAAAAAGAAGGAAAAGTTCAAAATGGATGTCAGAAGAGACATTGAAACTTGCTTTCCAAAATAAGATGCTAAAGCAAATGGAAGATATAAGGAGGTACAAAAGCTGAACAGAAAATTTCAAAGGTCAACTCGAAAAGATAAAGTAAAATATTACAAAGAAATATACAAAGATTTGGAGTCAGAAAACACAAAAAGGAAAGAACATGCTCAGCATTTCTCAAGCTGGGGGAACTGAAGAAAAAACTCAAGCCTCGACTTCCGTTATTGAAAAATTCTCTGGGCAAATTATTGAATGATGCAGAAAACATCAAAAGAAGATGGAAGGAATACACAGAGTCACTATACCGAATGGAAATTGTTGGTGTTCAACCATTTCAATAGGTAGCATATGATCAAAAAACAATGGTATTGGAGGAAGAAGTCCAAGATATATTGAATGAATTGGCAAAGAAAAAGGCACTGGGAATTGATGGAATAATAATTGAAATCTTTCAAAAAGTGAGGCAGCACTGGAGGTACTCATTCCTCTATGCCTAGAAATTTGGAAGACAACTATCTGGCCAACTGATTGGAAGAGATCCATATCTGTGCACATTCCAAAGAGAGGTGACCCAATGGGATGCAGAAATCATTGGACAGTATATTTGATATCCCATGCGAGTAAAGTTTTATTAAAGGTAATACAGAAATAGCTGTTCAAGCCAGGTTCAGAAGAGGCCATGGAACAAGGGATATCATTGCTGATGTCCGATAGATCTTGCTTGAAAGCAGAGAATATCAGAAAGATGTTTACCTGTGCTTTATTGACTATGCAAAGGCTTTCGATTGTGTGGATCATGACAAGCTATGGACAACATTGTGAAGTATGAGTATTCCAGAACACTTAATTGTGCTCATGAGGAATCTATACCTGGACCAAGAGGCAGTTGTTCGAACAGAGCATGGAAACACTGAATGTTTTAAAATTAAGAAAGGTGTGTGGCAAGGTTGTATTCTTTCACCATACTTATTCAACCTGTATGCTGAGCAAATTATTTGAGAAGCTGGGTTCTATGAAGAAAAACATGGCATCAGGATTGGAGGAAGACTCATTAACAACCTGCGATATGCAGATGATACAACCTTGCTTGCTGAAAGTGAAGAGGACTTAAAACATTTACTGATGAAGATCAAAGAGCACAGACTTCGGTGTGGATTTCATCTCAATGTATAGAAAACAAAAATCCCCACCATTCTTATCAACAAAGAAAAGATTGAAGTGGTTAAGGACTTCATTCTTCTTGGATCAACCATCAACACTCACAGAAGCAGCAGTCAAGAAATCAAACGATGTATTGCATTAGGCAAGTCTGCTACACAAGACCCTTTTAAAGTGTTGAAGAGCAAAGATGTCAGCTTGAGGACTAAGGTGCTCCTGACACAAGCCATGGTATTTTCAATAAACTCATATGTGGGCGAAAACCGGACAGTGAATAAGGAAGACCTTAGAATAATTTATTCTTTTGAGTTATGGTGTTGGAGGAGAATATTGAAAGTGCCATGGGCTGCCAAAAGAACCAATAGATCCATTTTGGAAGAAGTGCAGCCAGAGTGTTCCTTGGAGGCCAAGATGTCCAAACTTCGTGTCTCATAACTTAGACATATTGTCAGGAGGGACCAGTCACTGGAGAAGGATACCATGTTTGGAAAGGTGGAGGGTCAGAGAAAAAGAGGAAAACCGTGAAAGAGAGAAATGAATTGGCCAAGTGGCAGCATCGATGGAGTCAAGCATGTCAACTGTAGTGAGGTTGGCCAAGGATCAGGCGGTGTTTCGTTCTGCTGTGCATAAGGTCACTCTGAGTCATTACCAACTTGATGGCACCCAACAATAACAACATAGTGATCCTATAAGGCAGAGTTGCTGTGAGTTCAAATTGCCTCAAAGGATTTCTGAGTCTAAAATCCTTACAGGAGTAAATTGCCATATCCTTTTCCTAAGGAGCTGGTGTGTTGGAAATGCCGACCTTTCAGTTATTAACCAAGTGCTTAATCATTGTGCCACTGGGTTTCCTTATAAAGACCTTCAGGAGGGGAAATGTCCTGATATAAAAGATGTAGCATTCTTCAGAACATTCTCAGACTTGTTAATGTTCAGGAAACTCTTACCTCATTCTGGGGGAGGCTTGCAACAATTTTTTTTGCTATTGCTGTTGCTGCAATTGCACTTCCTCACAATCCTCCCCAAATCCCTTCTATCTCTGCACCTCCAAAAACAAGGTTCAGCCTGTATTCTATCACATGAGTCTTTTTGTATTCTTTTGCAGAAGAAAGCCTATTTTAAGAGATCAAGGAACTGTTCTTTGCAGTAAAGTATCCTCTGAATTTGCATGTTGATGTAATTAGGAGAAAATATTATTAAAATACAAATGCCACTTGGACTATTTCAATTGTGATAACGTGCAATACTATAAACTGTTTAGTCATAATAAGTCTTAGCTTCTGATACTGTTGTGATTGTTAAATGCTCTCAAGTCAGTTCTGACTCACAGTGACATGGTATAGGGTTTCCAAGAAGCAGCTGGTGGGTTTGAACTGCCCACCTTGTGGTTTGAAGTCCAGTGCTGATCCTACAGCGCACACCAGGAGCTTCTGATACTAAGCACATGATAATTATGTTTTGGAATGTCCTTGATTAGAAAAACAATATTGTTCTATTGTTACAAGGATTGGAGTTCTGATGTGGCGTTGTGGGTTAATAAGCTGGACTGCATGGTTGGTTTGTGAACCACAAGGTTGGTGTTTCAAGCTTACCAGGCTCTTCTCAGAAACCCTATACAGGGTTGCTATGAGTCAGAACCAATTCGATGGCATTTAACAACCGCAACAACAAAAGCACAATACTTAGTAAGTTTTCTGGAAATCATCATTCTGAATATTAAACAAATTGTCCAATGCTTCTCTCTTTGATAACAAAACACTCTTTATAAATAGATTCCTTTTGGGAGTTAAAATTGACATCCAACAGCATCAACCAAGCACTGAAAGATCTATGCTTTTGATATGTGATTATATTTTCCCCTCAGCCACTTTCCAGAGCAATATGATTCAACAAAGTTGCACTTACTGTTCCTCCAAAACAGAATCGGCATGTATGCACAGTAGCCCAGCCTTTCCCAATGCACTTTACAACGTTTCAGCCTTTTCTCATATTTCTATATAGTTTGGGTCCAGAAATGTACTCATTCAGGTTTTTCCTTTTTGATTCTTCTGACACTTTCAAAGTATTTATTGAGTTATTTTGTCCAAATAGACCCCGTAAATATTCAGATACAGAATTAAGTCCACACAAGCCTGTGAGACACTTGACTTATTCCTAAAAATGTCAAGTTACGTTGAAATCTGGAAACAGGAAGGCTTTTTATAGCAAAGATCAGATTGGGATCCTTTTCTATATGGAAAGGTGCTCAGTAGTAAAATTCTGAAGACAACAAACAAACACAGAAAGTCCAAACCCTAATTTTTTGTCTAATGTAGGGTTTGGACTTTCTGTAACAGAATAGCTTTGGGCAAGATAGACCCTTTTCCTTGATTATAGTGAAGCTGTCCCATATCAGAGTCTTTGTGGTTTCTTTTTTGTCATTTTTGAATGTCATTTTTTTCTATATAATTTCATGAATTGTTTCTTTCACAACTTTTAGACACAACAGACCAATCTTCAAAGGTCCTTCCTTGAATTCCCAAATAAAGCACCTTTCACGTCATTATAGACACTAGTCTGGTAGCATAATGGTTACAAGTTGGGCTGCTAACCTCAAGGTCAGCAGTTTGAATCCTACCAGACTTTCTGCTGAAGAAAGATGAGTCTTTCTGCTCTGGTAAAGATTTATAGCCTTGGAAGCCCTATGCAGGGTGGCTATGAGTAAAAATCAACTGCACAGCACCTGAGCACCACCACCTATCTGTTTATTGCCTTCATAGCACGGACTAGCATTTTATGTATGTATGTTTTCATGTTTGTCATATGTCTGTACTATAGCAGAAATATTATTCTGAGTTACCCTTCTTTCTTGCTGTATTAATAACACCCACAGTAGCTGTGTGAGGATCTGACTCACAGATTATTAAGGTCTTTCCATGCCAGTCTTTCATATCTAGTGAGTAACAGGATCAACTGGAGTTTCTTCAGCTGGTGGAAAGCACATATCTAGAATTGTTCCTCAGAGAGTTCTTTGCTGGCAATATGGAACATGGATTCAAGAATAGAGATCTTAGTGACAGAAAAGTCAGTAAAAGTCTTAGATTTATTTTCTTCTGTATAAAATAGCTCATATTTCTCTAATTTGTATTTCTTCATAGAATATATTGTTATTTTTAAGTGTCTTCAAGACGGTTCTGACTCACAGCAACCCTGTAGAGGATTTCTGACAAATGTTTGGTGAGTTTGAACCATCAACCTTGCAGTTCAAACCAATCTTGCAGTTCAGTGTATATTCTACAGTGCCATACTGGTTGTTGGCTGTTAAGTGCCTTTGAGTTGGTTCTGACTCATAGCAACCGTATATAGGGTTTCCAAGGAATGGCTGGTGTGCTTGAACCACTGGCCTTGTGGTTTGAGCCGACCATGCGATCCAGTGCTTATCCTACAGAGTCACACCAGGATTTCCCTTATATAATATTGCTGTCCTCATGTTCTGTTCAGTCAGCTTTGACTCATTGTAACTCCATATAGAGTTTCCAAGGAGTGACTGGTGAGTTTGAATGCCGATCTGCTGTTCCAACTGACCTTGTGGTCCAGTACTTACCCTACAGTGCCACATCAGGACTCTTTTTATATAATATGGTAGTGGTGGTTATGTGCCGTGGGTATTTAAACGGAAAATATGTTGCAAGCTGAAGGAAATCTGTTTTTTATATCTATTAAACATCACATATTATATATATGTATGTGTGTGTGTATAGTATAAACACTCTTCCCCCAAGATGGTATTTTAATGGCTTCTTGGAGGTCACATAGCAAATAAAACTTCTTAAATATACATGATATGAAACACACCTGAAGAGGGTGTCAGAAAACTTGCAGGCCACATCATTGTGGAGGATTTGTAATTCCTGGTGCTAAGTAGGTACATGGGAGGGTCTCAAGTCCTGTCCTATGTGGATGCTCTGGAGTCAGGAGGTATCCAGGCTGCTTGTGTTGTGATCTCAGACTCTTGTGGTTCTGCCTCTGCTGCAGTAGTACTCCATGATTCTCAAGGAAGAGTTTCTCTCTTCCGCAGCCATTAGAAGTCTCTGAGTTCTTCACCAAATTCAGCTTTGTCCAACCCAAGCATGCACAAGGTGTACTCAGGGCGTTTCAAGGCATCACACCACACTACCACCTCATCATGTTTAAAAGCGTTTCCAATCAGGTTTAGCCTCTTTAGAGTTTTACTGCTGGTGAGTGAGGAGGCGAGGTCCTCACAGCAGGCACTAGTCAGCTGACACACATCCACTCCAAGACTCTTTAAGTGACAATTGGGATGGGTCAGAGCTTTACACAACAGCTTCACACCCCTCTCTTCTAAGTCATTGTCCCCAATTTCCAGATTCTGGAGGTTTGGATTGCTTGTGAGGACTAAGGCAATGTTTTGACAGTCCTCAGCAGTGATGAAGCACCTCACCAAGCAAACTGACTGCAGGCAGCAGTTTGGGTGTCTTAAGGCCTCACACAGAAGTGCCAAATGATGGTCTTTCAGGATATTTGCACCAAGATGGAAATGGACCAGGCATGTGCTGCAAACAAGAACATCACAGATGTCCTCCCAGTAGAGTTCACTGAGGTAGCAGCAAACTAACACCAGCACCTCCAGGACACAATCTGAGTGGCACAGAGCCTCACACAACATCAGACACTTATTGGAAATTCTATACAGAGTCGCTATGAGTTGGATTTAACTCAATGACACTTAACAACAACAATTCTGTATATGGTTTCTGAGGAGTGGCCAATAGGTTTGAAACACTGACTTTGTGGTTAGCAGTCCAGTGCTTATCTTTCAGTGTTATATAAGGATTACTATATTGGAGCTCTGGTAGCATAGTGGTTATGAATTGGGCTGCAAACCGCAAGGTCAGCAGTTCGAAACTACCAGCTGTTCCGCGGGAGAAAGATGAGGCTTTCTGCTCCTGTAAAGATTTACAGCCTTGGAAACTCTGTACAGGGTCATTATGAGTCGGAACCGACTCCATGGCACATAACAACAACAACAAATTTATATATCATTGTTGTTCTTAAGTATCAAAGAGTCAGTTATAACTCTTAGCAATCTTGTATAGGGTTTCCAAGGAATGACTGGTTGATTTGAAACTCTGACCTTGAGGTTCAAACCAACATTGCAGTCAAATGTTTACCCTACAGCACCACACTGGGACTCCAGCATTAAGACTACAGCTCAGTAAATTACTTGGAACCTGGCTCAGTAGCTCACCAATTCTTTATCAAAAGTCAGGACTCAATCACAAAGGTGGGCCTTTAGATGTCTTCCTGGAGCTAGTCTACTTGTCCAGTGGTATCTATCTATCTCACCATCATCTGAGGGAAAAATATGTTCTCTGGTTCGAAAGGAGCTCTGGTAGCATAGTGGTTATGAATTGGGCTGCTAACCTGAAGGTCGGCAGCTCGAAACTACTAGCAGGTCTGCAGGAGAAAGATGGGGCATTCTGCTCCTGTAAAGATTTACAGCCTTGGAAACCCTGTGCAGGGTCACTATGAGTCAGAACCGACTCCATGGTACTTAACAACAACAACAGGTTCGAAAAGACCATATGGAATGCTGTTAGTGACTAGGGAGACAGAAAAGAGAGTACTTTGTTGTAATATTCAGCATCAACAAAAGCAAAACCTTCCTTACCATATGGTATATAGCTATTAGTCTTTTTAGTCAAGTCGTATTTTGGTTGCTTAAGGTATCAAAATATTTTTATATAAGTTAAGGTAACTAATAACCAAAGTAAGTAGGTCTTTTAACCTGGACAGTATAAAAAGTATTAATAATCAAAATTGGCTGTAATGATTGCCATCGAAAAGAAAAAAATCAGTGAAGTTTATTAAAAGCTTCCTGTTTTGTGATGGTAAGTCCTTGTATCCCAGGAACCTAATGATGGATAATAATAATGATTATGTTAATCGCATCAAAATCATGAAAATATGTTTTAAAAGCCTAAAATGAGTTTCCTGCTGAGATGATAAAAAGGGATGTTTTAGGCCAAGTTGATAATTGAATTTCTACATAGTCAAATTAAAATCATACAGAGAGGAAAAATACAAAAAATACAAAAATAGCCCCACATCATTAAATGACTCCATATCTCATTCTTAAACCTGTGTAGTAACCAAAACAAGTTAACAGTGTAAGTACTGAGGTGCCGAGGGTTGTGGGAAAAATTCAAATGTACTGTTTAACTTGCTGTTAAATGCTGACGAGTAGGTTCCAACTCATAAACTCATGTTGTTGTTATTGTGTGCCATTGAGTCAGTTTGGACTCATAGAGAACCTGTATAGGGTTTCCAAGGAAAAGCTTCTGGTTAGCAGTCCAGTGCTTATCCTACAATGCCACACCAGGATTCCATAAAACTCACAGAGACCCTAAATGCAACAGACCAAACCACTGTCTGGTCCTGTGTAATTCTCACAAGTATTGCCATGTTTGAGCCCACTGGTGGAGTCACCCTGTCAATCCATCTCATAGAGGCTCTATTATTCCTTTTTCTCTCACCATTTATTTTACAAAACATGATGTTCTTCACCAGGGACTAGCCTCGTCTGATAACATTATGAAAGTATGTGAGATAAAAGTGTTGACAACCTCACATCTAAGGTTGCATTCTGATTGTGTTCTATCAAAACTGCTTTGATGGTTTCTCCAGTAGTCCATAATTAACACCGTCATTCAAATGCATTAGTTCTCCTTCAGTCCCTTACTCATTGTCTAACTATCACATGCATATGAAAGGATTGAAAATATCTTGGCATGAGTGAGGCACATTTTAGTCTTCAAAGTAATATAATTGCAGTTTTACACTTAAGAGAGGTCTTTTGCAGCATATTTGCCCAATGCAATACATTGTTTGATTAGTCACTGCTATTTCCCTTGGCATTAATTGTGGATCCAAGGAAAGCAAAATTCTTGAATATTTTCATTTTTTTCTTCTTTTATCATGAACTTGTTTATTGATTCTGAGAATCAGTCTTCTTTGCTTTATGTTCAGCTATAATCCATATGATGGCAGTGATCTTTGATCTTCACCAGTAAGTGCTTCAAGCACTGTTCACTTTCAGTGAGCAAGGTTGCAAATTGTTAGTGAAGCATATGCCATTGGCCAAATGAAAAATTTGGTAAAGAAGTGTGTGATGAGTCAGTACAAATGTCATAACTGCTGGCATCTGTTTTGTGTATTCAAAAGCTGAATGTTCTTGACTTTTTTAAGACTTTGCTCTATTACATAGAAATATATCTTAAGAAAAAAGAAAATTTAATTCATCCTCACATTCCGTTTTTACCACATTGTCCTCAAAGCCCCCTACAATTTCTCCATGCCTATTTCATAAGTGTATATGATCATGACTCGTCTCTTCTTTGAACCTATTAATAGTATTTCAGAATCAACAGAAAAAGTCCAGCCTTCTTAATTTGTCATATGAAGTCCTCCATTACTAGTGCCTTGCCCAATTCTTCAGCCGCATGTCTCATAGTTCTCTTTAAACCTGCTTCTTTGTTGCAGGCCTATAATCACTTGCTCTGATTTGGTTTAAAGACAGATGAGTGCTTATAGACTAAATAGTCTTAAATTGTGGGAAATTTTATCTAAGAAAATGTCTTTTTGAGAGTAAAATTAGTATTTTCAGAATACAAAAGAAAATGATCTTTCAAAAACATTATCTGGCCACAATACTCCTTTGGATTGAGAGAGATGTGGCCCAGAAATGTCTTTCTGGTTTACCAGAATATTTTACAACTAGATTTGTTTTTCAAAAAAACCAAAGAAGTGGGATAAAATCCCGTATATCCAAGCATTTCTACTGTTGCATCAGAATGTTTGTTGTTGTTATTGTTAAGTACTACCAAGTTGGTTCTGACCCGTAGCAACCCTGTATAGGGTTTTCAAGGAGCAGCTGTGGTTCAACTGCTGACCTTGTGGTTCAAACCAACTTTGCAGTCCAGCACATTAACCTATAACACCACACCAGAATTCCTGTATCAGAATAAAGACCTTAAGAAGAATTGTAATATTTTTCTTCAACAAGCAAAGCCAGAAAAAGCTAAGCCTGTGCTGCAGAACTCCTCTAAGGAGGAGTTTCCATGGACTCTGAGGGGTCCTTTACACAACACATCAGAGTGATGCTGCAATTTTAGATTTGGATCCCTTCTTTCCTCTTCTAAGGTGCCACTATTCATCTGTCAGTTTGTCATACTGTGGTGGCTTGTCAGTTCCTGGGATACTGAAAGTTAAATACCAGCAGGGTCACCCATGGTGGACAGGTTTCAGGTAAGCTTCCAGACAAAGACAGACTAGGAAGAAGGAGTGATATACTACTTCTGAATATTTAGTCACTGAAAATTTTATGAATAACAGAGAAACACTGTCAGATATAGTGCTGGAAAATGAGCTCCTCAAGTAGAAAGGCACTCAAAATGAGACTGGGAGAGTTTCCTCCTCAAAGTAGAGTTGACAGTGATGACATGAATGGAGTAAAGCCGGTGGGAGAAAAGCCCATGTTATCTTCATTTGCTGATGGGCCACAACTCGAAATGAACAGAAACAGCTGTAACATCCATTGAAAATCGGAACATGGAATGTATGAAGTATGAATCTGGGAAAACTGGAAGTTGTCAAAATGAAGTGGAACACATAAACATCGATATCTTAGGCATTAATGAGCTGAAATGGACTGGTAATGGCAATTTTGAATCTGATGACCACATGGTATATTATGCTAGAAATGACACATTAAAGAGGAATGGTATTGCATTCATTGTCAAAAAGAACATATCCAGATCAGTCATGAGATACAATGCTGTCTGTGATAGGATAATATCCATGTGCCTACAGGGAAGCCCAGTTAATACCACTATTATTCAAATTTATGCACCAACCACTAAAGCCAGTGAGGATGAAATACAAGAATTCTACCAACTTCTTTAGTCTGATTTGATAATAATGGAAAGCTCATGTTTTGGAAAAAATTGATCAGTTCAGTGCTATATAGACATAATAAAGGTACTGCTTCTTATTGTTGTTGTTGTTAAGTGCCGTCGAGTCGGTTCCGACCCATAGCGACCCTGTACAGGGTTTCCGAGGGTGTATTACTAGGTGAATTTTGTTCATTTAATCTCCTTGGTCAGTAATAGTTAAACATGCCACATAAAAAATCATCAGAAGGAAAACTTGAAGAATGAAATGTTGGACTATCATATCATTTATATCAGTTAATTTCAGAAATATGTTATACTTACGAGAACAACTGCAAGATAAGTCAGCAAACTGAAATGTTTTCATCAGTCTTTCTACAAAGCCAGGAGTTAAAAGTGAGTTAACACAGTGACATCTCAAAGGCCAAAAAGAGTTTACTTTCCCTAGATTCACTGTGTTATTCTTCAATATTATAATGAATACACATTCATGTTGTAATATGAAGAACATACAACTGGTATATTTCATAGCACACATAAGATTGGGCATGACGGAAAAACCCAGAACCTCTACTGTTTAAACACTGTTTAATGAAAACTACACCAAAAGGGTTTGGTGCTGGGCAATGAAACATCTGTGTTTACTCAGGATCCATACCCAAAATGTCTCTTCTTGTCAAAGTGAGAATATATGATCTCAACAACAGAGAGAGAGAAGGCAGCCACTAGAGAAGCACTGAGAGTGGCAGAAAAAACAGATAAATAGATAAAATCTAGAAGAGTCCTTCCAGGTTAACAAGGAAAACAAGAATACTTTGCATAGAGTATTAAGGGGAGCATACTTTTCCCTAAATTGATTAAAAGCTATAAAGATCAATAACTTAACAAATAAAAAAAGAAGGTCATTAATCTCAGTCTTGCATGAGTCAATAGTGCTGTCTTGGGATCACCCTAGGGAGCATCATCTTGACTGTGATAAGATCAAGAGGCTAAGATTTTCATTTGAAAATATAGAGCGAGTATTGATCAGGAGTTTGAAAACATTATAAATGCTCACATTATGCAGTAGAATCATTGTCATAACCCACAGTATATGCCTACTTTTCCATGAAATATGACTGAAGCTTTAGTTAATTTGCTACTAATAAAAAGAGTCCTGGTGTGGCACTGTAGGATAAGCACTTACCCCTAAGGTCAGTTTGAATCACAAAGTTGGTGATTCAAATTCATCAGCCACTCCTCTTCAGGGTAGCTATGAGTCAGAACCTACTTAATGGCACTTAACAACAACAACAGAAAGAAAACTTGGTATTTTTTTTCTGAAAAATTATAAATTTTCTTCTAGCAGTACTGAAAGACCCTGAAGGAATAGTCATCCCTAATCACTATATTTAGCTTTTATATTGAAAGATAGGGGGATGCAGCGGCTCCATAGAATAAGCACTGGGCTGTGAACCACAAGGTCAACAGATCAAGTTTACCAGCTGGTCCATGGAAGAAAAATGAGGCTTTCAGCTCCTGCAAAAAAGCCTAAGAAGCCCTATACAGTGTCACTATAAGTCGAAACCAACTCCACAGCGCTTAACAACAACAACACGGATCACTGAATTTAACTATTTATTGAATATGAATAGCAAGTGTGTCAAAGAAACTGTTAGACTGAAGGTATTATGCTGAGTATCCAAAACAATTTCTCATACCCAAAATAATACATCACAGTCTCTATAAACTATTCCTAATAATTATGATGATAATGATGAAAATAGAAATACATTGCATTTGTGAAACAAATACCATATGCTTGACTGTAGACTAATATTGATGTTCTTTTCATTAACCCTTAGGGCAATCCTACATTCTAGGTACTACTTTCATTCCTACTTTTATAAATGAGTAAATTATGGCTTAAAGAGGTTATCAGTCAAAACCTAGGCAGGAAACTAATTACTCAAAGAGGTAGCTAGAGAGAGTTTAAGGAAAGAACTATTTACAGATGTGGGAAAAGTGTTAAGAAAACCAACAGTGGAAAGCCATTTAGGCTTGAGAGGCCAGTGAGAAACTTGAGAGCCAACAATGTTATTGGAAACCATGAACACTGAATTAGTGTAAGACGCAGAATCAAATTACCCTTATAACAAGCAAGGTAACCATGGGCTTCCTTGTGCTTGCTTACTAATCTGTACTGAACAATTCCACATTTTTTCCACCATATCAAAGATTCTGCTTTTAGGTCGAGCTGGCATCTGCATCTCCCAGACCCACAGCACCTTCCTAAAGAATAAGTCTCTTTTAAATTCACAATCCCTGACAGGGATGAAGTACTCAATAAGCAAGGTAAGTGTGGCCTTACTTGTGCTTATTTACTTATCTGTAGTGAACAGATTCACATGCTTTTTACCACGTGATGAAAACATTGTGAAACTATTCACTATGAATTAGTAAGTAAGTAAAGTAGACCTGTGCTTATCTTTCTTATTTAATCCACCTCTGGTAAGAAGGGGCAGACAAGAGAAAGGATACAATTATTACTAGTTCAGAACGCTTTTGAATTCCTGATTCACAGGTTAGTTGCCTTTTTCTGTATGTGCCATGCAGCTAAACAGATGACAATTTTATGATGAATTTGGTGGCAAAGCATCAGCAAACCAGGAGATGAGTGACTATAGCCAAGTTAATTTATGAGTATTTCTCTTGAAGTTTACTACTTTGTACCTCTTACAGGCAAGTTGTTGTTGTTAAGTGCCAGTGAGTCAGTTCTGAGTGGCTGGTGAGCTTGAACTGCTGACTTTTTGTTTCAAGCTGACCTTGCAGTCCAGCACATTAACCCACAGGAGTCCTAAAGAGTCTAGAAAATTAAAGCCAGTTTGGGTTGGTTGGATGAATGTAATAATGAATCACTGCAGTGGAGTAAATGACACTTGTTCATGGAAATCAGATTGGCCACCCAAGTAACCATTTGTCCATAGACATTTGTAAGAGACAGTGGAAATGCAAATCAAGGGAAAAATTATGAGAGTTTGAAATGGGGAATATAAACAAAGTCTGGTAAAGGTTCTATATTAAACACATTAATCGTTCAATGAACATTTTTATTTGAACCTATTTTGAATATCCCGTCTAACTCTGGATAAAACTGACCATTTTTGGAACATTTTCTTGTGGCAGCAGCAATGGGCTCAAGTACAGCAACAATTGTGAGGCTAGTGCAAGATGGGGCAGTGTTTTGTTCTGTTGTGCACAGGGTCACGATGAGTTGGAAAAGACTAACATCACCAAACAACAACAAAAGCAACAATGTTTTCAAATGGATGATATGATTAATATATGAGATTCTAGAGGAAGTCAGAAAGAAACCATCAGATACTGGAAAACCAGTACACCAGGGAAGGAAAAAGGATATTTATTCATGAGGTAAAAAAAATTAGTAGAATGTGGTAGTAGAATAAAACTTAATACTTAACCTGTCCAACTGTAACAAGCAAAACTGAGATCAGTAGAAAAAAAAAATATTAGAAAGGCAATTTTGTTTTGATGTAAAATAACATGGTTCTAATTATACTGCTAGAAGCTCTGGTAGCATAGTGCTTATGAGTCGGGCTGTCAATCTTAAGATCAGCAGTTTGAAACTACCAGCGGTTCTGCGGGAGAAAGATGAGGCATTCTGCTCCCGTAAAGATTTACAACCTCAGAAACCCTGTGCAGGGTCACTATGAGTCGGAACCAACTCCACAGTACTTAACAACAACAACAATTATACTTCTGCTGTGCATAGGGTCGCTATGAGTTGGTACTGACTCGATATACAGTATATATACAATTTAACAATTATACTTCTAATTGTTAAATTCTGTCTAAATATGAAGTGGATTTCTTGCAAGGCGATGAGTTCCTGTCAAAGGAGATACTTCCTCAGGACATCATAAAAGGTATTCCTAAAGTAGGAAGTTGAACAATAGCATAGTACAGATTTGTTTGTAGTTTAATTTTTTTTTTTTTAGAATGTTATTACGTTAAAAAAAAATCAACTTTTATAACACTTCTGACCTATTTCAGATCTCTTATCGTACATAGAAATATTAGCCAAGATAGTTCAGCTGGTTGAAAATGAGTTAGTTCTCAAAAGTCTCCAGAAAAGCAATTTAAAACTATACCTTTTTCTTCTAAATGGCACTTTTATGAATTCTAAGAAAATTAAAAAAAAAAAAGAACTCAATGAGATATTGCCAAAATTTATATTGCTTTTATTGTTCTATTTTCATTTGATTAGCTCTCTGCTGTGTCCATCAACTCTTTAACCAGAATTCAAAAAGAATGAGGTTAACATTTTCCTTCCATTAGAATCCTGCCACTAGCAGGGTTGAACTAATTAGATTTTTGTTGATGCAACATGCTCTGCATAAGGTAGCATACATCTTCTGCACTGAGGAAGACTTTCAGAGTATAGGATATTATATTACTAATATGTCACCTGGTAACTAACTAGAGTCTTCATTTCCGAATATAATGATAGAATCAACAATTATGTGGGCTTGGAGATATGAGACATACAAAATTTTGTTTGCAAGAAAACTACCCAATCACCTGGTGGGCAAATTTTCTAAAAATCTACACATCTGATAAACATATTTCTTATTTTCAGGTAGAATTGCTACTTACAGATGGCCTTATGGAAGTCATATCATGCAGTAACTAATCAAGGGGTCTCAAGACTTGCTTGCTGAAAGTG